>NC_079201.1:7539223-7865890 GCF_029499605.1 Hyla sarda | reverse complement strand
TTCCGTTCCATATTTAGCGCCACTCAATGTAAAATTTTTCTACTTTCTGAGGTAAAAAACATTTTTATTTCTTTTTATAGATGGTAACATTATTAGTAATTTACCTCCATTCCATATTTTGCGCCACTAAACATTGAATTTTTCTTCTTTCTGAGGTAAAATTTTTTTTTATTTCTTATTAAAGATGGTAACGTTATTAGTAATTTGCTTCCGCTCCATATTTTGCGCCACTCAATGTTGAATTTTTCTTCTTTCTGAGGTAAAAAACATTTTTTATTTCTTATTAAAGATGGTAACGTTATTAGTAATTTGCTTCCGCTCCATATTTTGCGCCACTCAATGTTGAATTTTTCTTCTTTCTGAGGTAAAAAAATTTTTTATTTCTTTTTAAAGACGGTAACGTTATTAGTAATTTGCCTCCGTTCCATATTTTGCGCCATTCAACATAGAATTTTTCTTCTTTCTGAGGTAAAAAACATTTTTTATTTCTTATTAAAGACGGTAACGTTATTAGTTATTTGCCTCTGTTCCATATTTTGCGCCATTCAACGTAGAATTTTTCTTCTTTCTGAGGTAAAAAACATTTTTATTTCTTATTAAAGATGGTAACGTTATGAGTAATTTGCTTCCTGTTTGTGTATCATGTGACCACAGTCATAGATGGAAAGCACTTGGGAGCGCTGTGTTTGCTCGCGTATTTGTCAAAGTTGTAAAACCGGTGAAATTTATCTCAAAGGGATACAATAAAGGGATATTCCGGGTTCATACATCTTATCCCCTATCCAAAGTGTAAGGGATAAGATATATGATCGCAGGGGTCCTGACGCTGGGGACCCCCGTGATCTCAGTGCAGCCCACGGCATTCTGTGCCAGGTGCTGCCTCCGAAACGGGGACGTGATGTCACAGCCACGCCCCCTAGTGACATCACGCCCCCTCCATTCATGTCTATGGGAGGGGGCGTGGCGGCCATCATGTCTATGGGAGGGGGTGTGACGGCCATCATGCCCCCTCCATTCATGTCTATGGGAGGGGGCGTGACGGCCGTCACGCCCCCTCCCATAGACATGAATGAAGGGGCGTGGCGTCACATCACTAGGGGGCGTGGCGATGACATCACATCTCCGTCTCGGAGGCAGCACCCGGCACGGAATAGTGAACCAGGGCCTGGCTGAACACTCACTGCCGCCCCCTGTAGGTTATGACCAGACATAGTGGTTATTAGTCTGTTGCCGTGACAAATCTGCGGTATCGCCCTGATATATAATACCTTCAGGATCCTGTCAGGGTTTTGTGGTATTTGTGACGATAAACCTCAACAGGGTCGCTATGTCCGAAAATAATGTTTGGCGGGGTTCAAATTGCAGATTCACCAGATTTAAATCCGAGGGGCGCGGGAACATTGTCGTCCCCATAGACAGAAATGTGTTCTGCGCAGATTCCACCAAAGGAATGAACAAGATTCCAAAGTGTGGACTGTGTAGTGGATTGTGTAGTGGACTGTGTAGTGGATTGTGTAGTGGACTGTGTAGTGGATTGTGTAGTGGATTGTGTAGTGGACTGTGTAGTGGACTGTGTAGTGTATTGTGTAGTGGATTGTGTAGTGGACTGTGTAGTGGATTGTGTAGTGGATTGTGTAGTGGATTGTGTAGTGGACTGCGTAGTGGACTGCGTAGTGGACTGTGTAGTGGATTGTGCAGTGGACTGTGTAGTGGCTTGTGTAGTGGACTGTGTAGTGGACGGTGTAGTGGATTGTGTAGTGGACTGTGCAGTGGACTGTGTAGTGAACTGTGTAGTGGACTGTGTAGTGGACTGTGTAGTGGACTGCGTAGTGGACTGTGTAGTGGATTGTGTAGTGGACTGTGTAGTGGATTGTGTAGTGGATTGTGTAGTGGACTGTGTAGTGGATTGTGTAGTGGACTGTGTAGTGGATTGTGCAGTGGATTGTGCAGTGGATTGTGTAGTGGACTGTGTAGTGGATTGTGTAGTGGACTGTGTAGTAGATTGTGTAGTGGACTGTGTAGTGGATTGTGTAGTGGACTGTGTAGTGGATTGTGTAGTGGACTGCGTAGTGGACTGCGTTGTGGACTGCGTAGTGGATTGTGCAGTGGACTGTGTAGTGGCTTGTGTAGTGGACTGTGTAGTGGACTGTGTAGTGGATTGTGTAGTGGATTGTGTAGTGTATTGTGCACTGGACTGTGTAGTGGCTTGTGTAGTGGACTGTGTAGTGGACTGTGTAGTGGATTGTGTAGTGGATTGTGTAGTGGATTGTGTAGTGGACTGTGTAGTGGACTGTGTAGTGGATTGTGTAGTGGACTGTGTAGTGGATTGTGTAGTGGACTGTGTAGTGGACTGTGTAGTGGATTGTGTAGTGGACTGCGTAGTGGACTGCGTAGTGGACTGCGTAGTGGATTGTGCAGTGGACTGTGTAGTGGCTTGTGTAGTGGACTGTGTAGTGGACTGTGTAGTGGACTGTGTAGTGGATTGTGTAGTGGATTGTGTAGTGGACTGTGCAGTGGACTGTGTAGTGGAGTGTGTAGTGGATTGTGTAGTGGACTGTGTAGTGGATTGTGTAGTGGACTGCGTTGTGGACTGCGTAGTGGATTGTGCAGTGGACTGTGTAGTGGCTTGTGTAGTGGACTGTGTAGTGGACTGTGTAGTGGATTGTGTAGTGGATTGTGCACTGGACTGTGTAGTGGACTGTGTAGTGGACTGTGTAGTGGATTGTGTAGTGGATTGTGTAGTGGACTGTGCAGTGGACTGTGTAGTGGAGTGTGTAGTGGATTGTGTAGTGGACTGTGTAGTGGATTGTGTAGTGGACTGCGTTGTGGACTGCGTAGTGGATTGTGCAGTGGACTGTGTAGTGGCTTGTGTAGTGGACTGTGTAGTGGACTGTGTAGTGGATTGTGTAGTGGATTGTGCACTGGACTGTGTAGTGGCTTGTGTAGTGAACTGTGTAGTGGACTGTCTAGTGGATTGTGTAGTGGACTGTGTAGTGGATTGTGTAGTGGATTGTGTAGTGGATTGTGTAGTGGACTGTGTAGTGGACTGTGTAGTAGATTGTGTAGTGGACTGTGTAGTGGACTGTGTAGTGGATTGTGTAGTGGACTGCGTAGTGGACTGCATTGTGGACTGCGTAGTGGATTGTGCAGTGGACTGTGTAGTGGATTGTGCAGTGGACTGTGTAGTGGATTGTGCACTGGACTGTGTAGTGGCTTGTGTAGTGGACTATGTAGTGGACTGTGTAGTGGATTGTGTAGTGGATTGTGTAGTGGACTGTGTAGTGGACTGTGTAGTGGATTGTGTAGTGGATTGTGTAGTGGACTGTGTAGTGGATTGTGTAGTGGACTGTGTAGTGGACTGTGTAGTGGACTGTGTAGTGGATTGTGTAGTGGACTGTGTAGTGGACTGTGTAGTGGACTGTGTAGTGGATTGTGTAGTGGAATGTGTAGTGGATTGTGTAGTGGACTGTGTAGTGGATTGTGTAGTGGACTGTGTAGTGGACTGTGTAGTGGACTGTGTAGTGGATTGTGTAGTGGAATGTGTAGTGGATTGTGTAGTGGACTGTGTAGTGGATTGTGTAGTGGACTGTGTAGTGGATTGTGTAGTGGACTGTGTAGTGGATTGTGTAGTGGATTGTGTAGTGGATTGTGTAGTGGATTGTGTAGTGGATTGTGTAGTGGATTGTGTAGTGGACTGTGTAGTGGACTGTATAGTGGATTGTGTAGTGGACTGCGTAGTGGATTGTGTAATGGACTGTGTAGTGGACTGTGTAGTGAATTGTGTAGTGGATTGTGTAATGGACTGTGTAGTGGATTGTGTAGTGGATTGTGTAGTGGATTGTGTAGTGGACTGTGTAGTGGACTGTGTAGTGGACTGTGTAGTGGACTGTGTAGTGGATTGTGTAGTGGACTGTGTAGTGGACTGTGTAGTGGACTGTGTAGTGGATTGTGTAGTGGACTGCGTAGTGGATTGTGTAATGGACTGTGTAGTGGACTGTGTAGTGAATTGTGTAGTGGATTGTGTAATGGACTGTGTAGTGGATTGTGTAGTGGACTGTGTAGTGGACTGTGTAGTGGATTGTGTAGTGGACTGTGTAGTGGACTGTGTAGTGGATTGTGTAGTGGACTGTGTAGTGGACTGTGTAGTGGATTGTGTAGTGGACTGCGTAGTGGATTGTGTAATGGACTGTGTAGTGGACTGTGTAGTGAATTGTGTAGTGGATTGTGTAATGGACTGTGTAGTGGATTGTGTAGTAGACTGTGTAGTGGACTGTGTAGTGGACTGTGTAGTGGATTGTGTAGTGGATGGTGTAGTGGACTGTGTAGTGGATTGTGTAGTGGACTGTGTAGTGGATTGTGTAGTGGACTGTGTAGTGGACTGTGTAGTGGACTGTGTAGTGGATTGTGTAGTGGACTGCGTAGTGGATTGTGTAATGGACTGTGTAGTGGACTGTGTAGTGAATTGTGTAGTGGATTGTGTAATGGACTGTGTAGTGGATTGTGTAGTGGACTGTGTAGTGGACTGTGTAGTGGATTGTGTAGTGGACTGTGTAGTGGACTGTGTAGTGGATTGTGTAGTGGACTGTGTAGTGGACTGTGTAGTGGATTGTGTAGTGGACTGCGTAGTGGATTGTGTAATGGACTGTGTAGTGGACTGTGTAGTGAATTGTGTAGTGGATTGTGTAATGGACTGTGTAGTGGATTGTGTAGTAGACTGTGTAGTGGACTGTGTAGTGGACTGTGTAGTGGATTGTGTAGTGGATGGTGTAGTGGACTGTGTAGTGGATTGTGTAGTGGACTGTGTAGTGGATTGTGTAGTGGACTGTGTAGTGGACTGTGTAGTGGACTGTGTAGTGGATTGTGTAGTGGACTGCGTAGTGGATTGTGTAATGGACTGTGTAGTGGACTGTGTAGTGAATTGTGTAGTGGATTGTGTAATGGACTGTGTAGTGGATTGTGTAGTGGAATCCTATTGACAGCAAATGGATTCTGATGCTTCGGAATGTCCAAGTGTAATTTCTAAGCAGAGTTTCTAAGCAGAGTTACGCTCTGAAATTCCATAGTCTGATCCAAACCACTTATTCACATGGAGGCGGAGACACTGATTCCATATATTTTTTTTGATGAATGACTGTAAATAAAGTTTTTTTTTTTAAAGGAAAAAAGAAAAAAAAAACAATACAGGTCTGTATTAATTTAAGGGATCTGTATTAATTTAGGGGGTCTTACGTGAGGTCTGTATTTGTTTAGGGGGTCTGGCCTGGGGTCTGTATTAGTTTAGGGGTCTGATGTGGGGTCTGTATTTTTTTAGGGGTCTGATGTGGGGTCTGTATTAGTTTATGGGTCTGATGTGGGGTCTGTATTAGTTTAGGGGTCTGATGTGGGGTCTCTATGAATTTAGGGGGTCTGGTGTGGGGTCTGTATTAGTTTATGGGTCTGATGTGGGGTCTGTATTAGTTTAGGGGTCTGATGTGGGGTCTGTATTAGTTTATGGGTCTGGTGTGGGGTCTGTATGAATTTAGGGGGTCTGGTGTGGGGTCTCTATGAATTTAGGGGGTCTGGTGTGGGGTCTCTATGAATTTAGGGGGTCTGGGGTATGTATTAGTTAATGGGGTCTGTATTTATTTAGGGGGTCCTACGTGAGGTCTGTATTAGTTTATGGGTCTGATGTGGGGTCTGTATTAGTTAATGGGGTCTGTATTAATTTAGGGGGTCTTACGTGAGGTCTGTATTTGTTTAGGATGTCTGGCCTGGGGTCTGAATTAGTTTAGGGGTCTGATGTGGGGTCTGTATTAGTTTAAGGGTCTGATGTGGGGTCTGTATTAGTTTAGGGGTCAGATGTGGGGTCTGTATTAGTTTAGGGGTCTGATGTGGGGTCTGTATTAGTTTAGGGGTCTGATGTGGGGTCTGTAAGAATTTAGGGGTCTGGTGTGGGGTCTGTATGAATTTAGGGGGCCTGGTGTGGGGTGTGTAATAGTTAATGGGGTCTGTATTTATTTAGGGGGTCCTACCCAAGGTCTGTATTAGTTAATGGGGTCTGTATTAATTTAGGGGGTCTTACGTGAGGTCTGTATTTGTTTAGGAGGTCTGGCTTGGGGTCTGTATTAGTTTAGGGGTCTGATGTGGGGTCTGTATTAGTTTAGGGGTCTGGCCTGGGGTCTGTATTAGTTTAGGGGTCTGATGTGGGGTCTGTATTAGTTTAGGGGTCTCATGTGGGGTCTGTATTAGTTTATGGGTCTGATGTGGGGTCTGTATTAGTTTAGGGGTCTGATGTGGGGTCTGTATTAGTTTAGGGGTCTCATGTGGGGTCTGTTTTAGTTTAGGGGTCTGTTGTGTGGTCTGTATTAGTTTAGGGGTCTGGCCTGGGGTCTGTATTAGTTTAGGGGTCTCATGTGGGGTCTGTATTAGTTTATGGGTCTGATGTGGGGTCTGTATTAGTTTAGGGGTCTGGTGTGTGGTCTGTATTAGTTTAGGGGTCTGGCCTGGGGTCTGTATTAGTTTAGGGGTCTCATGTGGGGTCTGTATTAGTTTATGGGTCTGATGTGGGGTCTGTATTAGTTTAGGGGTCTGGTGTGTGGTCTGTATTAGTTTAGGGGTCTGGCCTGGGGTCTGTATTAGTTTAGGGGTCTGGTGTGGGGTCTGTATTAGTTTAGGGGTCTGATGTGGGGTCTGTATTAGTTTAGGGGTCTGGTCTGGGGTCTGTATTAGTTTAGGGGTCTGGCCTGGGGGTCTGTATTAGTTTAGGGGTCTGATGTGGGGTCTGTATTAGTTTAGGGGTGTGATGTGGGGTCTGTATTAGTTTAGGGGTCTGATGTGGGGTCTGTATTAGTTTAGGGGTCTGATGTGGGGTCTGTATTAGTTTAGGGGTCTGATGTGGGGTCTGTATTAGTTTATGGGTCTGATGTGGGGTCTGTATTAATTTAGGGGGTCTGGTGTGGGGTCTGTATTAGTTTATGGGTCTGTATTAATTTAGGGGGTCTGACATGAGGTCTGTATTAGTTTATTGGTCTGATGTGGGATCTGTATTAGTTTAGGGGTGTGGCCTGGGGTCTCTATTAGTTTATGGGGTCTGTATTAGTGTAGGTGGTCTAGGCTTTTTATAATTTATGGGGGTCAGGTGGCTGTAGTTAATAAGAGGGTCAGGTATGGGGTCTTCATTTGTTTTAGTGGTCTCTCTACTAAAATAAATAATGTATTCCTCAGCATGTGACCTGTACGGCGCCTGCCATATTTCTTACTGGGAAGATCATGACAACTCTGCCTGTCACATTCTAGGTGCAGCTGAGCAGAGAAAACACCATAGAAATAGTCACAATAGATATTTAGGGAAGAGGGGGGACATCAAGGATTAGCACAAAGTCTGCTGCTTCTTTCCCGCCTTTTTTCTTCACCACAGGCCTTTATTCCCAGCATCCTCTAGGACTGAATTTGCATATTCTATTGCAGCAGCAATCAATGTATTTGTGTCCTTTTACTATATTTTATTGTTAGAGTTTTCAGAAGAAAAACAGGAGAACATTGTAGAGGATGAGTCTTCTGATTCGGTGTATATTCCTAATATTCCTATAAAGTTGTCCCGCCATAATGTATAATTCCCCCTCACACATGACTATATATACCGCAGGGGGAGGCTGTTGGCTCGTGCTCGCTTCGGCAGCACATATACTAAAATTGGAACGATACAGAGAAGATTAGCATGGCCCCTGCGCAAGGATGACACGCAAATTCGTGAAGCGTTCCATATTTTGCGCCACTCAACGTTGAATTTTTCTTCTTTCTGAGGTAAAAAAAAGTTTTAATTTATTTTCAAAGATGATAAAACTATTAGGGTGCATTCACACCACGTTTTGTCCATACGATTTCCAGATCTGGGGGGGGGAGGGGCAAACCGGGCGCTCCCGTACCCCGGCCAGATCAGCCCGTGACTCCATTTACTTTTCTGACCCGACCGGAGTCAAACGGTGACTCCGGTCGGTTCAGTTTTGACCCGGATGCGGTTTCCTGACCGGACCTAAAACCGTAGTGTGAATGCACCCTTAGTAATTTGCCTACTGTTTGTGAATTATGTGACCACAGTCATAGACGGAAAGAACTTGAGAGCGCCGTGTTTGCACGCGGATTTGTCGAAGTTGTAAAGGGATAAATGAAAGGGATATTCTGGGTTCATACATCTTATCCCCTATGCAAAGGATAGAGGATAAGATATATTGGGAAGATTTATGAAAACCTGCGGAGAGGAAAAGTTGTCTAGTTGCCCATAGCAACCAATCAGATCGCTTCTTTCATTTTGCAGAGGCCTTGTTAAAAATGAAAGAAGTGATCTGATTGGTTGCTATGGGCAACTGGGCAACTTTTCCTCAGCACAGGTTTTGATAAATCTCCCCCTATGATCGCAGGGGTCCCGTCGGTGGGGATCCTTGTGATCTCGGAGCAGCCTCCGGCATTCTGTGTCAGGTGCTGCCTCCGAGACGGGGACGTGACATCACAGCCATGCCCCCTAGTGACGCCATGCCACTTTCATTCATGTCTATGGGAGGGGGCGTGATGGCCATCACCCCCTCCATTCATGTCTATGGGAGGGGGCGTGGCGGCCATCACCCCCCTTCATTCATGTCTATGGGAGGGGGCGTGACGGTCATCATCCCCCTCCATTCATGTTTATGGGAGGGGGCGTGGTGGCCATCACCCCCCTCCATTCATGTCTATGGGAGGGGGCGTGACGGCCATCACCCCCCTCCATTCATGTCTATGGGAGGGGGCATGGCGGCCATCACCCCCCTTCATTCATGTCTATGGCAGGGGGCGTGATGGCCATCACCCCCACCATTCATGTCTATGGGAGGGGGCATGGCGGCCATCACCCGCCTCCATTCATGTCTATGGGAGGGTGCGTGGCGGCCATCACGCCCCCTCCATTCATGTCTATGGGAGGGGGCGTCAAGCCCCCTCCCATAGACATGAATAGAGGGGCATGACATCACGTCACTAGGGGGCATGGCTGTGACATCACATCCCCATCTCGGAGGCAGCACCCAGCACAGAATGGTGAACCAGGTCCTGGCTGAACACTCACTGCCGCCCCCTGTAGGGTATGACCAGACATAGTGGTTATTAGTCTGTTGCTGTGACAAATCTGCGGCATCGCCCTGATATATAATACCTTCAGGATCCTGTCAGGGTTTTGTGGTATTTGTGACGATAAACCTCAACAGGGTCGCTATGTCCGAAAATAATGTTTGGCAGGGTTCACATTGCAGATTCACAATATTTAAATCAGAGGGGCGCGGGAACATTGTCATCCCCATAGACAGAAATGTGTTCTGCGCAGATTCCACCAAAGGAATGAACAAGTTTCCGAAGTGTGGACTGTGTAGTGGATTGTGTAGTGGACTGTGTAGTGGACAGTGTAGTGTACTGTGTACTGTGTAGTGGACTGTGTAGTGGATTGTGTAGTGGATTGTGTAGTGGATTGTGTAGTGGATTGTGTAGTGGACTGTGTAGTGGATTGTGTAGTGGACTGTGTAGTGAATTGTGTAGTGGACTGTGTAGTGGATTGTGTAGTGGACTGTGTAGTGGATTGTGTAGTGGACTGTATAGTGGATTGTGTAGTGGACTGTGTAGTGGACTGTGTAGGGGATTGTGTAGTGGACTGTGTAGTGGACTGTGTAGTGGACTGTGTAGTGGACTGTGTAGTGGACTGTGTAGTGGATTGTGTAGTGGATTGTGTAGTGGACTGTGTAGTGGATTGTGTAGTGGACTGTGTAGTGGATTGTGTATTGGACTGTGTAGTGGACTGTGTAGTGTATTGTGTAGTGGACTGTGTAGTGGACTGTGTAGTGGACTGTGTAGTGGAATCCTATTGAGCGCAAACGGATTCTGCTGCTTCGGAATTTCCAAACGTAATTTCTAAGCAGACTTACGCAAATTCCATAGTCTGATCCTAGCCTTAGACCTTGTTCACATGGAGGCGCTGACACTGATTCCATGTATGTTTTTTTTTATGAATGACTGTTTAAAATAAAATAAAATAAAAAAAAACAACAGCGGGTCTGTATTAGTTTAGGGGGTCTGATGTGGGGTCTGTATTAGTTTAGGGGTCTGATGTGGGGTCTGTATTAGTTTATGGGTCTGATGTGGGGTCTGTATTAGTTTAGGGGTCTGATGTGAGGTCTGTATTAGCTTAGGGGTCTGGCCTGGGGTCTGTATTTGTTTATCGGTCTAATGTGGGGTCTGTATCAATTTAGGTGGTCTGGTCTGGGGTCTGTATTAGTTTATGGGTCTGATGTTGGGTCTGTATTAGTTTAGGGGTCTGGGGTCTGTATTAGTTTAGGGGTCTGGTCTGGGGTCTGTATTAGTTTAGGGGTCTGGTCTGGGGTCTGTATTAGTTTATGGGTCTGATGTGGGGTCTGTATTAATTTAAGGGGTCTGACGTGAGGTCTGTATTAGTTTATGGGTCTGATGTGGGGTATGTATTAGTTTATGGGTTTAGTGTGGGGTCTGCATTAGTATATGGGTCTAGTGTGTGGTTTGTATGAATTTAGGGGGTCTGGTGTGGGGTCTGTATTAGTTTATGGGGTCTGTATTAATTTAGGGGGTCTGATATGGGGTCTGTATTAGTTTATTGGTCTCATGTGGGATCTGTATAAGTTTAGGTGTGTGGCCTGGGGTCTCTATTAGTTTATGGGGTCTGTATTAGTGTAGGTGGTCTGGGCTTTTTATCATTTATGGGGGTCAAGTGGCTTTAGTTAATAAGAGGGTTAGGCATGGGGTCTATCGCTTCTCGGCCTTTTGGCTAAGATCTAGTGTAGTATCTGTTCTTATCAGTTTCATGCTGATGGCAGGCTACGCCGGTGTGGAGCTGGTGAGGATAGGTGCTGCATGGTAGGGGGCAGGTGTACCAGGGCATTCTGGGGCTGGTTCTGAGGAATCAGCTCGACGGTGCCCCAATGTGACATGTTTCCTCTGGGTCTCGCCATGAGGATGAGAGGGTCTAGAGCCGAGGTACTGTAGTGACTCGGGGAGTGGTTACCCCGAGGTGCTGAAACTCACTGGGAGTATTGGCTCCATGAAGCATGGGCACCTTGATCTCTTCACCTTGTGGCACTCACCTCTTTATTCACGGCCTTCTGTCTAGGATCAGAGAAATGTTTATCGATCCGGGCAGTATACCTGCGCACATTGACTTATTTCTTTCTTTTTGTCACTGTGTCACTTTTTACGTGTTGTGTGTCCACAGGATTGTTAGGATGCCGTAGACCTTCTGGGTGTCCCTCCTAGCGGTCTAGGGGAGGTGTGTGGCTATCAGGTTCCTTACCTCCCTGCAAAAACCCCGGGTACTCCTGCATGGGCAGGGTACCAACCGTTATCGTCTCTGCAGGCAGATACCTTGGCTAATGCCAAGGGGGATGCTGGGAGCATTTGTGTTCCCTTAGTAGCTTCATAGAAAAGGGACATTGAACCTGGAACCTCGCAGGTACTGTTTGGTCCAGAGGTGAAGGTTTGTTGGGGGCCTCTCTCCTATCAGAGAAGGGCTTGTGATAGACCGCATCCTTTGTACACTTTCTTTTTAGTGTAACACGTTTGCACTTTTTCTTGCATTTTGGGTGATTGGGCCTTTTGGATATGTGAATATGTCACTTTATGGTCTTATCGCTTCTCGGCCTTTTGGCTAAGATCAAGTGTAGTATCTGTTCTTATCAGTCTTTCATGCCGGTGTACAGTAACGCCGGTATGGGGCTGGTGGGGATGGGTGCTGCATGGAGGATGCAGGTGTACTAGGGCTTTCCGGGGCTGGTTCTGAGGAATCAGCTCGACGGCTGCCCCGATGTGACCTGTTCCCTCCGGGTCTCGCCATGAGGCTGAGAGGGTCTAGAGCCGAGGTACTTTTGTGCCTCGGGGAGTGGTGACCCCGAGGTGCCGAAACTCACTGGGAGGATGGACTCACTGAGTTGAAGCACCGGCACCATAATCTCTTCACCTTGTGGCACTCACTTCTTGATTCCCGGCCTTCTGGCTAGGATCAGAGAAATCTTTATAGATCCGGCCAGATGTCCGGGCAGTATATCTGCACACATTCACTTATTTATTTCTTTTTTGTCTCACTGTGTCACTTTTTGCGTGTTGTGTGTTCACAGGATTTGTCAGGATGCGGTAGCCCTTCTGGGTGTCCCTCCTGGCGGTCTAGGGGAGGTGTTTGTGGCCATTAGGTTCCGCACCTCCCTGCAAACACCCCGGGTACTCCTGCTTTGGCAGGGTACCTACCGTAATCGGCTCTGCGGGCAGATACCTTGGCTAACGCCAAGGGGGATGCCGGGAGCATTTGTGGTCCCCTAGTAGCTTCGGCGAAAAGGGACATCGAACCTGGAACCTCGCAGGTACCTTTTGGTCCGGAGGCGAAGGGTAAGGTTTGTTGGGGGGCCTCTCTCCTATTGGAGAAGGGCTTGCGATAGACCGCATCCTTTGTGCACGTTTTTTTAGTGTAACACGTTTGCACTTTTTCTTGCACTTTGGGTGAATCGAAAGCACGTTCCTCGGCTTTAGATAAAAAAAAAAAAAAAAAAATTGGAGAGCACATTCCTTGGCTCTAAAAAACAAAAATGGGGTCTGCATTTGTTTTAGTGGTCTCTCTACTAAAATAAATAATGTATTCCTCAGCATGTGACCTGTACGGCGCCTGCCATATTTCTTATGTAGATTTTCTCCTCCTTACTGGGAGGATCATGACAACTCTGCCTGTCACATTCTAGGTGCAGCTGAGCAGAGAAAACACCATAGAAACAGTCACAATAGATATTTAGGGAAGGGGGGGGGGGACATCCAGGATTAGCACAAAGTCTGCTGCTTCTTTCCCGCCTTTTTTCACCACAGACCTTTATTCCCAGCATCCTCTAGGACTGGATTTGCATATTCTGTTGCAGCAGCATTCAATGTATTTGTGTCCTTTTACTATATTTTATTGTTGGGGATTTCAAAAGCAAAACAGGAGAACATTGTAGAGGATGAGTGTTCTGATTCTGTGTATATTCCTAATATTCCTATAAAGTTGTCCCGCCACAATGTATAATTCCCCCTCACACAGGACTATATATACCACAGGGGGAGGCCATTGGGTTGTGCTTGCTTCGGCAGCACATATACTAAAATTGGAACGATACAGAGAAGATTAGCATGGCCCCTGCGCAAGGATGACACGCAAATTCGTGAAGCGTTCCATATTTTGCGCCACTCAACGTTGAATAAAAAACTTTTTTATTTAGTTTCAAAGAAGGTAACATTATTAGTAATTTGCCTCCTGTTTGTGTATCATGTGACCACAGTAATAGAAGGAAAGCACTTTGAGCGCTGTGTTTGCACGCAAATTTGTCAAAGTTGTAAAACCGGTGAAATTCATTTCCAAGGGATAAATTAAAGGGATATTCTGGGTTCATACATCTTATCCCCTATCCAAAGGATAGGGGATAAGATATATGATCGCAGGGGTCCCGACACTGGGGACCCCCGTGATCTCGGTGCAGCCCATGGCATTCTGCGCCCGATGCCGTCTCGGTGATGTCACAGCCACACCCCCTATTGACGTCACCTCATGCCCCCTCCATTCATGTCTATGGGAGGGGGCGTGATGGCCGTCACGCCCCCTCCCATAGACATGAATGGAGGGGGCGTGTCATCTCAGCATTAGGGGGCGTGACTATGACATCACGTCCCTATCTCGGAGGCAGCACCCGCCTCAGAATGGGGAACTAGGTCCTGGCTGAACACTCACTACCGCCCCCTGTAGGGTATGATCAGACATAGTGGTTATTTGTCTGTTGCCGTGACAAATCTGCGGTATCACCCTGATATATAATACCTTCTGAATCCTGTCGGGTTTTGTGGTAGTTGCGGCAATAAACCTCAACAGGGTCGCTATGTCCGAAAATAATGTTTGGCAGGGTTCACGTTGCAGATTTTAAATATTTAAATCCGAGGGCCGCGCGAACATTGTCGTCCCCATAGACAGAAATGTGTTCTGCGCAGATTCCACCAAAGGAATGAACAAGATTCCGAAGTGTGGACTCATTGCCCTGTGTCCCCTTGACAAAGCTACTTCTGTAGCGAAACATGTTGAGGGGGGCTGAGAGCTAGTGTTTTTAATACGGTGCATTCTCCTATGAGCCCGTCCATTGTATGCTGCAGATACATACGGCGAGGCGTTACTCTTCATGACTATGAGATCTGTAGATCCTTAGTGAATCTATTTCTTATACAAATTGGAGAAGTGAGCACTTAATTTTTAACCCTTTTGAGTTTGTGGTACTAATAAAGTTTATTTAGGGATATATGGGAAATTAAGGGTTTCAGTGGATCCCCCTTCTGGGTGATCTATTAGTATATAATGCAGCTGAGCAGAGAAAACACCATAGAAACAATCACAATAGATATTTAGGGAAGGGGGAGGGGGGACATCCAGGTTTAAAAGAAAGTCTGCTTCTTCTTTCCCGCCTTTTTTCTTCACCACAGGCCTTTATTCCCAGCATCCTCTAGGACTGGATTTGCATATTCTGTTGCAGCAGCAATCAATGTATTTGTGTCCTTTTACTATATTTTATTGTTGGGGATTTCAGAAGAAAAACAGGAGAACATTGTAGAGAATGAGTCTTCTGATTCTGTTTATACTTTTAATATTCTTATATAATTGTCTCGCCATAATGTATAATTCCCCCTCACACAGGACTATATATACCACAGGGGGAGGCCATTGGGTTGTGCTCGCTTCGGCAGCACATATACTAAAATTGGAACGATACAGAGAAGATTAGCATGGCCCCTGCGCAAGGATGACACGCAAATTCGTGAAGCGTTCCATATTTTGCCACAACTCCTAAAAGTACCGTAGTAATAAAGTCCCCTGTGCCCCAAATAGTATTAATGCCTCCAGTGTCCCCTTATTGTAATAATGTCCCCTGTGCCCCATATAGTAATCATGCCCCGTTTCCCCTTATTTTAATAAAGTCCCCTGTGCCCAATATAATATTAATGCCCCCAGTGTCCCCGTATTGTAATAATGTCCCCTGTGCCCCATATAGTAATCATGCCCCCAGTGTCCCCTTATTGTAATAAAGTCCCCTGTGCCCAATATAGTATTAATGCCCCTAGTGTCCCCTTATTTGAATAATGTCCCCTGTGGCCCATATAGTAGTCATGCCCCCAGTGTCCCCTTATTGTAATAAAGTCCCCTGTGCCCAATATAGTATTAATGCCCCCTGTGCCCCATACCGTAATAATGTTTCCCTGTGCCCCCATATAGTAATAATGTCCCCTGTGCCTCCATATAGTAATCATGCCCCCAGTGTCCCCTTATTGTAATAAAGTCCCCTGTGCCCAATATAGTATTAATGCCCCCAGTGTCCCCTTATTGTAATAATGTCCCCTGTGCCCCATATAGTTATCATGCCCCCAGTGTCCCCTTATTGTAATAAAGTCCCCTGTGCCCAATATAGTTTTAATGCCCCCTGTGCCCCATACAGTAGTACTGTTTCCCTGTGCCCCCATATAGTAATAATGTCCCCTGTGCCTCCATATAGTAATCATGCCCCCAGTGTCCTCTTATTGTAATAATGTCCCCTGTGCCCCAATATATTGATCATTCCCAAATGCCCCATGCAGTATTAATGGCTGCAGGTCTGAAGTTCCTAGGGACTGTCTCACTGCTAAGGTAGAAGATGGGCAAGTTCTCTAATACTATAATTGCAGGGGTGTGTTATTTTGTAATATTATTCATGACTTTTCATTGGGATACCATCCTCATAATCTGGAATATTTGATCCGATGTTACAGCATATTGTGACCATATTAGATAATAGCCATTAGACATGTCACATAATAACACTGATCCTTATTTGCATATGTTTTTGGAGTTGGTGTCTATTCTCACTCTCTCATTTTGCTTATGGCGCCTACACCTTACATGCTCCTCCAGTTTTTGTCTGGCACAGGATTGGCTCAGAGGCCTCGATGATGACGTTCGTGTTCATCAGATTACTTAGATGAGCTCGGGGATATACCTCACCTTAAAGAGTTCCATATGTCAGCAAGCTTCTCCCAAAGATTTATTCCTTTGAAGATTTGAGATATACAAGTGGAGGAGTCCTGCAGGACCAGCCCTTGAGTGGACATTTTGGGTTCCCACACATTGTTTCCCAGGACTTGGGTAAAACATGCTATATGGTCAAATCAAAGGTGGCATATGCAGGGTGCCCATTTTAACATGCGTCCCCTGCGTCGTTGCTATGCGCTGCGCAATGACGAGTGACGTCACGTTGAAGACGTCACTTGTCATTGCGTCTCGCAGCGCATAGCAATGACGCAGGGGACGCCACACCGGAGGCCAGAAGCAGAGCGGACCCGACCCCGGCAACAGGTAATTATACAACCGGGGATGGGGGAGGCAACGGGGCAGCGGCGCCAATAGCCAGGGGGAGAGAAGCGGCGCCGATATCCAGGGGGAGAAAAGGGGCAGCGGCGCCGATAGCCAGGGAGAGAGAAGCGGCGGCAGCAGGGCTCTAGACCCCAGGAAAGGCAGGGGAAGAGAAGCGGGCAGCGACGGCCTCTCTCCCCCTGCCTTTCCTGGGGGCTTCTGCGGGGTCAGAAACATTGTATCGGGGTATACACATGCACACACACGCACCCTCATTTTACCAAGGATATTTCGGTAAAAAACTTTTTTTACCCAAATATCCTTGGTAAAAGGAGGGTGCGTGTTATAGGCCGGTTCGTGGTATACCCCGATAAATACGGTACATGATGACAATACAACATACAGCACAGGTGTCCCTACACTGTACATCATACCACATGCTACACTAATATTCATGCACACATTATATACATGACGGTGCAATGTACTTCACAGGTGTCCATACACTATACACCATACCACATGCTACACTAACATTCCTGCACACATTATAGCTCTACCAGCTAACCAGATTTTAGGGGTTAGTTATATGGACACCTGAGGAGCTGGGGGGGGGGGGGAGAAGGAATCAGGGTTTCCCAATCCTGAAACATGGAGTGCTGTTTTTTTTCTGCTTTTTATTTTTTATTTTATCCTGCTGGACAACCCCTTTAACTGATGCAAAGGCCCCTGACTGTAGTAACTTGGGCATGTCATTTGGTTTGCCATATAGAAAAATAAGCGTAAAACAGATCCTTTGACCCAGTGTTTCCCAACCAGTGTGCCTCCAGCTACAACTCCCAGAATGTAAATATATATCAACAATTTTTGGACAATTAACCTTGAAAAAGATACACCAATGGAACTAAAAAAAAGTAGTCCAGCATTGCAGAAATTCTATAAAAACTAAATTTTTTTATTTAATCCTTACAATGCCTTGACACGTTTTGCGGTTGCCCTCTTAATCATAAGCCAAGGTTTGTGATTAAGTGGGCAACCACAAAACCCATCAAGCTGTTGTATGTTCCTTATGTTTGAGACTGTGTGCACATCTTTTTAATGGATTAAATAAAAGCAAATGTATCCAATTTCTGGAAACCCTGAACTACTGTTACGCCGAGCGCTCCGGGTCCCCGCTCCTCCCCGGAGCGCTCGCTTCACTCTCCCCGCGGCAGCGCTCCGGTCACGTCCTCTGACCCGGGGCGCTGCGATTCCGCTGCCAGCCGGGATGCGATTCGCGATGCGGGTAGCGCCCGCTCGCGATGCGCACCCCGGCTCCCCTACCTGACTCGCTCTCCGTCTGTTCTGTCCCGGCGCGCGCGGCCCCGCTCCCTAGGGCGCGCGCGCGCCGGGTCTCTGCGATTTAAAGGGCCACTGCGCCGCTGATTGGCGCAGTGGTCCCAATTAGTGTGTTCACCTGTGCACTTCCCTATATCACCTCACTTCCCCTGCACTCCCTTGCCGGATCTTGTTGCCTTAGTGCCAGTGAAAGCGTTCCTTGTGTGTTCCTTGCCTGTGTTTCCAGACCTTCTGCCGTTGCCCCTGACTACGATCCTTGCTGCCTGCCCCGACCTTCTGCTACGTCCGACCTTGCTTTTGCCTACTCCCTTGTACCGCGCCTATCTTCAGCAGCCAGAGAGGTGAGCCGTTGCTAGTGGATACGACCTGGTCACTACCGCCGCAGCAAGACCATCCCGCTTTGCGGCGGGCTCTGGTGAAAACCAGTAGTGGCTTAGAACCGGTCCACTAGCACGGTCCACGCCAATCCCTCTCTGGCACAGAGGATCCACTACCTGCCAGCCGGCGTCGTGACAACTACTTTATTTATTTTATTTTTATTTTTGATTGAACCACGGCACTCGTGGATAACCTTGCGGTCCTAATAGTCCTACCAGGTGATGTTTGTTTTGCTTTGAAATAGAACTCCACAGTTACAAATAGTCCATTTGAGCTATATGAATGCATCTATTTTGTTATTTTGCAGAAGTCGTGGAACAAGTTTATTTACTTATGTTGTAATATATCAGTACATGCTGTTTTATGTGTGGGGTGGATCTGACTGAGACAAGGTTTATTTTTGTCCTTTATTTGTTTGCTTTAAGAAATTGTCAATTTTTTGCCTATATACTGTATTAGAGAATTAGGGAGGGCAATTAGTTAGGGGAAAATTAGAAGTTTAGGAGAGGGTTACAGAGCAGCAAGCAGTGATTAGATAAGGAGACCCAGCACAGCAGACTCAGGGAGGAAGTAAATGTATGGTGAGTGAGGGTGGGCTCAGTGCTTGCCTTGGACACTCCCCTTCCTGAGCAGTGGATGCCAGAATGAGTGAGCAGCAGAACAGAGGAATTTGTGAGCCGAATACAGAAGCTAGACACATAAAAAGACATGTAAAGCATCTGCATGAACTAGTGAGTAATATATAGCAGCATTATTTTTGTGATATGTTAGGTAGGCTTTTAAGGGGTTATCCAGGAAAAAACTTTTTTTATATATATCAACTGGCTCCAGAAAGTTAAACAGATTTGTAAGTTACTTCTATTAAAAAATCTTAATCCTTTCAGTACTTATGAGCTTCTGAAGTTAAGGTTGTTCTTTTCTGTCTAAGTGCTCTCTAATGACAAGTGTCTCGGGAACCGCCCAGTTTAGAAGAGGTTTTCTATGGGGATTTGCTTCTAAACTGGGCGGTTCCCGAGACACGTGTCATCAGAGAGCACTTAGACAGAAAAGAACAACCTTAACTTCAGAAGCTCATAAGTACTGAAAGGATTAAGATTTTTTAATAGAAGTCATTTACAAATCTGTTTAACTTTCTGGAGCCTGTTGATATATAAAAAAAAAGTTTTTTTCCTGGAATACCCCTTTAAAGCATTAGACTGGGTTCACATTACAGAATCTCCGATATATTCCGAGGACTGATGGCGCTAGGACCACACAGTTAATTCTTTCGGCCATATACAGTACCACTTTAAGGTGGCCATATGCAATAGACTAAAGTTGTCCGATTGGTCAGCTATCTGCACACTCAGCTGTACATGGTGTGCATGTGCATGGGGTGACCAGGAGAGATAGTTGCTAGGTGAATGAAGGTTCCCACGCTGCCTGAAGTATATGGCCGCCACATCTAATGAGAATTTGTCTCCTACCACGATGAATCATCTGGGGTTCCACCATAGCATTGGCCTACTTTATGTTCTGAACCGTCAGCGAATGAAGAGTCGACCTTATAACCTATAATTTAATAGGAATTTCCAAAAATATAAATGGGGGATAATTAAGTACTGTGAATTTTGTGTCACTGTATAGTGGGCAAAATTTATGGTTAGTCAGACAAGAAGTCCTGGCAGGTATAACTATGGTAGTAAACAGATAATAATAATAATATTGCTATTATTTTTATTATTAATAATAATAATTAAAAAAATAACAACAACAAATTGTTATATTTAAAAATCCCTTTATTTTTCTGTCACAGTAATGCAATTTTTTTAAATCAATATTTCAATTGCCTTTTTCATATTCATTTGGTCCATAGCAGCTTGACATATTGCTGTACTTTGCAATATATATATATATATATATATATATATATATATATATATATATATACATATATATTTTTATTTTTTATTTTATTTTTTTTTTGGTTATAATTGAAGACTTAGTACATAATCATATGGAGACAAATATATAAATTAGAGGCAAGGTTCAGGATTAAAAAAAACATAGCTACTTACTTCCATAAAGAGCGCCACCCTTGTCCACAGTTTGTATGCAGTATTGCAGCTCAGTTCCTCTCCTTTCAATGGAGCTGAGCAGGGACATGCACAGGTTGAATAGAAAAGGGGGCTTGAGCCCCTGCCTTTTTGACATTCCTCCTAAAATAATATTTTTTTTAGTTCAGACCCTGCCCCCCAGGATGTCTGTGCACGTCCCTGGAGCTGAGATGCAATACAAGGCACAGCCCATGGACAGAGGTGGCGCTGTTTCTGGAGAAAGGAGCCATATTTTGCTAATCTTGAATGCCAACATACTTATTTAGGAGCGTTAAATTCATTTTTGACTAGTATTGAATATTGTCTTACATTGAAACCTTGGGCAATGATGCAATCTATAGTGGTTTCACGTAAAGAAGAACTCCACCTACAACAGTGGGCTTTATGGTAATCTCTATATATCTCCTTCCTTCCTGCATCCTGATAAATCTGAACCTGACTTATTATTTATTTTGGACAATATCTATAAGAAGGATCCCATAACAATGAGAAGATCGTTAGGTGCTCTCCAACAATCTTATGTAATCTGTGGCAGTAAGTGTTTAATTTTCCTGCAGTGCCACCACAGGAGAAATGAAGTATTACACATCCCCTGTTCAAATCAATGTAAGAGCGGACAGGACGGGTCCTCCAGAGTAAGAGACGCTCTTTGTCACTGCTTGACACTTTTGCCAAGAAGAAGATCCTAAACAGAGGAGTGCCTTCTATTATGCCCCCTATTAAGCCAGAATTGATTGGACAACATTAAACTCATGTTCCACAGTAATTCTTCTAGTGATACAATTCTACCAATTGGCTTTTATTTTTATTCAAGAACTGATACAGCTCATAAGATAGTCATACAGGGAGCAATGTTACAACCCAAAATAATGATCGAACAGAAGATGGGTCCGTGTAGTGGGAGATCATGTGCAGCACCTACAATTGGAAAACACTACATATTGATCAAGGACGATGTTGGGAATCTTCCATCTGTCTGCCACCAGAGTATTACTAAAGACCCCCCTTACATGAGCCAAGCAGGTCCCAATAACCAATCCCGATTGGTGCCGATCACATTGATCGGCGCTCGTTTAATGAGTCCTATCATGTGGCAGGGCCACACAATCAATCACTGGATCATTCATGGGGTCCTTTCATCACTGATGGTCACACATGGGGCAGTGTGTGGCCGATAATGACTTGGTTTCTTGTTCATTTGCTGATTACTAGCACTTTTACACAAGTTTTCGGGAACGAATGTTCCTACACTAATTCGGTAGATAATTGGTCTGTGTAAAGGAGCCGTAAAGAGGTACTCCACTGGCCAGCGTTCGGAACATTTAGTTCCGAACGCTGTGTGCACGCTGCGGGGGTCGGCCTTGTCCCCTCGTGAAGTCACACTACGCCCCCTCAATGTATGTCTATGGGAGGGGGCATGGAAGTCACCACGCCGCCTCCCTTAGACTTGTATTGAGGGGCATGGTGTGACTTCATGAGGGGGCTTGGTTAACCCCCTGCAGTGCGCACACAGCGTTCAGAAATAAATGTTCCGAACGCTGGCCAGTGGAGTACCCCTTGAAGGCTGTTTTTACAATCTGAATTAAATGTTCACCCAGATCCATTGTACAATAGATGCTACCGCCACCCAATGGAGCCCATAGACTTATAAAGTGGTTCAATGGAGTCCACTATGGTTTCTGTTGCCCCAAGTCAGCCACCAAGACTACCAATGGGAACTCCAAATGGAACTTCTGATGGCAAAGTGAACAAAGCCCAATTTGGCCCAATGTCTGTGGTTGAAAGTACAAAAGGAACGTTACTAGAACTGGCTATTAAAAGGTTCTGAGCATGGTGCAGAGCGTCCATGCCAACATGTAATTACTCCATTATTTTTGGATTCCCTTGACAGTATGAAATTAAATCAATCACCACTTTGCCCAGAGAGAACATGGCACCACCCTTTTTGAACTAGGAGGAACAGCTTGCCTCCTTAGAAGATCAAGTCCGGGCGAGTACGCCACATTTGCATGGAATGTGCCATTTATAAATAGACCCTATTCAGGACTGGCTAAGGATGCATTGAGAAGCGATGGAGGAGAGAGCGATCTGGCATGTTGGATTGGATCCAAACACATTTGGATTTTTGGATGTGGCTTTTTTCCACATTCAGAGTAAATGCACGTTCAGCTGAGCCAAGTGTGCGTGTAGATGACAGGATCGGTAGAGAAAGTTGTTAACTGAGCATTCAGCCGATAGCGATCTGAAATGTATGGGAAACTCTGGTGGCAGATGATGTCAGGGCAGAAAAGGGTTAAGTTTTTGGATTTCAGTAGAGATAAGATTTCAGAGGTGTCTGGCAGTGGCTTTACCCCTTCTCCCCACTGAAAACACATGCAGGTTTGGACAAGCGTGCATGTGTATGAAGGAGTTGGCTAAACACTTGTTCGGCCAACAACTATCTACTAGCTTAAAGGGGTTCTCCACTGGAAAACCTTTTCTTTTTAGTCAACTGGTGCCAAAAAGTTATATAGATTTGTAAATTACTCCTATTTAAGAAATTTTAATCCTTCCAGTACTTATCAGCTGCTGTATGACCCACAGGAAGTTATTTTCGAATTTCCTTTCTGTCTGACCACAGTGCTCTCTGCTGACACCTCTGTCCATTTTAGGAACTGTCCAAAGCAGGATAGGTTTGCTATAAGGATTTGCTCCTACTCTGGACAGTTCCTAAAATGGTCAGAGGTGTCTGTGGTCAGACAGAAAGAAAATTCAAAAAGAAAAGAACTTTCTGTGGAGCATACAGCAGCTGGTATGTACTGAAAGGATAAACATTTCTCAAATAGAAGTAATTTACAAATCTGTTTAACTTTCTGACACCAGTTGATTTAAAAAAACTAAAATGTTTTCCAGTGGAGTACCCCTTTAATGCCTCATGACTTATTGAGTTGTACACTTGTCTATAGATGGTTTCTTCCATAAACAGCGCCACACCTGCCCATCATTTGTGAATGGTACTGCAGCTCAGCTCCATTGAACTCTAAGGCTAGGTTCACACTGCAGAATTTCTGGAAAGAATTTCTGCCGGAGATCGAGCCGGCAGCACTAGTACCTCACGGACTACATTGCCGTCCCTATAGATGGCAATGCATTTTTGAGCAGACCTCCCAAAAGATCCACCCAGAAAGACATTGCAGTCTAGGGGGGCAGCAATGCAGTCTGCTCGGTCCTAGCGCCGTCGGCTCGATCTCGATCCAGCATAAGAGTGCGTTCACACACGCAGATTTTTTAGCGGGTTTTCCGCTGCGTGTTTGAAAGTGGGCGGGCTCTTCTCAGCTGTCCGCTGCAGGTTTTCCGCGGTGGAATTTACGCTGCGGAAAATCCGCCACAGTCCCTACTGACTTCACTGGGGCTTGTGGCGGATTTTCCGCAGTGTACATTCCACCGCGGAAAATCGGCTGCGGACAGCCGAGAAGAGCCCGCCCACTTTCAAATACGCAGTGGAAAACCCGCTAAAAAATTAGCGCGTGTGAACGTACCCTAAGGGTCTATTCATGGCGGAAATACACTTCTATGGGATCCCGCACTCCCGTTTACACTTCGGAAATCCTGCTTTAGCAGGATTTCCGAAGTGTCAACGGGAGTGCGGAATCCCATAGAAGTGTATTGGGCTTTCATTTGAGGCAGAATTCCGCCGGCGGAAGTTCCGCCGTGTGAATAGACCCTAAGGGTCAGAGTTACATTTCCCCACACAACCTGTGGACCTGCGGACAGGCATGACGCGATTTTTGGAAGAAAAATCGAAGAAGCTTTGTTCAACCTCACGGCTTTTTCACATTTATTGTTTAGAGACTCTTACAGAGTCTTTTACACAAACAAACATTTACGAAGAAATAAAAATAGTATTTTTAAAGAATTCCAACTCTACTTGGATGTAGTGGAGATATAGGAGTCCGTTTTTTTCTACATATTTTTTCTTTTTACATTATTTTTTTTAAATAATCTACATCTAAAAGCCCTTCATTATTGGTGCAAATCACGCATTCTCAAGAAATAGGTCGGTAGTGAGCTGAGGAAACAATAGACCTTCCATGGTTGACCTGTTTCGAGGCTTAGAAGAATCTTCTATTGGCCGAAAACTAAACCCGGAAGGTGCCGACGTGTCTGACGGTCCAACACGGGCCTACGTTACATTGTTTTTATCCGCCATCTTTGTCGTCCAGTCTAGGTTTATCCAACAAAGAAGTGCCAAACCAAGAAGACGCTACTAACTCTGGCGTGATCCATATCATGGTCACCAGAGGTTTTCGGCAAGACACATTGGCTCCAAGTTCGTTTTACTTCTGGTCCAGAAGAAAGGCCACGTTGTCTTCATGTTTTTTTGACCAACAATATCCATGGAAGAACGGCCGCCAAGACGGCCACAAGAAATATCAGTAATAGGATCATTATTAAAGACGGCGAGCGACAACAGTTCACCCTGGCGTCTACATGATGTGTTTCGGTGATGGTGGTGACCATGTCTTCGCTGCTTTCCATGGGTTGGCCTTGATCACTGATGATGAAGACTTGGGAGCCACACGTGTGACCTATCAGATCTGGGCTGGCGTCATCAGAACATGTGCACCTGTAAAGGTCTTGATTACTCTGCGAGTCGGTCGTTTCGGGAATGGGTATGACCAACGTGTTGGGGTTTCCTACGATAGCCGAATGCGTAAGACAGGAAAGACTGTGAGGAACCTCAAGAATCTGATTGAGTTCTCCAGTTTTTGGCGGCAAAATAAGTCCCCTTTTGCTGAGGAACGTCACGTAGCGGCACAGCGGACAGATGATGTTCTTCTTTATGGAACCCTCCTTTTTGGCGGTCATGAGATACTTCACCAGGCAGTCATGGCAGAAGGAATGGCCGCAGCTCAGCCTCCGCTCCGACATACTGGGGTTCTGTAGGCGCTCGTAACACACGGGGCACTCATTTGTAGGGGTCTCCTTCCCACTCTCTTCACCCGACATGGCTTCTTAACTCTGAGAAATTTTTCCTGTAAAGCAAAAAGATACAAAAACTTTATGATACTATAACGTATGGGCATCATGTTGTGTTACTTGTAATTAGTTTGTTCTACTGTATTACATGTTTGGGGGCACGGTGGCTCGCACTCTTATGTCAGGGCTGTTGGCATTGCCGGCACTGTTTGGATGCTATGTGTCTGGCACTATATGGCGGCATTGTTGCTGACACTACAATGCAAACCTAAGGTTCACACCTGCACAATGTCCACACAAGGCGGGTAAATCATTGTATTCTATCAATTATTAACCCCGAGGCTCCTGCGTCCTCTAAGGTTCTGCAGCAGCTGAGATCTGTATCCTCACTAGGCCTGCAGCCTTTGTTTATATATGAGCAAAGAAGTAGCATAGCAGGGGGAGAGATAGATGGATAGATAGATATGAGATAGATAGATACATAGATGTGAGAAAGATAGATAGATACACAGAACAATATGATGCAGTACACCACAAGGTTGCAGAAAATGGTGGTTTATTCCCTCATGTACAATGACAACGTTTCGCCAGCCTCACACTGGCTTTTTCAAGTGTGAGGCTGGCGAAATGTTGTCTTTGCACATGATGGAATAAACCACCATTTTCTGCAACCTTGTGGTGTACTGCATCATATTGTTCTTTGTACTGACTGAGGAACCAGTGGACCCAGGTTCCAAGTATGCGGGCACCCCTACCTCTTATTTCCTTTTGGACTTTGGTTGTGCCGTTTCTATTTGTTCTAGATAGATAGATAGATATGAGATAGATAGATAGATATGAGATAGATAGATAGATAGATAGATATGAGATAGATAGATAGATATGAGATAGATAAATATGAGATAGATAGATATGAGATAGATAGATAGATATGAGATAGATAGATATGAGATATATAGATAGATATGAGATAGATAAATCGATAGATAGATATGAGATAGATAGATAGCTGTGAGATAGATAGATAGATATGAGATAGATAGATAGATAGATAGATATGAGATAGATAAATATGAGAGAGATAGATATGATAGATAGATAGATAGATATGAGATAGATAGATAGATATGAGATAGATAAATATGAGATAGATAGATATGAGTTAGATAGATAGATATGAGATATATAGATATGAGATATATAGATATGAGATAGATAGATCGATAGATAGATAGATATGAGATAGATAGATGTGAGATAGATAGATATGAGATAGATAGATAGATGTGAGATAGATAGATGTGAGATAGATAGATATGAGATAGATAGATAGATGTGAGATAGATAGATAGATATGAGATAGATAGATGTGAGATAGATAGATAGATATGAGATAGATAGATGTGAGATAGATAGATATGAGATAGATAGATAGATATGAGATAGATAGATGTGAGATAGATAGATATGAGATAGATAGATAGATGTGAGATAGATAGATAGATAGATATGAGATAGATAAATATGAGATAGATAGATATGAGATAGATACGGTAGATATGAGATAGATAGATAGATATGAAATAGATAGATAGATATGAGATAGATAGATAGATATGAGATAGATAGATAGATAGATAGATATGAGATAAATAGATAGATAGATATGAGATAGATACATAGATATGAGATAGATAGATAGATAGATAGATATGAGATAGATAGATAGATATGAGATAGATAGATAGATAGATAGATAGATAGATAGATATGAAATAGATAGATAGATATGAGATAGATAGATATGAGATAGATAGATAGATATGAGATAGATAGATAGATAGATAGATATGAGATAGATAGATAGATATGAGATAGATAGATATGAGATAGATAGATAGATATGAGATAGATAGATAGATAGATAGATAGACAGACAGACATGTGCCACATTCATTCCATCTCAGGAACTGGTCACAGCAAAAACATTTGAATAGATCAGGGCTTAGATAAATTTTTAAATGATATACTCTTAGGCTTAGATGTAACTCTGTTAAGCCCAGTGTAGTGTATCTAAGCCTGTTATTAAAATACTGCATACTGAGCTTGTGTATCTAAGACAGTGGCCCAGATTTATCAAACTGTGTGAGAGAAAAAGTGGAGGGATATTTCCACAGCGACCAATCACAGCTCAGCTTTCACTTTACCTCAGCTCCTTAGCTGTGCTCTGATTGGTTGTTGTGGAAAAATCCCTCCACTTTTTCTCTCACACAGTTTGATAAATCTCTCCCAGCGCTTCCCAACCAGGGTGCCTCCAGCTGTTGCAAAACTACAACTCCCAGTATGCCCGGACAGCCTTTGGCACTGTGCTGCTAATCTTGTGTATCTAACCCTATTGCGTATGATCTCTAAGGTATCTAACCCTATCGTGTGTAATACTCTCTTGTATCTAAGAACCACAATGAACTACATTCCCCATCATGTAATGCCGAGCTGACGTATCTATCACGTGTGATACAACCTGCGGACCTCCAGATGTTGCAAAACTACAACTCCCAGCATTCCCGGACAGCCGATGGCTGTCCGGGTATGCTGGGAGTTGTAGTTTTGCAACATCTGGAGGTCCACAGGTTGAAGATCACTGCATTAGATAATGATATTGTCTGCTGTGCATATGTATCTAAGCCTGTCATAGTGTCAGTTGAGAAGCTTTATCTAAGCCTATCATGTGTGATACAGTCTACAGAGCTGGAGTATCTAAGCATATCATGTGTGATACTGCCTGTTGGCAAGTATATCTAAGCCTATCATGTGTGATACAATCTACAGAGCTGGAGTATCTAAGCATATCATGTGTGATACTGCCTGTTGTCAAGTATATCTAAGCCTATCACGTGTGCTACAGTCTACAGAGCTGGTGTATCTAAGCCTATCACGTGTGCTACAGTCTACAGAGCTGGTGTATCTAAGCCTATCACGTGTGCTACAGTCTACAGAGCTGGTGTATCTAAGCCTATCATGTGTGATTCTGCCTGTTGGCAAGTATATCTAAGTCTATCATGTGTGATACAGTCTACAGAGCTGGTGTATCTAAGCCTATCATGTGTTATACAGTCTACAGAGCTGGAGTATCTAAGCATATCATGTGTGATACTGCCTGTTGGCAAGTATATCTAAGCCTATCATGTGTGATACAGTCTACAGAGCTGGTGTATCTAAGCATATCATGTGTGATGCAGTCTACAGAGCTGGTGTATCTAAGCCTATCATGTGTGATACTGCCTGTTGGCAAGTATATCTAAGCCTATCACGTGTGCTACAATTGATATATTGTAAGTCCTACAAAGATAATAATACTGTCAGCTGTGCCTATGTATCTAAGCCTATCATAGTGTCAGTTGTAAAGGTGTATCTAAGCCTATAATGTGTGGTAAAGTCTGTAGAGTTGGAATATCTAAGCATATCATGTGTGATACTGCCTGTTAGCAAGTATATCTAAGCCTATCACGTGTGATACAATTGATATCTACTACTTTAATTCACATGAAGATAATGATACTGTCTGCTGTGCGTATGTATCTAAGCCTATCACGTGTGATACAATCGATATCTACTACTGTAATTCACATGAAGATAATGATACTGTCCGCTGTGCGTATGTATCTAAGCCTGTCATAGCGTCAGTTGAGAAGCTTTATCTAAGCCTATCATGTGTGATACAGTCTACAGAGCTGGAGTATCTAAGCATATCATGTGTGATACTGCCTGTTGGCAAGTATATCTAAGCCTATCATGTGTGATACAATCTACAGAGCTGGAGTATCTAAGCATATCATGTGTGATACTGCCTGTTGGCAAGTATATCTAAGCCTATCATGTGTGATACAATCTACAGAGCTAGAGTATCTAAGCATATCATGTGTGATACTGCCTGTTGTCAAGTATATCTAAGCCTATCACGTGTGCTACAGTCTACAGAGCTGGTGTATCTAAGCCTATCATGTGTGATTCTGCCTGTTGGCAAGTATATCTAAGCCTATCATGTGTGATACAGTCTACAGAGCTGGTGTATCTAAGCCTATCATGTGTTATACAGTCTACAGAGCTGGAGTATCTAAGCATATCATGTGTGATACTGCATGTTGGCAAGTATATCTAAGCCTATCATGTGTGATACAGTCTACAGAGCTGGTGTATCTAAGCATATCATGTGGGATGCAGTCTACAGAGCTGGTGTATCTAAGCCTATCATGTGTGATACTGCCTGTTGGCAAGTATATCTAAGCCTATCACGTGTGATACAATTGATATCTACTACTTTAATTCACATGAAGATAATGATACTGTCTGCTGTGCGTATGTATCTAAGCCTGTCATAGCGTCAGTTGAGAAGCTTTATCTAAGCCTATCATGTGTGATACAGTCTACAGAGCTGGAGTATCTAAGCATATCATGTGTGATACTGCCTGTTGGCAAGTATATCTAAGCCTATCATGTGTGATACAATCTACAGAGATGGAGTATCTAAGCATATCATGTGTGATACTGCCTGTTGTCAAGTATATCTAAGCCTATCACGTGTGCTACAGTCTACAGAGCTGGTGTATCTAAGCCTATCATGTGTGATTCTGCCTGTTGGCAAGTATATCTAAGCCTATCATGTGTGATACAGTCTACAGAGCTGGTGTATCTAAGCCTATCATGTGTTATACAGTCTACAGAGCTGGTGTATCTAAGCCTATCATGTGTTATACAGTCTACAGAGCTGGAGTATCTAACCATATCATGTGTGATACAATCGATATCTACTACTGTAAGTCCCATGAAGATAATGATACTGTCTGCTGTGCATATGTATCTAAGCATATCATGTGTGATACTGTCTGCTGTGCGTATGTATCTAAGCCTCTCACGTGTGATACAATTGATATCTACTACTGTAAGTCCCATGAAGATAATGATACTGTCTGCTGTGCGTATGTATCTAAGCCTGTCATGTGTGATACAATCGATGTCTACTACTGTAAGTCCCATGAAGATAACGAAACTGTCTGCTGTGTGTATGTATCTAAGCCTGTCACGTGTGATACAATCGATGTCTACTACTGTAAGTCACATGAAGATAATGATACTGTCTGCTGTGCGTATGTATCTAAGCCTGTCATAGCGTCAGTTGAGAAGCTTTATCTAAGCCTATCATGTGTGATACAGTCTACAGAGCTGGAGTATCTAAGCATATCATGTGTGATACTGCCTGTTGGCAAGTATATCTAAGCCTATCACGTGTGATACAATCTACAGAGATGGAGTATCTAAGCATATCATGTGTGATACTGCCTGTTGTCAAGTATATCTAAGCCTATCACGTGTGCTACAGTCTACAGAGCTGGTGTATCTAAGCCTATCATGTGTGATTCTGCCTGTTGGCAAGTATATCTAAGCCTATCATGTGTGATACAGTCTACAGAGCTGGTGTATCTAAGCCTATCATGTGTTATACAGTCTACAGAGCTGGTGTATCTAAGCCTATCATGTGTTATACAGTCTACAGAGCTGGAGTATCTAACCATATCATGTGTGATACAATCGATATCTACTACTGTAAGTCCCATGAAGATAATGATACTGTCTGCTGTGCATATGTATCTAAGCATATCATGTGTGATACTGTCTGCTGTGCGTATGTATCTAAGCCTCTCACGTGTGATACAATTGATATCTACTACTGTAAGTCCCATGAAGATAATGATACTGTCTGCTGTGCATATGTATCTAAGCATATCATGTGTGATACTGTCTGCTGTGCGTATGTATCTAAGCCTCTCACGTGTGATACAATTGATATCTACTACTGTAAGTCCCATGAAGATAATGATACTGTCTGCTGTGCGTATGTATCTAAGCCTGTCATGTGTGATACAATCGATAACTACTGTAAGTCCCATGAAGATAACGAAACTGTCTGCTGTGTGTATGTATCTAAGCCTATCATGTGTGATACAATCGATATCTATTACTGTAAGTCACATGAAGATAATGATACTGTCTTCAGTGCATATGTATCTAAGCCTATCACGTGTGATACAATCGATGTCTACTACTGTAAGTCACATGAAGATAATGATACTGTCTGCTGTGCGTATGTATCTAAGCCTATCATGTGTGATACAATTGATATCTACTATTGTAAGTCACATGAAGATAATAATACTGTCTGCTGTGCGTATGTATCTAAGCCTATCATGTGTGATACAATCGATATCTACTACTGTAAATCACATGAAGATAATGATACTGTCTTTAGTGCATATGTATCTAAGCCTATCACGTGTGATACAATCGGTGTCTACTACTGTAAGTCCCATAATAATAATGACACTGTCTGCTGTGCGTATGTATCTAAGCCTATCACGTGTGATACAATCGGTGTCTACTACTGTAAGTCCCATAATAATAATAATGACACTGTCTGCTGTGCGTATGTATCTAAGCCTATCATGTGTGTTACAATCGATGTCTACTACTGTAATTCACATGAAGATAATGATACTCTCTGCTGTGCATATGTATCTAAGCCTATCATGTGTGATACAATCAATATCTACTACTGTAAGTCCCATGAAAATAATGATACTGTCTGCTGTGTGTATGTATCTAAGCCTATCATGTGTGATACAATTGATATCTACTACTATAAGTCACATGAAGATAATGATACTGTCTGCTGTGCGTATGTATCTAAGCCGATCATGTGTGATACTGCCTGCAAGTAACACAATAAACATAAAACCAGGTCAAACATCACAAAGTAAAACATAAAATCCGCCCTAAAAATGTTCCAGATTCCATAAAACATTAAGCTGACTTTTTTTTTCTTTCCCCCCTGTCCCGTCCAGCCAAGATCCGGAGTGGGGCGCGCGCCGTGCACCCGTTAACCTGACTGTCAATCATTAATAGTGGGACTTACCGTCAGGAGAGTCAAAGGTCTGTCCTCCTCCCGAACGTCTTCTCCGTCGGGACAATCTGAAGGCAGAAGAAGAAGACAACGTGGTTTAGAAAGGGAAGAGGGTGTTTTCCATGTCGCGTAAGAAGCATTTTTCCTCCTCATCCAATGCAGCGATCCCGAGGACTGACGTGAATAATCGCTCAATGCTGCTTAACCTGTTTTCTTTTTTTTAGTATCTACTGGGTTTGGCATGGAGCTAGGAGTCTATCCATCTTTCCCACTCGCCGGCCAAGTCGTAACGTGGCTCCGCTGGTATCGCCTAACTTTTCACAGGTCACTTAGTTATTTATTTTTTTTTATTTTTGTTCCCGACACCCTGGCACCGGGCCCGTCATTGTCTGGAGAATTCCAAGCGTAGTCAAAGAACATAAAACTTTACGGGGTTGCGTCAGGTACGAGCGGTGGACTGGAGATAGGAGGTTTATGGCCGAGACAGGTTGTGCGCCGAAAGGAGACACTGAGGAAGGAGGGGCTGGCGATTTGGCAAGGGACCCAAATTTGGGGTGGAACATTTTAACCGGGTCGTTGGTGAGCCATGATGGGACCTGTTTCTTCAAGATTGGTGGGATGGAATGGTTTTGACCACTTTTCTGGTCTTTGAGATGTGGGACGGCAATGGGGGGGAGGAGTGATAGGTGAAGGGTACGGCACCGGTAGAGGTGGTCTTGGAGACCCAATAGTAAACTCTATCATGTATAGTCGCTGGGTATGATAAGTACGATGGCACCGAGTATGTCTAGATCAGGGGTCTCCAAACTGTGGCCCTCCTGATGTTGCAAAACGACAACTCCCAGCATGCCCGGACAGCCGTTGGCTGTCCGGGCATGCTGGGAGTTGTCGTTTTGCAACATCAGAAGGGCCACAGTTTGGAGACCACTGGTCTACTGCAGATTGTACTTGATGATGGAGATGGTTGCTAGGCAACCGTTCATTCAAATTTAAATGGGCACTCTCATTAAAGGGTTAGTCCGCTCCCTAGCGTCCGGAACATTGAGTTCCAGAACGCTGTGTGCGGGCTTCCGTGTTCGCGCCCGCCCCCTCGTTACGTCACGCCCCGTAATGTGACCTCACGTCCCGCCCCGTCATGTGACGTCACGTCCCCCACTTCTCAATGCAAGTCTATGGAAGGGGGCGTGACGGCCGTCGCGCCCCCTTCCCATAGACTTTCATTGATGGGGCAGGCCGTGACGTCACGAGGGGGCGGGCCTGAACACGGAAGCCCGCACACAGCATCCAGGAACTCAATGTTCCGGTGTGAGGTGGAATTTGGCGGACACTGGGGAGCGGAGTAACCCTTTAATACTAATTTTTGCTATTGCAGTCCTTATGGTAATTTAAAAAATCTTTCTAATATACTTTGTTTAAAAAAAATAAGAGGATGCTGAGTGGTTCGGATGCTGGTTGTCCAACTTTCCTGCGTCAGGCAGAGCGCCCCCCTCCGGCGGCTGCCTATTTTGCCTATAGAGCCGACCCTGCCTTAGGTCCCATTTATGAATCCAGTGGTAAAATTCCACTTGGAAATTCTGTTGCAGCAGAGTCCCATTGTCCTTAAAGGGGTACTACCGTGGAAAACTTTTTTTTTAAATCAACTGGTGACAGAAAGTTAAACAGATTTGTAAATCACTTCTATTATAAAATCTTAATCTTTCCAGTACTTTTTAGGGGCTGTATACTAAAGAGAAATCCATAAAAAAAAATGCATTTCCTGTGATGTCATGATCACAGTGCTCTCTGCTGACCTCTGCTGTCCATTTTAGGAACTGTCCAGAGAAGCATATGTTTGCTATTGGGATTTTCTCCAGTTCCTAAAATGGACAGCAGAGGTCAGCAGAGAGCACTGTGGTCATGACATCACAGGAAATGCATTTCTTTTTTTGGATTTCTCTTTAGTATACAGCCCCTAAAAAGTACTGGAAGGATTAAGATTTTTTAATAGAAGTGATTTACAAATCTATTTAACTTTCTGGCGCCAGTTGATTTAAAAAAAAAAAAAAAAAAACAGTTTTCCACAGTAGTACCCCCTTTAATGGGATTCTTTGGCACCGTACATACGTCAGAAACATCTGCTGCGGAAATTCCAATTTCTGGGAATTTTCCGGTTGGACATTGCGCCATGTGACCAGGGATTCTACTACGATGGCTTTTTCCACAATGCTTTGCTGAGCAGGAACGGAGCTCACATTCTCCCGAACAATTAATATTTAGGAGAAAACATGAAGAGGAAGCTGCAGTCTATTATGTTTGGAAAGCAATCGCTGCCCAGGCGGAGGCCGCTGACCCGCGTCCGGGTAAATGTAATAATCTCCAGATATTTGTATGGTGTTGTTGACCTGAACCGAGCTTACAGACAGGACGGAAGTATTTGGGTTACTTCATTGATGTGCCAGCGGAAGATTCCAGATGGATTTAACACCGTAGAGCAGCGTTTCCCAACCAGTGTGCCTCCAGCTGTTGCAAAACTACAACTCCCAGCATGCCCGGACAGCCTTCGGCTGTCCGGGCATGCTGGAGGTTGTAGTTTTGCAACAGCTGGTGGCACACGTGTCGGAAAATAGCCTAGGGAATCCTTATATTTGAATTCTTTAGATGACGTTCAGAGCTCAGCCTCCCCCTCCCTGTGGTGTGATCTCTTTTAACCCCTTAAAAAATCGGGGTTTTTCTGTTTTTGCATTTTCGTTTTTTCCTCATTACCTTTAAAAAAATCACAACTCTTTCAATTTTGCACCTAAAAATCCATATGATTGCTTATTTCCTGCGCCACCAATTCTACTTTGCAGTGACATCAGTCATTTTACCCAAAAATCTACGGCGAAACGGAAAAAAAAATCATTGCGAGACAAAATTGGAAAAAAAACGCCATTTTGTAACTTTTGGGGGCTTCCATTTCTACACAGTACATTTTTCAGTAAAAATGACACCTTATCTTTATTCTGTAGGTCCATATGATTAACCCCTTAAGGACCGGGGGTTTTTCCGTTTTTGCATTTTCTTTTTTGGCTCCTTGCCTTTAAAAAATCATAACTCTTTCAATTTTGCACCTAAAAATCCATATGATGGCTTATTTTTTGCGCCACCAATTCTACTTTGTAATGACATCAGTCATTTTACCCAAAAATCTACGGCGAAACGGAAAAAAAAATCATTGCGAGACAAAATTGGAAAAAAAACGCCATTTTGTAATTTTTGGGGGCTTCCATTTCTACACAGTACATTTTTAGGTAAAAATGACACCTTATCTTTATTCTGTAGGTCCATACAATTAAAGTGATACCCTACTTATATAGGTTTGATTTTGTCGTACTTCTGGAAAAAATCATAACTACATGCAGGAAAATTTATACGTTTAAAATTGTCATCTTCTGACCCCTATAACTTTTCCGGGTATGGGGCGGTTTGAGGGCTTATTTTTTGCGCCGTGATCTGAAATTTTTAGCTGTACCATTTTTGCATTGATAGGACTTATTGATTGCTTTTTATTCCTTTTTTCATGATATAAAAAGTGACCAAAAATGATCTTTATTCACTTTTTTTTTGCAGTGTTATAGCAGTTTTTGCAGTGGTAAGAATGTGTCCTAATGGGGTATTCTTATAAGAATTTTTGAAAGTATTCTAGGGCTACAAGATGTCGTGGAAAGCTACCCATATCTGTTTAAAAGCCTATAGCTATCACGCTATCACGCCCCCTCCCGTAGGCTTGCATTGCGGGGCGGAGCGTGACGTCACACGCCGCCCGCCCTGTAGTCGCCCGTAATCAGACCCGGAGCGAAGACGCTCCGGGGACTGATTACAAACGGGGTGCCGCGTGCATGATCCCGGGTGTCCCCAGCGGCGGGACTCACGCGATCAGGCATCTTATCCCCTATCCTTTGGATAGGGGATAAGATGTTTAAGCACCGGAGAACCCCTTTAAAACTAAGGGTACCAGAATTGATACCAACAATGATACTGTGGCTATGCCATGAATGCTTGAGACTAACTCTTTAAGGACTTTTGTAGATGAAGGAGCAGTCCAGATGTGTACAGTCTGTCGAAAGTAAAGCCAGCCATGTGACAGACAACTATTTTGTCCAAACTCCCCATTTGCATCAACATTTACCCTTGCCACGCATTAAAGGGGTACCACCGTGGAAAACTTTTTTTTTTTTTTAAATCAACTGGTGCCAGAAAGTTAAAGAGATTTGTAAATGACTTCTATTAAAAAAAATCTTAATCCTTCCAGTACTTTTTAGGGGCTGTATACTAAAGAGAAATCCAAAAAATAAATGCATTTCCTGTGATGTCCTGACCACAGTGCTCTCTGCTGACCTCTGCTGTCCATTTTAGGAACTGTCCAGAAAATCATATGTTTTCTATGGGGATTTTCTCCAGTTCCTAAAATGAATAGCAGAGGTCAGCAGAGAGCACTGTGGTCAGGACATCACAGGAAATGCATTCCTTTTTTGGATTTCTCTTTAGTATACAGCCCCTAAAAAGTACTGGAAGGATTAAGATTTTTTAATAGAAGTGATTTACAAATCTGTTTAACTTTCTGGTACCAGTTGATTAAAAAAATAAATAAATAAATAAAAGTTTTCCACGGTAGTACCCCTTTAATGTATTTTCAATTGGGATGGGGGGGGGGGGTAAGCTGTTGCCAGACACCTTTGATAGACAAACAACAACAAAATCCATCCGACACTGTCTTGATAAGTGAACCTGTGGGAGCACTGGATAACGTCCAGGTCATGCCAAACTTACTACGAGACTTTCTCAGTACATCAACAGACAGCGGGTCCAGATAGAACAGATGACGGCACTCACATGTCTCCATTGCAAAACTTCTTTATTACAGGTAATTAAAAACACTCTCGGGAGGAAGCAGGATGACGAGACGACGTACGTTTCACAACTACTGCTGCTTCTACGGGGGGAGGAGTTTAATTTCTCTTTAAGATGCCGAAGACATCTTATCCCCCATCCAAAGGATAGGGGATAAAATGTCTGATCGCGGGGGGGTTCTGTCGCTGGGTCCACCTGTGATCTCCGTGCAGCACCCGCATTCTATGCGGGTGCTGCGCAGAGATCGCGAGGGGTCCCAGCAGTGGGCCACCCACAATCAGACATCTTATCCCCTATCCTTTGGATGGGGGATAAGATGTTTCTGGCCGGGAAAAAACCCCTTTAAGCTTGGGCAGGGGGAAACATAAATCCCGGACCCTCGCAGAAGCCTTCTGGCCTGAATAGAAGGAAATGTTTTCAGAGTGTCTTTCCAGAGTGGCCTTGCGATCCTTGTGCACTTTTTTAGGTGATTGAGCAAATACTTCCATATATCGCAACCTTCTAAAAAGCCACATCCTCTAACCCCCAATGACAAGCACAACCGTAAAGGACGACTATGTGACCTCAACTTGTCCAAACAATACACACAAAGTAGACAATGGCTGAACAAAGAAGCTTCTGCCACATATTCATTTGACTAGAGAACCCCTTTAAGTTTGGGTTGGGCCATTACGTACTGAGGGGAGGGGGGAGCAAAAAAGTTATGCGAGGTGAATCTACCCTAGGGCTGTCTAAAAAAAGGAGCATTTGACCAGACGGGTCTGAATACGCACACTTTTTGGTAAACATCGTCTGGCCTCACACCCCAGCAGGTACAGGACAAAGAAAGGGACGGACCAATTTACCTGGGAACAATGAAGTTGAATTCCACTATTGAAGAACATTGTGTGACTCTCGTGTACACATCAATCACAGGGCACTTTACATATGTACTGGAGTTGCGAGACTCTATCCCTCATCTGCCCTTATGGGCGTCTTGTTTCCTTCCTCATCTTCACCTCCTCACCCTGACGTTCTGCTCATCTCCATGGTCATATGCCATTTTTTAGAAGCAAGAGGTGGATGACTCTGGGACACAGTACTAAAACTATTAGACGTAGTAAGGACCCTTCAGTAGGTGCCTAAAAGTATTGTTCCAACCCACTGGGGTTCATTTACTAACGTGATCTCCATTCTTTTTTTTCTCGGGTTTTGCACTCAAATTGTGTTCCATGCAACACTATTTGTGACCAAAAAAACCCAAAACCCTCCATTTTACAAGGAAAAAACTGAAAATGAGGCGTGGTCACGGGAGTAAGTAGGCGTGGTCCTGATAAAAGGGGCGTGTCCCCGTCAGTTTTGAAAAATCCCAACATATTTGCTAACATTCCCACAGAAAATGTGGTGGAATTAAGCTGAGAAAAACCCAACAGATCAGAACATGTGTAAAAAAAAAAAAAGCAAAACGTAGGGAAAAGTGCAAAATGTAGGGAAACCTTGGGAAAATACCTGTCGGAAATCAAAACCCATAAAGAAAATTAAGCATCTTACCCTCTTGCAATCTTCCCCATATGGGGGAGCCAACCTAAAATGAGTCTTCTGGGACACCAGGACACAAAAAGATTGCCCTAAGTTTTGGGAAGGAGTGACTATTTGTCCTTGACCCTTTTAGGACTGTCTTGGATTGTGTTGGGCCCTGTTACAAAATGGAGTTTGACCCATCAAGGTCATTGTGGATACAATAGGATGGAGGATTATGGAAAGCACACGGCAGAATTTCCGCTTGCGGAATTCTGCCTCAAATTAAAGCCCATAGACTTCTATGGGATTCCGCACTCCCATTCACACTTCTGAATTTCCACAAGTGGAAATTCAGAAGTGTGAATGGGAGTGCGGAATCCCATAGAAGTCTTTGGGTTTTAATTTGAGGCGGAATTCCGCAAGTGGAAATTCTGCCATGTAAATAGACCCTTAAAGGGGTACTCCGGTGGAAAACATTTTTTTTTTTTTTAATCAACTGCTCTGGACAGTTCCTGACACGGACAGAGGTGTCAGCAGAGAGCACTGTGGACAAGACAAAAAAGAAATTCAAAAAGAAAAGAATTTCCTCTGTAGCATACAGCTGCTAAAAAGTACTGGAAGGGTAAATATTTTTTAATAGAAGTCATTTACAAATCTGTTTAACTTTCTGGCACCAGTTGATAAAAAAAAAAAAAGAAAAAGTTTTCCACCGGAGTGCCCCTTTAAGTTTGTGTCAGAAACTGTATAATAATTTTGGGCAGAGAAACACTCTTATAGCAAATAGATATTAGAAGGTCTTGTCCAAAAGACTTTAGCGGCTTTGATCCAGACCTAGGGTCCTGCCATGCGAGCAATGAGCACATGGGAAGTAAAACTGCCTCCCGAAACTTTGGAGACACTTTCCAGGTGCCCTAAGTGATCCCCAAAAGAGAACCTTCTTTTTTAGTCATGGCAAAAAATTTCTATTGTTTTCGAGGACCTCGGGTGTCAGTAATAACCATGGGCGTCAATGACTGACTGATACTTCACATCTCCCGCAGAAAGGGGCCTTCTGTATTTAGTTTGGGGACACCAGTGGATTTGTATGATGGAAAGGGGTTGCCCAAAAAGTATCATATGGTTGGGTGTGAATCATAGTCAAATTATTGGTAAAATTGTTACACTGCACATGGCCTGTTTGGGGTACTATCAGTACTATGGTCCTACCTGAGGTCGATGACTCGGAATGACCTCTCTTGATGGGCCCAAGACTGACACTCTATAGCTTCCACTGATGTTGCAGACAGAGGCGGCTCTTCAATAAGGCAAGTTAGGCAGCCACCTAAGGCATCGCTCTAGTGGGGGTCTCGTTGCAGTTTAACTCACCCCCCTAACAATGTGAAATTTAAAGTGATGCATACAAAATGCAATTTAATAGTTCATTTTTACGATTGCTTGCCTCTCTCTTGTATTCATGAGTGTCAGTGAGGGCCTCATGTTTGAGTTTCGCCCAAGGCCTCACAAAGTCTAGAGTCGCCTCTGGTTGCAGGGAGTAGAGGACATACTTTGTGTCATATCTAATAATGCCCGTTGTTTACGTGTTGAGTAGATGACATGTATGTAGGTAAAATTAGGCAGCGTTCCAGAACCGTTCATCAACAATGGAACCAAAACATTCATTTGCCAGTGAGTCATCACTTCGGAAACAATCAAGGCCATGTGTCCACGGTGCGCGTGCCTTAGAAGTCTTATAAATCTAAATGATATTATCGATGGCGAGGAACACGAAGTCCCTCAGTAAGATGTCGGAGAAGTTCTTGGCCTTTGATGGTGGCCATTCATGGGGCATAAATACAGGATAATATTAATAATAACATACCGAGTAACAATGTGCGCCTCATGATAACGGCTGACGTACTATAAACACTGCAATATAAAAGGTATCTACAGGAAACGGCTCCTGACTAGTCACAATAGTACAATCTTTTATCCCGGTCTTCTTTGTTAACCTCTTCCGAGGACAATTAACAGCTCGCTGAGACTCCACTCGGATTAACATCACAAAGACGGCTGGTTTCTGTCTTCTGGAGAAGGAACCTGTATTTTTAGGATCATACCATTGCACTGTAATGAATGTCCATTTTGTGGGCTCACTTCTGCCGTACAAGGGTGGCCTCCAGATGGACTGTGGACACTATCCTCAAACTACCTACTGTAGTGAAGGACAGGAAGAAACTCCACCACCGGTGGTTCCCCAGGCTAGGTGGTCAACTACATTGAAGTTCCACCTTGGAGCCGCTTTGAAGATATATGAGGAAACTGAGTATCCTACAGGCAAAATAGGCAGCCGCCTAGAGCACCCTCTTAAGGGGGGCGTCACTCTGCAGTCTGCAAGATGGGGGCGCCGCCCAGTCAGCACCACCGTGTCCCCCCAATAGTAAGGAGATTACATGAGGAGGGGGTTTGTTACAGTGTGTCACCCCAGTAATAAGGTAATTACACGAGGAGGAGGTTTGTTACAGTGTATCACCCCACTAGTAAGGAGATTACATTAGGAGGAGGTTTGTTACAGTGCCCCCCCCCCCCCCAGCAGTAAGGAGATTACATGAGGAGGAGGTTTGTTACAGTGTGTCACCCCAGTAGTAAGGAGATTACATGAGGAGGAGGTTTGTTACAGTGTCCCCCCCCCAGTAGTAAGGAGAATACATGAGGAGGAGGTTTGTTACAGTGTGTCACCCCAGTAGTAAGTAGATTACACGAGGAGGAGGTTTGTTACAGTGTGTCACCCCAGTAGTAAGGAGATTACATGAGGAGGAGGTGTGTTACAGTGTGTCACCCCAGTAGTAAGGAGATTACATGAGGAGGAGGTGTGTTACAGTGTGTCACCCCAGTAGTAAGGAGATTACATGAGGAGGAGGTTTGTTACAGTGTGTCCCCCCAGTAGTAAAGAGATTACATGAGGAGGAGGTTTGTTACAGTGTGTCCCCCCAGTAGTAAGGAGATTACATGAGGAGGAGGTTTGTTACAGTGTGTCCCCCCAGTAGTAAGGAGATTACATGAGGAGGAGGTTTGTTACAGTGTGTCACCCCAGTAGTAAGTAGATTACATGAGGAGGAGGTTTGTTACAGTGTGTCACCCCAGTAGTAAGGAGATTACACGAGGAGGAGGAGGTTTGTTACAGTGTGTCACCCCAGTAGTAAGGAGATTACACGAGGAGGAGGTTTGTTACAGTGTGTCACCCCAGTAGTAAGGAGATTACACGAGGAGGAGGTTTGTTACAGTGTGTCACCCCAGTAGTAAAGAGATTACATGAGGAGGAGGTTTGTTACAGTGTGTCACCCCAGTACTAAGGAGATTACATGAGGAGGGGGTTTGTTACAGTGTGTCACCCCAGTAGTAAGGTGATTACATGAGGAGGGGGTTTGTTACAGTGTGTCACCCCAGTAGTATGGAGATTACATGATGAGAAGGTTTGTTACAGGGTGTCACCCCAGCAGTAAGGTAATTACATGAGGAGGAGGTTTGTTACAGTGTGTCACCCCAGTAGTAAGGACATTACATGAGGAGGAGGTTTGTTACAATGTGTCACCCCAGTAGTAAGGTGATTACATGATGAGGAGGTTTGTAACAGTGTGTCACCCAAGTAGTAAGGAGATTACATGAGAAGGAGGTTTGTTACAGTGTGTCACTCCAGTAGTAAGGAGATTACATGAGGAGGAGGTTTGTTAAAGTGTGTCACCCCAGTAGTAAGGAGATTACATGAGGAGGTTTGTTACAGTGTGTCACCCCAGTAGTAAGGAGATGACATGAGGAGGAGGTTTGTTACAGTGTGTTACCCCAGTAGTAAGGTGATTACATGAGGAGGAGGTTTGTTACAGTGTGTCACCCCAGTAGAAAGGAGATGACATGAGGAGGAGGTTTGTTACAGTGTGTTACCCCAGTAGTAAGGTGGGGCATGTCAAAGTGCGGAGCCAATGGGTAGGGTCAAGGGGTCGTCAAAATCAGCTTTCGCCTAGGGTGGCAAAAATGCATGGCAGCAGTAGGAGATATATATAACATACCAGGTATCTCCGTATCTGTTGTGGCGTAATAGTAAAAGTTCAGCTAGTTTCTCTATTCAAAAATTTAATATATCAATATAAGTTATCACCTGTCCATAGGATAGTGAATAACAAGCTGAGTGTTGGGGGTCTGACTGCTGGGACCTCCAGAGGTGTCAAGATTGGAGGAAAATTGGTGATGGAATGAATGGAGGATGGTGCATGCGCAATCGGCACTTTATTCATTCTCTATGGGATTTCCGAACATGGCTGAACGCAACGCGTGATCTCAAGTTCGAGTGTGCATGTATTCTGAATATGGAGTGGGGGGAAAGCCGCTGCCAGACACCTCTGATCACTTATCAGAAAAAAAGGGTCGGACATGCTGAAATTCAACACATTAGACCACTGTTTCCCAAACAAGGTGCCTCTAGCTGTTGCAAAACTACAACTCCCAGCATGGCCGGACAGCCGAAGGCTGTCCGGTCATGCTGGGAGTTGTAGTTTTGCAACAGCTGGAGGCACCCTGGTTAGGAAATGCTGCATTAGATTTTAAAGCTGTGTAAATGACAGGATTGATGTATATAAAGAATATGATGATAATATGAATAATACATAATTAATATTCTCATTATAATTTTTATTATTTTTTAGTAAAATGTATTAATTAAAAAAAAATGCTATTAAAACAAAGATAAAAAAAAAACTATCTATAAAAAATAATAAAATGCTGACATGGGCTAAATAAATCCACTTGTCTTTCCACGTATTTTTGGAGTGCTGCGTTGCTGTCTTTTTACCTAGTCGGGTTTGGATCGCTGGCACCCATTGTTCCTTTTACTATATTTCAAGTAGTGCTACTATACGTTTTGTTTCTATAAAAAATAACATATATATTGCCATAGTAAATTTTATTATTTACAGCTATCATAAAAAAAAAGCAATAATTATAATAATAATTTCAATTAGTATTTTATTTTATATATATATATATATATATATATATATATATATATATTGTCATAGTAAATTTTATAATTTACAGCTATCATTAAAAAAAAGCAATAATTATAATAATAATTTCAATTAGTATTTTATATATATATATATATATATATATATATATATATATTGCCATAGTAAATTTTATTATTTACAGCTATCATAAAAAAAAAGCAATAATTATAATAATAATTTCAATTAGTATTTTATTTTATATATATATATATATATATATATATATATATATATTGCCATAGTAAATTTTATTATTTACAGCTATCATTAAAAAAAAGCAATAATTATAATAATAATTTCAATTAGTATTTTATTTTATATATATATATATATATATATATATATATATATATATTGCCATAGTAAATTTTATTATTTACAGCTATCATTAAAAAAAGTTATAATTATAATAATAATTTTAATTAGTATTTTATTATTTATATATATATATATATATATATATATATATATATATTTCCATAGTAAATGTTATTATTCACAGCTATCATTAAAAAAAGCAATAATTCTAATAATCATTTCAATTAGTATTTTATTATGACTATTATTATTTATAATATTAATAAAGATAATAATGATAATTATTAATTTATTATAATAAATTATGATTCCATAATACTATAACAGGAAGCTCACCTGTCCGCACAGTGATGGTTTCTTGTATATTTAAAATTGTTATATTGAATTTTACATTTAAAATTTTATTTTTTAAATAAAACATTAATTCCTATATTATAGTAATAATAAGTTTCACATAAATGCTTTCGATAATCTACTTTATTGTAAATCACAATACAGTCACAATAAACAGACTTATAAATTATATAGTAAAAAAAATTATATATATATAAATATATAATAAAAAAAAAAATATATATATATATATATATATATATATATAAATGTATTAAATTTGAGTAGCCGTATTAGTCCAGTGATGCAGATGCAGTATCTTGTAATAACCTTTTTTATTGGACTAAAAGAATTTTGTAGAGAAGCTTTCGGGATTCCTCCCTTTATCAAGATATATATAAATGTATCAAAGACAAAATATAAATTGAATAATAAAATAAAAATAACAAGAAATTAAAGTGACGTATGATATAAAAATAGGCACAATGATGATACATTGATGAAATGTTGTATACCGTACCTGGGTGCTGCCTCCTGTCACACTGTGGTACCACATGGAGATCTGGAGCCTCATCTGACCGACCTTCTGCAGGTCCTGAGACTTTTGTTGGTCCCTGGACTCCACCTCTCTCCTGGATTATAGGGGTGCGGCCTATATTGTCCTCTCCTCCTCACCCACATAGACTACACAGTAGATTTCCTACTTGGCTGTATACTCACCATAGTTATTTGTCGTGTTACCACAAGTCGTTGTTCCTGACACAGTGATCTACTATGGATGGCGGAATTATTGTCATTGTTATTGTCCTAGGATCATTGCTGGATATAGTTTCGCCTACACTACAGGAATTCCCACAGAGTTGTATGGAGTTAACAATATGTATGTGCAATTGACACTATGGGGGTCAAAATATAAGTAAAAAAAAAAAAAAAAAAAAAAAAAAAATATATATATATATATATATATATATATAGTGATCCCTCAACTTACAATGGCCTCAACATACAATAGTTTCAACATACAATGGTCTTTTCTGGACCATCGTAAGTGTAAATCAGACTCAACATACAATGCTACAGACAGTCCAGATCTGACCAATCAGAATGGGCATTTTACTGGTAAATCACCTCTATTACTGAAGTGCATGCACTGACTGGCTGTATGGAGGCGCCACCTACAGTACAGGGAGGAACTACAAGTTCTGTATACTCTTTACCTGTACCAGGGTTAGCTGCTCCTTTGGACACCAAATAAGGGGCGGCTCCATTTGGGACACTGTGTGTACTGTATAGGACCCTGAAGAAGCTCCTGTCCTCTACATAAACCATTGTTTCCCAACCAGGGTGCCTCCAGCTGTTGCAAAACTACAACTACCAGCATGCCCGGACAGCCAGCGTCTGTCCGGGCATTCTGGGAGTTGTAGTTTTGCAACAGCTGGAGGCACCCTGGTTGGGAAACACTGACATAGACAGTGATTTACAGCTTCCAGTAGATCTTTCTTAATTTTATATGGAAGAACTTGATTTATCTCTATTAGTTATCTACTTATTTATCTTTAATCCTCACCTTTTCCTATTTTTGGATGACATTTTGGAGGCTTCAGAACCAATTACCAGGTTTCCATAGAGTTATGGTCTCAACATACAATGGTTTCAACTTACAATGGTCGTCCTGGAACCAATTAATATTGTAACTTGAGGGACCACTGTATATATATATATATATATATATATATATATACACACACACACAAATATATATATATACACACACGTATATATACATATATATATATATATATATATATATATATATGTATATATATATATACATATATACACACACACACACACACATATATATACAGGTCACACACAATATATATATATGCATACACAATGCCAAAATTGCTGTTTAAATCACTTTACCTTCCAGAAAATATTGATTGGAAAGCCATTAAAAAATCACATGTACCCCCGAATCAAGTCAACAAAAACTACAGACGACCCCACAAAATATTTAAAAAAAGTTGTAAGGATCAGAAGAACAGGACCAAAAAGTATATACATTTTTTTTTTAATGATGAGGAATATAATTTAAAAAAAGGCTAGGCTGGCATTAGGGCCAAAGGCTGTCAAGGCATGCTGAGAGTTGTAGTTTAGCAACAGCTGGAGGCACCCTGGTTGGGAAACACCGGTTATATATAGGTATGGCTGTCCGGGCATGCTGAGAGTTGTAGTTTAGCAACAGCTGGAGGCACCCTGGTTGGGAAACACCGGTTATATATAGGTATGGCTGTCCGGGCATGCTGAGAGTTGTAGTTTAGCAACAGCTGGAGGCCCCCTGGTTGGGAAACACCGGTTATATATAGGTATGGCTGTCCGGGCATGCTGAGAGTTGTAGTTTAGCAACAGCTGGAGGCATGCTAGGACTCTTATTTCATCTCCTACGCCACACATGCCATTAGTGATGGTCTCACTATCTGATCACTGCAGCACATTATAGGCATACAGAGGAGGTGATATGATATCCGCCATGATCGTTTTTGTGATTAACCCTTATGAGGGGAATCTATGAAAGTATCTTTTAGACTATATAAATTAATAAATCCTGTTTTATATTGATATATGGATTTTTCAATACACAGGTTTAGGGTGCTAATCTCTATGCACCTCGGTTGCTTGATGGTCCCCTGATGAAGGGTGAGGGATACATATTTAATTGTCCTACACACGGAAACGCGTTGGGACAGGGACAGTTATATCCTATGCATTGATGTTGGAATTATATAAAAATTGTCTGCTGCTGGATGCAGCTGGATGCAGCAGAACATTTGTGATGATCAGTTGCCATATTTTGGAATATTAGGTCCTATGAGTAATTTTTGTTATTTTGAATTATTAATGTTTTTGTGTGTATTTATTTTGATAATTTAGTGACCTTTTAATGAGCACGTATTAAAAGATAAGTTCTAAATGGTACCTCAGTTCTTTTTTTGAAGAATATTCTTCTTGCTGATTTTGTTTGCCGAGGGGATTTTCCTTGTACCTTGCTGGTATATAGCAATACAATATATATATTTGTGCTTTTTTCGCATACAAGCGCATCCCCTCCGATTGTGACTTGGCTTACTGTAGATATCGCCATTGGTTTTGGAAGTGGATTAATGCTGGGAGTTGTAGTTTTGCAACAGTTGGTTGGGAAACACTGCTGTATGTCAATGTTACATGGGTACCACGCTATATGGTAAATATAACTGGGCACAGCTTGGTAGGGATGAGGGGAAGTGCCCACCCGGCAAACCACGCAGGGCGCCATCAGTATAAGAAACGATTAGAAGCTTAAAGGAGTAGTCAAGTGGTGAAAAACTTCCTTTTTAGGGGATAAGTTTCAGATCGCGGGGGGTCCGACCGCTGGGGCCCCTGTGATCTCCTGTACAGGGCCAGACAGCCCGCGGGAAGGGGGCGTGTTGACCACCGCACGAAGCGGCGGCTGAAACGCCCCCTCAATACAACTCTATGGCAGAACCGGAGCGCTGCCTTCGGCAATCTCCAGCTCTACCATAGAGTTGTTTTGAGGGGGCGTGTCGGCCGGGGCCCCGTACAGAGAGATCGCAGGGGGCCCCAGCGGTCAGACCCTCAGCGATTTCAAACTTATACCCTATACTTAGGATAGGGGATACGTTTTTCACCACTGGACTACCCCTTTAAAGGGGTTCTCCACTGGAAAACTATTTTTTTTTTTTTATGATTAACTGGTGAAAGAAAGTTAAACAGGTCTGTAAATTACTTCTATTTTAAAATCGAAATCCTTCCAGTACTTATTAGCTGCTGTATGTTGCAGAGGCAGTTCTTTTCTTTTAGAATTTCCTTTCTGTCTGACCCCAGTGCTCTCTGCTGACACCTATGTCCATAACAGGAACTGTCCAGAGCAGGAGAAGTTTGCTATGGGGATTTGCTCCTACTCTGGACAGTTCCTTAAAATGGACAGAGGTGTCAGCAGAGAGCACTGTGGTCAGACAGAAAGGAAATTCAAAAAGAAAAGAACTTCCTCTGGAGTGTACAGCAGCTGATAAGTAATGGAAGGATTAAGATTTTTAAATAGAAGTCATTTACAAATCTGTTTAACTTTCTGGAACCAGTTGATTTAAAACAGGGGAGTACCCCTTTAAAGATTGGCTCTGGTAGGAGTAGTACAGAGCGTTTCAGATGGATACTATGATGTGGCATGAGAACACCTTGTTTATGTTTAAGTCCATTTTATAAATATTGCATTATCTCAGTAAAGTGGCCCTATCTTGTTGCGATCATACGGGTTCGGACTGGACTTTACAATACTCTGAGGTTTGACCTTTGTTGGAAACAAACTAATAAACCCGTAAAATGTTTCCACATGATGATGTGTATTAAGCAGTAAAATCCGCGAGCGCAGCCATACTCGTAGTTACGAGCTTAACAAGAGGTTTTATATCATGCCTATCTCATGTCACATCTACACTGCTATGTTTTATGTTTGGTTATATTACAGATGGAATGGAAGATTGGACCTATTGCCAAACATAGAAAGATAACAAGATTACAAAGAGTTGGGAGCTACAATATAACAAGTTTTTTTCCCATAAAAACAGCGGATTCTTGATCTCCTCACCAGATCTGAGGTCGAGGTCTAAGTCCAAACTGGTGTGATGGGGGTTTCGAAGCTTAAAGGGGTTATCCAACATAAGGTGACTTTACTTATTGTCTATCAGCCAGTAATGGACATGGTTACCAAGGATCTGTGCTTGTGTTGGTGGTAAATGGCCGTGTCTTGTGTCCCACATCTCGCTGGTGGCTTGTCAGTGTGTGAACTGGCTTTTATCTGTTTCTGTGCCCTCCTTCAAACTACAATTCCCAGGATCCCTTGTTTCTAGGTGCGGGATGACTTATCTCCCTCCCACAGCTAGGCTCTCTTCCTTGCATGCTGTGCTTGAAACTACAATTCCCTGCAGGGGCTATGGGGCTGGGACGTGCACAGGTTGACTAGAAAGGTGGCTTGAGCCCTAAAAGTGTTACTCCTAAAAGTGCCCTGTGCAGTCTGGCATTATTATGTGGACATTTATGTAAATAATTATGGGAAGTGACCTTTTTTTTTCAGTTCAACCCTTACCCTCTTAAATGTCTGTGCACGTCCCTGCTATGGGACACATCTAGGAACATACACCATCCCATTTAGTCATCAGAGAGAAGCCAACTTCTATTGAGTCCCCTGGGAGTGGACACTATCCAATTAAACCACTGGACCATCAACTCTATTCCATTGGGTCACCTGCCAGTGGACACTATCCAACCGAACTCCCAGAGAGTGGACACTTCTACTCGGTCACATGGAAGTTGACACTATACTATAGAACCACCAGAGACTGGACACTATTCAAATGGGTCACTTGGGAAGTAACGCCATCCCACTGAGCCACCAGAGAGTGGACACTTCTCCTAAGCCACTAGAGCGTGGACACTATTTCAGTGGGTCACCTGTAATCGGACATCATCCCATTAAGCCATCAAAGAGTCAAGGCTCAAGTCCAAAGGGTCATTGGGGAGCACAAACTGGTTTCTTGGGGGTTTGGAAGCTTTATCGTGATGAGTTTCCTCACTGTGTATCATGTACATTAAAGGGGTACTTCGCCTCAAGACATCTTATCCCCTATCCAAAGGATAGGGGATAAGATGTCAGATCGCGGGGGTCCCGCCGCTGGGGACCCCCGCGATCTTGGCTGCGGCACCCCAGACTTCCTGTGCACGGAGCAAACTTCACTCCATGCTGGATTATTGGCGATACGGGGTGGAGGCTCATGATGTCACGGGCACGGCCTGCTCATGACGTCACGGCCACACCCCCTCAATGCAAGTATATGGGAGGGGCCTGATGTCCGCCACGCCCCCTGCCATAGACTTACATTGAGGTGGCGTGGCCGTGACATCACGAGCGGGGAGTGGCCTTGACGTCACAAGCCTCTGGCACTGCACCCAGCACTATAAACGAACGCCGGTTGCAGCAGGGAGATTGCGGGGGTCCCCTATACTTTGGATAGGGGATAAGATGTCTAGGGGCAGAGTAACCCTTTAAGTTCTGATTAATGGGAAAAAACCAACTAGGTAACCAGGTAGAGAACCCTATCCCACTGAGTCACCAGGCTCACATGCTACTTGAGTCACCTGGGAGTGATATCTATCCCACTGAGTCACTGTGGTGTTGATACCTTCTCACTGGTTCACCAGTACTGAGGTGCTGTCTCACTGAGCCAACACTGAATGGTTGTAAGGTGAAGGTGGACACTAATCCATTTGGTCAGCTGTAGTTATCATGCCATTGAGTCGCCATTGAGAGTGGAAACTTTTTCGGGTGCCTGGGATTGGGCATCAATTTTTAGAGCCATTAGAGAGTAGTCACTCTTAGAATAGGTTAGCTGGGAAGTATTGGTCCCTCTGGAAGCCAATGCCATCCCACATTGAATCACCTGATAATAGACACTATCCTACCAAACTCCCAGAGAGTGGACACTTCTACTGGATCACCTGAATGTTGACACTGTCTAATATAACCACCAGAGACTGGACACTATTCAAATGGGTCATTTAGAACGAGACACTATTCCACTGAGCCACCAGGGAGTGAACACCTCTTCTAAACCACTAAAGAGTGGACACTATTCTACTGAGCCCAATGGAAGTATATGTTTAATTATCGGGTCATCAAAGAGTGGACACTATTTCAGTGGGTCACCTGTGAATGGACAACATCCCATCATAGAGTGGACATTCTTCCACTGAATCACCTAAATCACCAGAGGGTGGACATTATCCCAATAAGTTATGATCTGAAAGTGGGCACTAGCCAATTTATCTGCCAAAGGGTGGACATTTAATCAGATCAGAGTGACACTAATCCCAGTAAGTCTTTATGGAGTGGATGTCACTGCGCATGTCACCCTAGGAGTCTATGGGGGGAGGGGAAGGCACCTAGGAGTAGTGTTGAGCTTGAATATTCGACATGCAAATTTTTACCACGAATATCGGCACTTTGCAAATTTGCAAATTTTTTTTAATATAGTGATATATATTCGGAATGACAAATATTCTTTTTTTTTAATGCAAATTTTTATGCAAATTTATGCGAATATTGGCACTTCCAGACTGGACACTGATCCCTCCCTTCTTTTAGGTGAAAGATATAATTGCGCATGCGCACTATGTGAAAGAGAACAAACATAGCAAATATGCAAATTTCACGTACATAGGACGGATATTCGTCCATATACGCGCAAAATATTATGAATTTTAATAAAGCCCCTGCCGCTCATCACTACCTAGGAGTCTGTAGGGGGAAGGAGATGACCCCAAACCATACTCTCCATAGTGCCCCCCCAGTGGTTGCTCAGTGGAAGTGACCATTGCTTGCACCCACCTAGATGACAACCAAATTTAGTTAACTATGTAGCATTTTGTAACATGGAGATAAAAATACTGTAAATATAACATTGCATCACAGAACTATAAATACTTTAAAGGAGTATTGACTCATAGCTTTGCCTGATAAGAGCAGTAACCTCTTTTATTTAAGGTCATTGCTCATTAATAATACCATTAGTTCCAGAGAGATCCGCACATTATGCTCTGACATTTCATGAAACATATAAGAGGACAGGACTGGGGAATATAAGAATGGGGGCATGAGCTGGGACAGAGCTGCTTGAAGGACTTGTAGCCTCTGTCATATTGTCGCCATTGGTGTCTGGTGTTGTCATGTCTGTCATTGGTGTCTGTGGTGTTGTCATGTCTTTCATTAGCGTCTGTTGTGTTGTCATGTCTTCCATTGGCGTCTGTGGTGTTGTCATGTCTGCCATTGGTGTCTGTGGTGTTGTCATGTCTGCCATTGGTGTCTGTGGTATTGTCATGTCTGCCATTGGCGTCTGTGGTGTTGTCATGTCTACCATTGGCGTCTGTGGTGTTGTCATGTCTGCCAATGGTGTCTGTGGTATTGTCATGTCTTTCATTAGCGTCTGTTGTTTTGTCATGTCTTCCATTGGTGTCTGTGGTGTTGTCATGTCTGCCATTGGTGTCTGTGGTGTTGTCATGTCTGCCATTGGTGTCTGTGGTATTGTCATGTCTGCCATTGGTGTCTGTGGTGTTGTCATGTCTTCCATTGGCGTCTGTGGTGTTGTCATGTCTGCCATTAGCATCTGTGGTGTTGTCATGCCTGCCATTGGCGTCTGTGGTGTTGTCATGTCTTCCATTGGCGTCTGTGGTGTTGTCATGTCTTCCATTGGCGTCTGTTGTGTTGTCATGTCTGCCATTAGCATCTGTGGTGTTGTCATGCCTGCCATTGGCGTCTGTGGTGTTGTCATGTCTGCCATTGGCGTCTGTGGTGTTGTCATGTCTGCCATTGGTGTCTGTGGTGTTGTCATGTCTGCCATTAGCATCTGTGGTGTTGTCATGTCTGCCAATGGTGTCTGTGGTATTGTCATGTCTTTCATTAGCGTCTGTTGTTTTGTCATGTCTTCCATTGGTGTCTGTGGTGTTGTCATGTCTGCCATTGGTGTCTGTGGTGTTGTCATGTCTGCCATTGGTGTCTGTGGTATTGTCATGTCTGCCATTGGTGTCTGTGGTGTTGTCATGTCTTCCATTGGCGTCTGTGGTGTTGTCATGTCTGCCATTAGCATCTGTGGTGTTGTCATGCCTGCCATTGGCGTCTGTGGTGTTGTCATGTCTTCCATTGGCGTCTGTGGTGTTGTCATGTCTTCCATTGGCGTCTGTTGTGTTGTCATGTCTGCCATTAGCATCTGTGGTGTTGTCATGTCTGCCATTGGCGTCTGTGGTGTTGTCATGTCTGCCATTGGTGTCTGTGGTGTTGTCATGTCTGCCATTAGCATCTGTGGTGTTGTCATGCCTGCCATTGGCGTCTGTGGTGTTGTCATGTCTGCCATTGGTGTCTGTGGTGTTGTCATGTCTGCCATTAGCATCTGTGGTGTTGTCATGTCTGCCATTGGCGTCTGTGGTGTTGTCATGTCTGCCATTGGCGTCTGTGGTGTTGTCATGTCTGCCATTGGTGTCTGTGGTGTTGTCATGTCTGCCATTAGCATCTGTGGTGTTGTCATGTCTGCCATTGGCGTCTGTGGTGTTGTCATGTCTGCCATTGGTGTCTGTGGTGTTGTCATGTCTGCCATTGGCGTCTGTGGTGTTGTCATGTCTTCCATTGTATCTATTCTCTCTGTATTATAACTATATACAAGGCATGTATCTATTCTCTCTGTATTATAACTATATACAAGGCATGTATCTATTCTCTCTGTATTATACCATATACAAGGCATGTATCTATTATCTCTGTATTATAACTATATACAAGGCATGTATCTATTCTCTCTGTATTATACCATATACAAGGCATGTATCTATTCTCTCTGTATTATACCATATACAAGGCATGTATCTATTATCTCTGTATTATAACTATATACAAGGCATGTATCTATTCTCTCTGTATTATACCATATACAAGGCATGTATCTATTCTCTCTGTATTATACCATATACAAGGCATGTATCTATTCTCTCTGTATTATAACTATATACAAGGCATGTATCTATTCTCTCTGTATTATAACTATATACAAGGCATGTATCTATTCTCTCTGTATTATAACTATATACAAGGCATGTATCTATTCTCTCTGTATTATACTCTCTGTATTATACCATATACAAGGCATGTATCTTTTCTCTCTGTATTATACTCTCTGTATTATACCATATACAAGGCATGTATCTTTTCTCTCTGTATTATAACTATATACAAGGCATGTATCTATTCTCTCTGTATTATAACTATTTACAAGGCATGTATCTATCATCTCTGTATTATAACTATATACAAGGCATGTATCTATTCTCTCTGTATTATAACTATATACAAGGCATGTATCTATTCTCTCTGTATTATAACTATATACAAGGCATGTATCTATTCTCTCTGTATTATACCCATATACAAGGCATGTATCTATTCTCTCTGTATTATAACTATATGCAAGACATGTATCTATTCTCTCTGTATTATAACTATATACAAGGCATGTATCTATTCTCTCTGTATTATAACTATATACAAGGCATGTATCTATTCTCTCTGTATTATAACTATATACAAGGCATGTATCTATTCTCTCTGTATTATTACTATATACAAGGCATGTATCTATTCTCTCTGTATTATAACTATATACAAGGCATGTATCTATTCTCTCTGTATTATAACTATATACAAGGCATGTATCTATTCTCTCTGTATTATAACTATATACAAGGCATGTATCTATTCTCTCTGTATTATAACTATATACAAGGCATGTATCTATTCTCTCTGTATTATACCATATACAAGGCATGTATCTATTCTCTCTGTATTATACCATATACAAGGCATGTATCTATTCTCTCTGTATTATACCATATACAAGGCATGTATCTATTCTCTCTGTATTATAACTATATACAAGGCATGTATCTATTCTCTCTGTATTATAACTATATACAAGGCATGTATCTATTCTCTCTGTATTATACCATATACAAGGCATGTATCTATTCTCTCTGTATTATAACTATATACAAGGCATGTATCTATTCTCTCTGTATTATAACTATATACAAGGCATGTATCTATTCTCTCTGTATTATAACTATATACAAGGCATGTATCTATTCTCTCTGTATTATAACTATATAAAACCATCTGGTTACAGGAAAAAGAGGAATTCCTAGAAATGGCGCTGTGCAGCAGGACATGAAGAGCTGGTAACGTTGAAAATGTTTAGTAAACAGGGTCTGTATTTTACCACCATAAAACCCATTAACTATGTTTAGATTCAACAGCCATTAGTCAGGGGGAGGCCAGCGACTGGCTGGAAGGATGGGGAGGTCCATGGGAGATAACTCGGATCACCATCAATATTACTCTTATTATTAGTTCCTCTAATCTCCCATCTTCTTATATAACCCAGAATGTTACATTACACCGGCTGCAGACTGGTTACTGCCTGACCAGCCCTGACTCTGAACTATAGAAACCCCTGATGGAATGCCAAGGCAAACCACAACAACTGGCAAGCCAGACGTGCCAACCACACATTAACATCACAAACAGCAAGAAACACAGGAATTTAAGGTTAACTATATAAAAAAAGATATATTCTTGTACCTAAGTAGTTATATTCTTGTATATAGGAAGCAGTATTATAGTAGTTATATTCTTGTATATAGGAACAGTATTATAGTAGTTATATTCTTGTATATAGGAGGCAGTATTATAGTAGTTATATTCCTGTATATAGGGGCAGTATTATAGTAATTATATTCTTGTATATAGGAGCAGTATTATAGTAGTTATATTCTTATATATAGGAGGCAGTATTATAGTAGTTATATTCTTGTATATAGGAGGGAGTATTATAGTAGTTATATTCTTGTATATAGGGACAGTATTATAGTAGTTATATTCTTGTATATAGGAGCAGTATTATAGTAGTTATATTCTTGTGTATAGGGCCAGTATTATAGTAGTTATATTCTTGTATATAGGAGCAGTATTATAGTAGTTATATTCTTGTATATAGGAGGTAGTATTATAGTAGTTATATTCTTGTATATAGGGGCAGTATTATAGTAGTTATATTCTTGTATATAGGAGGAAGTATTATAGTAGTTATATTCTTGTATGTAGGAGACAGTATTATAGTAGTTATATTCTTTATATTATTGTATATAGTTGCAGTATTATGGTAGTTATATTCTTGTATATAGGAGCAGTATTATACTAGTTATATTATTGTATGTAGGAGCAGTATTATAGTAGATATATTCTTGTATATAGGAGCAGTATTATAGTAGTTATATTCTTGTATATAGGAGCAGTATTATAGTAGTTATATTCTTGTATGTAGGAGCAGTATTATAGTAGTTATATTCTTGTATATAGGAGCAGTATTATAGTAGTTATATTCTTGTATATAGGAGCAGTATTATAGTAGGTATATTCTTGTATACAGGAGCAGTATTATAGTAGTTATATTCTGGTATATATGAGCAGTATTATAGTAGTTATATTCTTGTATATAAGAGCAGTATTATAGTAGTTATATTCTTGTATATAGGAACAGTATTATAGTTGTTGTATTCTTGTATATAGAAACAGTATTACAGTAATTATATTCTTCTATATAGGAGGCAGTATTATAGTGGTTATATTCTTGTATATAAAAGCAGTAGTATAGTAGTTATATTCTTGTACATAGCATTATTATAGTAGTTATATTCTTGTATATAGAAGGCAGTATTATAGTAGTTATTTTCTTGTATATAGGGACAGTATTATAGTTATATTCTTGTACATAGGAGGCTGTTACGCCAAGCGCTCCGGGTCCCTGCTCATTCCCGGAGCGCTCGCGGCGTTCTCCTCTCTGCAGCGCCCCGGTCAGACCCGCTGAGCGGGAGCGCTGCACTGACACTGACGTCAGGGATGCGATTCGCATAGCGGCTCCGCTCTCTAGGGCGCGCGCGCGCCAGCTCTCTAAGATTTAAAGGGCCAGTGCACCAACGATTGGTGCCTGGCCCTATCAGCCTAATTAGCCTCCACCTGCTCATATAACCTCACTTCCCCTTCCCAGCATGGCCGGATCTTGTTGCCTTGTGCCAGAGAAAGCGTTTTGTGTATGTCCCAAACCTGTGTTCCAGACCTTCTGCTGTTGCCCCTGACTACGACTCTTGCTGCCTGCCCTGACCTTCTGCTACATCCGACCTTGCTCTTGCCTTGTCCTTTTGTACCGCGCCTGTCTCATCAGTCAGAGAGGTTGAGCCGTTACCGGTGGATACGACCTGGTTGCTACCGCCGCAGCAAGACCATCCCGCTTTGCGGCGGGCTCTGGTGAATACCAGTAGCAACTTAGAACCGGTCCACCGGTACGGTCCACGCCAATCCCTCTCTGACATAGAGGATCCACCTCCAGCCTGCCGAATCCTGACAGTAGATCTGGCCATGGATCCCGCTGAGGTGCCGCTGCCAAGTCTCGCTGACCTACCCACGGTGGTTGCCCAGCAATCTCAACAAATCACCCAACAAGGACAGCAGCTGTCGCAGTTGACCGCCATACTACAGCAACTTCTGCCACTGCTACAGCAGCAACCATCTCCTCCGCCAGCTCCTGCACCTCCTCCGCAGCGAGTGCCCGCTCCTAGCCTCCGCTTGTCCCTGCCGGACAAATTTGATGGGGACTCTAGACTCTGCCGTGGTTTCCTGTCTCAATGTTCCCTACATTTGGAGATGTTGTCGGACCAATTTCCTACAGAATGGTCTAAGGTGGCTTTTGTAGTTAGTCTTCTGTCTGGAAAGGCCTTGTCTTGGGCCACTCCGCTCTGGGACCGCAATGATCCTGCCACAGTCCAGTCCTTCTTCGCTGAAGTCCGTAGTGTCTTCGAGGAGCCAGCCCGGGCCTCCTCTGCCGAGACTGCTTTGCTGAACCTAGTCCGAGGAACTTCTTCCGTAGGCGAATACGCCATCCAGTTTCGTACCCTTGCCTCAGAGCTAGCCTGGAACAATGAGGCTCTCTGCGCGACCTTCAAGAAAGGCTTATCCAGCAACATCAAACATGTACTGGCTGCACGAGAAATTCCAGCTAATCTGTCTGAACTTATCCTTTTGGCCACCCGCATCGACAAGCGTTTTTCTGAAAGACACCAGGAGCTCCGCCAGGAAAAGGACCTTGATCTCTGGGCACCTCTCTCCCAGTATCCTTTGCAATCTACCCCTGTGCCTCCCGCCAAGGAGGCTATGCAAGTGGATCGGTCTCGCCTGACCCATGAAGAGAGGACTCGCCGCAGAGATAAAAACGTATGCCTGTACTGCGCTAGTACTGAACATTTCCTAGTGGACTGCCCTATTCGTCCTCCGCGTCTGGGAAACGCACACACGCACCCTGTTCAAATGGGAGTGGCGTCCCTTGGTGTGAATTCTGCTTCTCCACGTCTCACTGTGCCCGTGCGGATTGCTCCTTCTGCCAACTCCTCCTTCTCAGCTGTGGCCTTCTTGGACTCTGGTTCTGCTGGAAATTTTATTCTGGCCTCTTTTGTTAATAGGTTCTGCATCCCAGTGACCCGTCTCATCAAGCCGCTCTACATTTCTTCGGTCAACGGAGTAAAATTGGACTGCACTGTGCGTTACCGCACAGAACCCCTGCTTATGAGCATTGGACTGCATCACGAAAAAATTTAATTTTTTGTTCTGCCCAACTGCACCTCTGAAGTCCTCCTTGGTCTGCCATGGCTCCAACGTCATTCTCCCACCCTTGACTGGACCACCGGGGAGATCAAGAATTGGGGTCCTGCTTGTCACAAACGGTGCCTCACATCTGTTCCTCATAGCCCCCTTCCTGGTAACACTCTGCCCTGTGACAAGCTTCACCCTCTGCCCCCCTCCCCATTCCCACTTCTTCTGGATTGCTTGCCGCTGATGTAGCTTCCCAGGACTTCTCTTTTTTCCGGAAGGAAACTCAAGAGTCGCCCCCTATGTTCTCGTCTCATTTGAAGGGACAAGGAGACAAAAAGAGGGGGAGACCTAAGGGGGGGGGGTACTGTTACGCCGAGCGCTCCGGGTCCCTGCTCCTCCTCGGAGCGCTCGCGGCGTTCTCCTCTCTGCAGCGCCCCGGTCAGACCCGCTGACTGGGAGCGCTGCACTGACACTGACGTCGGGGATGCGATTTGCATAGCGGGACGCGCCCGCTCGCGAATCGCATCCCAAGCCACTTACCTGTCCCGGTCCCCGGCTGTCACGTCCTGGCTCGCGCGGCTGCGCTCTCTAGGGAGCGTGTGCCAGCTCTCTAAGATTTAAAGGGACAGTGCACCAATGATTGGTGCCTGGCCCAATCAGCCTAATTAGCTTCCACCTGCTCCCTGCTCATATAACCTCACTTCCCCTTCCCAGCATGGCCGGATCTTGTTGCCTTGTGCCAGAGAAAGCGTTTTGTGTATGTCCCAAGCCTGTGTTCCAGACCTTCTGCTGTTGCCCCTGACTACGACCCTTGCTGCCTGCCCTGACCTTCTGCTACGTCCGACCTTGCTCTTGCCTTGTCCTTTTGTACCGCGCCTGTCTCAGCAGTCAGAGAGGTTGAGCCGTTACCGGTGGATACGACCTGGCTGCTACCGCCGCAGCAAGACCATCCCGCTTTGCGGCGTGCTCTGGTGAATACCAGTAGCAACTTAGAACTGGTCCACCGGTACGGTCCACGCCAATCCCTCTCTAACACAGAGGATCCACCTCCAGCCTGCCAAATCCTGACAGAGGCAGTATAATAGTAGTTATATTCTTGTATATAGGAGCAGTATTATAGTAGTTATATTCTTGTATATAGGCGATAGTAGTTATATTCTTGTATATAGGAGCAGTATTATAGTAGTTATATTCTTGTATATAGGAGCAGTATAATAGTAGTTATATTCTTGTATACAGGAGCAGTATTATAGTAGTAATATTCTTGTATATAGGGGCAGTATTATAGTAGTTATATTCTTGTATATAGGGGCAGTATTATAGTCGTTATATTCTTGTATATAGGAGCAGTATTATAGTAGTTATATTCTTGTATATAGGAGCAATATTATAGTAGTTATATTCTTGTATATAGGGGCAGTATTATAGTCGTTATATTCTTGTATATAGGAGCAGTATTATTGTAGTTATATTCTTGAATATAGGAGCAGTATTATAGTAGTAATATTCTTGTATATAGGGGCAGTATTATAGCAGTTATATTCTTGTATATAGGAGACAGTATTATAGTAGTTAAATTCTTGTATATAGGGACAGTATTATAGTAGTTATATTCTTGTATATAGGGTCAGTATTGTAGTAGTTATATTCTTGTACATAGAAGCAGTATTATAGTAGTCATATTCTTGTATATAGGAGGCAGTATTATAGTAGTTATTTTCTTGTATATAGGGACAGTATTATAGTAGTTATATTCTTGTATATAGAGGCAGTATTAAAGTAGTTATATTCTTGTATATAGGAGCAGTATTATAGTAGCTATATTCTTGTATATAGGGAGCAGTATTATAGTAGTTATATTCTTGTATATACGGGGCAGTATTATAGTAGTTATATTCTTGTATATAGGAGGCAGTATTATAGTATTATATTCTTGTATATAGGGGGCAGTATTATAGTAGTTATATTCTTGTATATAGGAGCAGTATTATAGTAGTTATATTCTTGTATATAGGAGCAGTATTATAGTAGTTATATTCTTGTATATAGGAGCAGTATTATAGTAGTTATATTCTTGTATATAGGAGCAGTATTATAGTAGTTATATTCTTGTATATAGGAGCAGTATTATAGTAGTTATATTCTTGTATATAGGAGCAGTATTATAGTAGTTATTTTCTTGTATATAGGAGACAATATTATAGTAGTTATATTCTTGTATATAGGAGGCAGTATTATAGTAGTTATATTCTTGTATATAGGAGGAGTGTTATAGTAGTTATATTCTTGTATATAGGGGCAGTATTATAGTAGTTATATTCTTGTATATAGGAGCAGTATTATAGTAGTTATATTCTTGTATATAGGGGCAGTATTATAGTAGTTATATTCTTGTATATAGGATAGTATTATATATATATATATATATATATATATATATACATACACTCTGGTTTCTATAGGCAGGATACCTGCTCCTTAAACTGGTCTGACTTGATCTAAGGTCACATTGAGCCCTGGTTCTGGTGACCCAGCCAATGTTGGCACGTGTACACCCTGTCTGCAGATATAGGGAGGCATGACTGAGCGTTACTCAACCTGCACCGAGGAGACATTATTGAGTGATGAACATGGTAAATGACAGAAATTGTTTGGAGAAGGGGAAGAGTCACATCATGTGCCATTTTCTTCAGGTTGTGTCATCCCTTTGCTTGGCTTTTAAACCCTGGGGCATTCGGGGGAATCAGGTGAAATGTACAGGTTGGCACCAGATTAGGACATTTTGGTTCCGGGAATTGTAACAATACAATACTGCATTTCATTATGGAGACACAATGAAGTGTGGTATGAAATGCCGTTGGCTGTCCGGGCATGCTGGGAGTTGTAGCTTTGCAACAGCTGGAGGCACCCTGGTTGGGAAACTCTAGGCTAGAAAGCCACTGGTTGCCCTAGATAATACATTTGCAGTGCATGCTGGAAGTTGTAGTCCTAAAACATGGGTTGGTGGAAACTACTCTGGATGTTGCAGCTGCAAGCTTGTCAGGGCATGCTGAGAGATGTAGTTTTGCAACAGCTGGAGGCACCATGGTTGGAAAACATCTATCTAGACTAGAATAGAATTTGCCTACATAACCTAGTTGTATGCACGCTCTAATGAGCAGAGTGTACATGCTAAATACCGCTGCTTAATTGATTACAAACCGGCATGCTATGAGTTGTAGTTTTGGAATGGCTTAAGAAACACTTTGTCATTTGGATACTATATGGTGGTGTTGCATGGGTATGGTAGTATTTTTTATTATTTTTTGTCAAACTATGGCAATGTTTCCCAACCAGAGTGCCTCCAGCTGTGTAAAATCTACAACTCCCAGCATGCCCGGACAGCCGAAGGCTGTCCAGGCATGCTGGGAGTTGTAGTTTTGTAACAGCTGGAGGCACCCTGGTTGGAAACCTTTATCTAGACTAGAATATAATTTGCCTACATAACCTAATTACATGCACGCTCTAATGAGCAGACCGCAGCTTAATTAATAACATCCAGGAAAAAACTTTATATACGGTATGTATATATATATATATATATATATATATATATATATATCTCAACTAGCTCCAGAAAGTTACACAGATTTGTAAATTACTTCTATAAAAAAAATCTTAATCATTTCAGTACTTATGAGCTAATGAAGTTGAGTTGTTCTTTTCTGTCTAAGGCTGAGTTCACACCACGTTTTCTTAAATACGGTTCCCGTATACGGTTTGGAGGAGGGGGCGGGGCCTAATTGCGGCGCCCGCACTCAGCCGTATTCGGGAACCGTATTTAATGCAAGTCTATGAGCCGACCAGAGTGAACCGCAGTCTCCGGTCGGCTTCGTTTTCGGCCGTATGCGGTTTCCCGACCGCAGGCAAAAACGTGGTCGACCACGGGCGCCGCGATTAAGCCCCGCCCCCTCCTCCAAACCGTATACGGGAACCGTATTTAAGAAAACGTGGTGTGAACCCAGCCTAAGTGCTCTCTGATGACACTTGTCTCGGGAACTGTCCAGAGTAGAAGCAAATCCCCATAGCAAACCTCTTCTACTCTGTGCAGTTCCCGAGACAAGCAGAGATGTCAGCAGAGAGCACTGTTGCCAGACAGAAAAAAAACAACTCAACTTCAGCAGCTGATAATTATTGGAAGGATTAAGATTTTTTAATAGAAGTAATTAACAAATCTGTTTAACTTTCTGGAGCCAGTTGATATTTGCATGCTTGAGTCTACGCTCACACTCACTCTGTGATCACATAGATTATGCCTTTAAAGGGGTACTCTGCCCCTAGACATCTTATGCCCTATCCTTTGGACAGAATGGGAAAAAAAAAGGCAATTCAGCCATAGTAAGTAGCACACTACGATACCTCTGCAACGTATCGAAGGCACTGCATATGTCAGTATTTCAATGCTGTTTTTTTCCACTAAGCCTTGGTGTCGCAGGCCATCTAGTGGTCACCTGGTGTATCTCATTATTCACTGTCAAGCTTTTGGTAAATGAGTAACAAATTTTCTCCTGCAATAAAAAAAACAAAACACAAACACCACCTCCCCCCCACCCGAAATCCTTAGAACATGTTAGTCATTGAGTTCTTATCAGCATGTTTCAGCTTTTTGTTCTTGTTTAGATTAATGGATATTTGATTACTATCTCTTTAAATGCTACTTTTGCAGCAGATTCACTGAATATGAAAGTCTCTGAGATGCTCCTAGCACGTGTAAGGGTGCGTTGGAAAATTTTTCTATGACACCATCCAGCACTTACTCCGACCGTAGGTTACCGAAGGGATTAGTGTGTTGCAGAGGAACCCTTGTACAGCCTTGTTGCTCTCCTCTGACTAAGACAAAACAAACTCATTCTTGGAGATGAAGGCTTGAGCACTTTATCCTCACCATGTGGAGAGGAATATAGACTTTATTGTAGAAAAGGATTCTGAAGAGCAGGGCTAGGAGATGTTCTCCAACAGTTTTGGGTCCACCCCTTCTTCTTAAAAAGGAAACTGGACTAGAGCAGTGTTTCCCAATCAGTTGCAAAACTACAACTTCCAGCATGCCAGGACAGCCAAAGGTTTTACAACAGCTGAAGGCTTTCAGCTGAAGGATTTCTCTCCCATAAATACTGGCTAGGGGAGAATCACGTGACCAAGGCATCATTTATCAGTAGTACACATGTTAACCCTTACACTTCTTAATTCAGTACAGTGCCCCCTACACATTTATGTGGGGGCTTGTAGTTTTGCAACATCTAAAGTGAAAACTGGCTGGGAAACACTGAACTAGTGACTTCTCTCCCATAACTACTGGCTAGGGTAGAATCACGTGACCAAGGCATCATTTATCAGTAGTTTCCATGTTAACCCTTACACTCCTTGATTCAGTACAATGCCCCCTAAACATTTATGTTGGGGGTTGTAGTTTTGCAACATCTAAAGCGAAAACTGGCTGGGAAACACTGAACTAGGGACTTCTCTCCCATAACTACTGGCTAGGGGAGAATCACGTGACCAAGGCATCATTAATCTGATACAATAGTACACATGGTAACCCTTGCACTTCTTGATTCAGTACAGTGCCTCCTATACATTTATGTTGGGAGTTGTAGTTATGCAACAGCTAAAGGGGGAACTGTCTGGGAAACATTGGACTACGTATTTCCCACAACTACTGGCTAAGGGAGGACCATGTGACCAAGGCATCAAACATTTTATACAGTAGTACAAATGCTAACCCTTACACTAAGCTTTTCCCTAGGCTACACAACATAGTAGCTGGGACATTGGTACTTGGACACTACATGACACTATCCGATCAGTGACTGTGCTGTGGCAAGCCACAACTAAATAAAAAATAAATAATCAAATAAATAAAAAATAAACAAAAAAATTGACAAAATGTGCCCAGATAGAAATGACAGGCAGATATGTAAATAATTACAGCTGTAATCTGATTAGATACAGGGTCTTGCCACAAGAGGGCACAAAAGTTCTTCCCCTGCTGCCCTATAAACAGGCTTTCAGAGGCTACTTTTGGGTAGTGTACCTCACGGTGAGAGTTCGGTGACTGCTGGAGATACATCTACGACTCACTGAAAGACATTTTCCCCAGATGACAGATTTAAAAAGGGGGCAGAAAGGATTGTTTGCTCAAATTTTTTTTTTTTATCCCACTCTACATACTGTATAATTTTTGGGGGGCTTTGCAGTACACCATTCAATACAATAAGGGAGCCATTAAAAAGTGCAACTTGTTCTGCAAAAAAAAAGACAAAAAAAGCTATGTTGATGAAAACATAAAAAAGTTATGGATTTTAGAAAACAAGAACAGAAAAAATCCTGTTGCCAAAAAATAGAGATTACAGCATGTTGCCACTAGATGGCAGTGATAGACACTAACTAGTTATAGGATGGTAGGTTTATCATGGTTTATGCACAGTGAGGCGGTAGAGAGTTGTGTAATTCATGATACCATCTCATCTCTATACAACCAGCGCTCTCTTCCAGCTGTTGCAAAACTACAACTCCCATCAGGCATGATAGGAGTTGTAGTTTTTCTACCCGTATGGACCCATAACAGGACAGTTTTGCGATCAGTATGGACCCATAGGAAGCTGAAGGCTCTAAGGGCATGATGGGAGTTGTAGTTTTGCAACCTATAAGGACCAATAGGTAGCTGAGAGCTGTCAGGGCATGATGGGAGTTGTAGTTTTGCCAGCAGTAAGTTGTATACAGGGATATTTCTGCACAATTATAGATATGAAGAAGTGATGGGGTTGGGGGGGGTCTTTATATAATAATGGGCATCATCTTGGCACAGAGGGGAGACATGAATACATTAGGCTGAGGAGGACGGGCAGACGCTGTAATTGTAGTTATTAGGGAAGGGGAGGAACGACACAGCCAACACAATTCTCTGCGGATGTATGCACTGCGTCCTTAAGGGTCTATTCACACGTACAGTATTCTGCGCAGATTTGATGCGCAGGATTTGAAGCTGTGCTCAGTAATTCAGTTTACATTGAAATCTGCAGCAGAAAATCCTGCGCATCAAATTTGCCCAGAATACTGTACGTGTGAATAGACCATAAAGCTGTTGCACAACTACAAGTTTTAGTTTTGCAACAGCTGGAGACACGCTGTTGTAAAACACTGCCTTCAACTACTTTTTTTGTGCAAAAAGGAAAATAATGAGATTGAGACCCTAATGGTCATGTAAGGTATCCAGATACTGTATCTAAGCCTATCATGAGCAATAATGTCTGCAGAGCTTTTGTATCTAAGCCTATCATATGCATCATTGCTGAGCTTCTGTATCTAAGCCCATCCTATCTGCTATTTCATGCTGAGCTACTGTGTCTAACCCTACCCTGTGTGCTACTTCCTGTTGAACTGCTGTATCTAAGCCTATTCTGTGTGCAACTTCCTGCTGAGCTGCTGTATCTAAGCCTATCATGTGTGCTACTTCCTGCTGAGCTACTGTATCAAAGCCTATTCTGTGTGCTACTTCCTGCTAAGCTAGTGTATCTAAGCCTATTTTGTGTGCTACTTCCTGCTGAGCTACTCTCTGCTGTATCCAATCCTATCATGTGTCATACTCTCTGCTGCATCTAAGCCTATCATGTGTCATACTGTCTGCTGTATCTAATCCTATCATGTGTCCTACTGCCACCCTACAGCTCGCTCTATGTCCCTCATGTATCTAGGAGAGTTGGATACACTCTGTTCCCTGGTGACATCACACAGAGCCGCTCTTCATTCAGCACATTCCTTATTCCTGTAACAGAGGCAGTTTGGTTACCATAGAGACAAACACACGGAGGACTCTCCCTCAGTACACGTAGGGTGTGGGTTTATTTTCATGGCGAGGGTGCGACTGTATTCAGGTGATGATGTCACCGCTCCGTAACCAGAGAGACACTGGCATCTGGAGAAATTCTACATATAAAGACATTTACTATGAGGTGAGATCCACCAACCGTCACTCTACATACCTGTATGTAGGGTTATGTAATACACTTATTATGTTTTTGTACATAGGAGGCAGTATTATAGTGGTTATAATGCCACCTATGTACTATAATACTGCCACATTTGTAGAACAATATAACTACTATAATACTGCCCCATATATAAAAGAATATAACTACTATAATACTGCTCCTATATACAAGAATATAAATACTATAATACTGCCCCTATATACAAGAATATAACTACTATAATACTGCTCCTATATACAAGAATATAACTACTATAATACTGCCTCCTATATACAAGAATATAACTACTATAATACTGCTCCTATATACAAGAATATTACTACTATAATACTGCTCCTATATATAAGAATATAACTACTATAATACTGCTCCTATATACAAGAATATAACTACTATAATACTGCTCCTATATACAAGAATATAACTACTATAATACTGCCCCCTATATAAAAGAATATAACTACAATAATACTGCCCCTATATACAAGAATATAACTACTATAATACTGCTCCTATATATAAGAATATAACTACTATAATACTGCTCCTATATACAAGAATATAACTACTATAATACTGCTCCTATATACAAGAATATAACTACTATAATACTGCTCCTATATACAAGAATATAATACTGCTCCTATATACAAGAATATAACTACTATAATACTGCCCCCTATATACAAGAATATAACTACTATAATACTGCTCCCTATATACAAGAATATAACTACTATAATACTGCTCCTATATACAAGAATATAACTACTATAATATTGCCCCTATATACAAGAATATAACTACTATAATACTGCTCCTATATACAAGAATATAACTACTATAATACTGCTCCTATATACAAGAATATAACTACTAGAATACTGCCCCCTATATAAAAGAATATAACTACAATAATACTGCTCCTATATACAAGAATATAACTACTATAATACTGCTCCTATATACAAGAATATAACTACTATAATACTGCTCCTATATACAAGAATATAACTACTATAATACTGCCCCCTATATACAAGAATATAACTACTATAATACTGCTCCTATATACAAGAATATAACTACTATAATACTGCCTCCTATATACAAGAATATATCTACTATAATACTGCTCCTATATACAAGAATATAACTACTATAATACTGCTCCTATATACAAGAATATAACTACTATAATACTGCTCCTATATACAAGAATATAACTACTATAATACTGCCTCCTATATACAAGAATATATCTACTATAATACTGCTCCTATATACAAGAATATAACTACTATAATACTGCTCCTATATACAAGAATATAACTACTATAATACTGCTCCTATATACAAGAATATAACTACTATAATACTGCTCCTATATACATATATTACATTTGCTGTATACGGTTGATTCCTCTGTATAAAGAACAGATCTCAGTGGGGGAAGTGATTTGGTAGGAAGAGTTATCACTGTTTCTGGGTGAATCGCAGGAAACATATAGACAGGAAATAGATGAAGTGAATGTCACAATATCTGCTGTCTCCTTCCTGCTGCTGTGACCTGACGACAATAGATCGAGAGGGTTTTGTGCGGTCATATTTACATCAGAATTTATATATAGGATTAACTCCAAGGATGTATTTATTAGTATTTATCAGCAATTTTATTTTATTAGTTTTCAATTATTTAAAGGGGAACTAACTAAAAGTAAAAAAAAAATAAAATCAAGATTTCCCAGTTATTTCAAATCCCCACTCACAGGATACAGACGCGGGATACCAGAAGTCACTCATGGTCACTATTCCAACTGGGATCTGGCACCGTCTTAATGGGTTTAGCGAGAGCCCCGACCTCCCACCCATTCAACCTTAACAAAACAATTTATATCTTGTCTGAAATGGAGGAATCCCCTTTAGGGTAGGGTCACACGTAGCACATGAACAGCTGAAATTCTGCAATGGGTTTCGCTTGTGGTTGTGGGATATTCTGAAGAAAACTTTTTTACATGTAAAAGAGTGTGTATGTAGAAATAAACTGTACTCACCTACCACTGATCCCCTGCTGGTGCCATTCCTGGCTGTCAGCACTTATTGTTCTCCATCCATCATATCCCAACACATTGTAAATTCCCCCTCATCCAGTCATGGAGGACGGTCACAACCCAGGACAGTGATTGGCTGAACAGGCATTTCCTATATGTCACCATGGAGAACAGGAAGTTCTGACAGCAGGGACCAGAACCCTCAGATGACTGTACAGAACCTTGTGACTAATGCTTAGAGACTACAGCTCTGAAGTCAGCAGAATAGTATATAAAGCTTTAGGCAAAAAATACAGAATGTACAGTACAAGGACAGTACAGGATAAGTAATGTATGTACACAGTGACCCCACCAGCAGAATAGTGAGTACAGCTCTGGAGTATAATACATGATATAACTCAGGATCAGTACAGGATAAGTAATGTAATGTATGTACACAGTGACCCCACCAGCAGAATAGTGAGTACAGCTCTGGAGTATAATACATGATATAACTCAGGATCAGTACAGGATAAGTAATGTAATGTATGTACACAGTGACCTCACCAGCAGAATAGTGAGTACAGCTCTGGAGTATAATACAGGATATAACTCAGGATCAGTACAGGATAAGTAATGTAATGTATGTACACAGTGACCCCACCAGCAGAATAGTGAGTACAGCTCTGGAGTATAATACAGTATATAACTCAGGATCAGTACAGGATAAGTAATGTAATGTATGTACACAGTGACCCCACCAGCAGAATAGTGAGTACAGCTCTGGAGTATAATACAGGATATAACTCAGGATCAGTACAGGATAAGTAATGTAATGTATGTACACAGTGACCTCACTAGCAGAATAGTGAGTACAGCTCTTGAGTATAATACAGGATATAACTCAGGATCAGTACAGGATAAGTAATGTAATGTATGTACACAGTGACCTCACCAGCAGAATAGTGAGTACAGCTCTGGAGTATAATACAGGATATAACTCAGGATCAGTACAGGATAAGTAATGTAATGTATGTACACAGTAAAATGATGTTCATAAAAGGAAATATTCTGTAATTTGTTGTGTTTCTCATCCCGCAGTAAGCCGTCCCCAGCGATCCAGGATGGACCATTGTTTGTCTTGTTATTATCTTGTCTGCCGGGGAGAGGTTAAATGGGCGAAAGCTTCCACTTCATTATGTCACATGTAGTATGTCTTCCTCCACAGTCATCCCATTCAGACTCGTCTTGTAGGAGCACAGAGCCTTGTCTGGGATGAATCCCACTTATTATACAAGACTTTTGTTGTAGGGTCCCTGAGAACTAAGGTGGAAATAATGCATTCTGGGAGGGAGAGTCCTGGCGCATTCCCGGCCCAGGCGTGGGAAAAGGGTGAGTCTTGGGCCGCACACATAAGCCTATTATCCCGAGAGGCCGCAGTCCGTGGTATGGGATCCTATCCAGCTCCAAACAGATGACAGTCAATACATGGGATGGTTTTTGAGGGGGTAAAATTTAAGAAATAGAAATGTTTTCAGATGTAATAGAAAACACAAAAGCTAAAGCGCTATCCTAAAATTTAAAATGACTAATTTGGATAATAAAAAAGATATATGTATGTGTATATATATATATATATATATATATATATATATATATGTTTAAATGTGTGTGTGTGTGTGTGTGTGTGTATATATATATATATATATATATATATATTAGTTTTTTTATTGTTTTTTATAATTATTATAATTTTGAATATTATTATAATTATATTTTTTTCTATTATTATTGTTTTATTATTATTGTTATTATTATTGTTATTATTATTATTATTTTATTATTGTTTTTATTAGTATTTTTGTTTTTATTATTGTTTTACTATTATTGTTTTTATTATTAATATTGTTTTATTATTATTATTTTATTATTGTTTTTATTATTATTGTTATTGTTTTTATTCTTATTTTATTTTTTTAGTTTTTGATTCAATAAAACTGAATATTTTATAATTCAGTGCTTTCTATGTGTTTTACTACATAGTGTATATATATATATATATATATATATATATATATATATATATACACTAAATAAATGTGTCCGTCAAAAATTCATAATTTTATTTTTATCTATATTCCCCTCTAGGGCAGTGTTTTCCAAGCAGGGTGTCTCCAGCTGTTGCAAAACTACAACTTGATGATTGACCAGATAAGTGGTGCCAGGCAGCCTCATACTGTATCTCCTTCCTCTATACTATCCTATACTTTCCTATTGATCTAAGTCAATAGCTGTTGGCGGTCTGGTCATTCTGGGAGTTGTAGTCTTGCAACAGCTGGATGCACCCTAATTGGAAAACACTCCTCTAGGGTGAACGATTATTGACCAGATAGGCGGTGCCAGTGAACCAGGTGACCACTTATCTCCTCTCCCTACAGATAAACTTTCCTATTTGTCCAAGTTGATATGCCGAATTGAGAGAAGTCTAAACTTTACAACTTTTTATAACTTTCCAGTATGAGTTCCCATAAAAAAGCTTCAGCCGGGGTCCCCCCTTATACTTGTCCCCCCTTATATTTCCACCCAGCCCTGGGAATACTCACCGTTCCGAGCTCATGTAATCCCTATGTACACAAGATTAGAAAGTAGAAGCTTGGAATATTCAGGCCTTTATTATTCAATGGCAATTCTTCCCAAAAGAGCAGCCCTCGCCCCCCGTATGTGTCTGTATTCACACATCTCCTCCTTGACCGCCATTAATTCGGGTCACAGATCAGTTTTCATTCTGTTTTGGGAATTACCATCTGACAGAAAGCTCTTTTGTGTGGAGCGAGCAGAGCTCTGGGACATTCATGGGGCCTGAAAGAAAGAACCGGCCCTTTAAAAAAAAAACCACCATGGTTTGTCGTCCCTTTAAAAACTTTATTCTGTGGGATTTGTCATTCTGGGGACTTGTTTGTTTTCTGGGTCTCGCATCATCGGCCGAGTTATGTAAGAACTTTACTGATGTCGTAATCGCATTTACACAAGTGTTTGTGACTGCAAGGTTCCCCCTACCATGATTGCTTAATCTAAAATCATGGTGACTATAATACAGACCCTATGTACAAGAATACAACTACTATAATACTGCTCCTACATACATGAATATAACTACTATAATACTGCCTCCTATATACAAGAATATAACTACTATAATACTGCCCCCTATATACAAGAATATAACTACTATAATACTGCTCCTATATACAAGAATACAACTACTATAATACTGCTCCTATATACAAGACTATAACTACTATAATACTGCTCCTATATACAAGAATATAACTACTATAATACTGCTCCTATATACAAGAATATAACTACTATAATACTGCTCCTATATACAAGACTATAACTACTATAATACTGCCCCTATATACAAGAATATAACTACTATAATACTGCTCCTATATACAAGAATATAACTACTATAATACTGCTCCTATATACAAGAATATATCTACTATAATTCTGCTCCTATATACAAGAATATAACTACTGTAAAACCCCCCCTATATACAAGAATATAACTTCTATAATACTGCTCCTATATACAAGAATATAATTACTATAAAACTCCCCCCTATATACAAGAATATAACTACTATAATACTGCTCCTATATACAAGAATATAACTACTATAATACTTCCTACTGTCACGATGCCGGCTGGCAGGTAGTGGATCCTCTGTGCCAGAGAGGGATTGGCGTGGACCGTGCTAGAGGATCGGTTCTAAGTCACTACTGGTTTTCACCAGAGCCCGCCGCAAAGCGGGATGGTCTTGCTGCGGCGGTAGTGACCAGGTCGTATCCCCTAGCAACGGCTCAACCTCTCTGGCTGCTGAAGATAGGCGCGGTACAAGGGAGTAGACAGAAGCAAGGTCGGACGTAGCAGAAGGTCGGGGCAGGCAGCAAGGATCGTAGTCAGGGGCAACGGCAGGAGGTCTGGAACACAGGCTAGGAACACACAAGGAAACGCTTTCACTGGCACTAAGGCAACAAGATCCGGCGAGGGAGTGAAGGGGAAGTGAGGTGATATAGGGAAGTGCACAGGTGTAAACACTAATTGGAACCACTGCGCCAATCAGCGGCGCAGTGGCCCTTTAAATCGCAAAGACCCGGCGCGCGCGCGCCCTAGGGAGCGGGGCCGCGCGCGCCGGGACAGAACAGACGGAGAGCGAGTCAGGTACGGGAGCCGGGGTGCGCATCGCGAGCGGGCGCTACCCGCATCGCGAATCGCATCCCGGCCAGAGGCGGTATCGCAGCGCCCCGGGTCCGTGGAACCGACCGGAGCGCTGCAGTGAGAGGAGTGTAGCGAGCGCTCCGGGGAGGAGCGGGGACCCGGAGCGCTCGGCGTAACAGTACCCCCCCCCTTGGGTCTCCCCCTCTTCTTGGAGCCTGAGAACCTGAGGACCAGACTTTTGTCCAGGATATTGTCCTCAGGTTCCCAGGACCTCTCTTCAGGACCACAACCCTCCCAATCCACTAAAAAGAAGGTTTTCCCTCTGACCTTTTTAGATGCTAAAATTTCTTTGACGGAGAAGATGTCCGAGGAGCCGGAGACAGGAGTGGGGGGAACAGATTTGGGAGAGAAACGGTTAATGATAAGTGGTTTAAGAAGAGAAACATGAAAGGCATTAGGAATACGAAGAGAAGGAGGAAGAAGAAGTTTGTAAGAGACAGGATTAATCTGGCGCAAAATCTTGAAAGGACCAAGATAGCGTGGTCCCAACTTATAGCTAGGGACACGGAAGCGGACATATTTGGCGGAGAGCCATACCTTGTCTCCAGGGGAAAAAATGGGAGGAGCTCTTCTTTTCTTATCCGCGAATCTCTTCATGCGTGAAGAAGCCTGTAAGAGAGAATTTTGGGTCTCTCTCCATATGATGGAAAGATCACGAGAAATTTCATCCACAGCGGGCAGACCAGAGGGCAAGGGGGTAGGGAGGGGGGGAAGAGGGTGACGGCCGTACACCACGAAAAACGGGGATTTGGAGGAAGATTCAGAGATTCTGAAATTATACGAGAATTCGGCCCAAGGTAGAAGATCTGCCCAGTCATCCTGGCGGGAGGAAACAAAATGTCGTAAATAGTCACCCAAGATCTGGTTAATTCTTTCTACTTGTCCATTGGATTGAGGATGGTATGCAGAAGAAAAATTTAATTTAATCTTGAGTTGTTTACAGAGAGCCCTCCAGAATTTAGACACAAATTGGACGCCTCTATCCGAGACGATCTGCGTAGGCAACCCGTGAAGACGAAAAATGTGTACAAAAAATTGTTTAGCCAACTGAGGCGCTGAAGGAAGACCAGGAAGAGGGATGAAATGCGCCATTTTGGAGAATCGATCAACGACCACCCAAATAACAGTGTTGCCATGGGATGGGGGTAAGTCAGTAATAAAATCCATACCAATCAGAGACCAAGGTTGTTCGGGGACAGGCAGAGGAAGAAGAAAACCAGCGGGCTTCTGGCGAGGAGTCTTATCCCGGGCACAGATAGTGCAGGCTCGCACAAAGTCCACCACATCAGTCTCTAGAGTCGGCCACCAATAGAAGCGAGAGATGAGTTGCACAGATTTCTTGATGCCCGCATGACCTGCGAGATGGGAGGAGTGACCCCATTTGAGGATTCCGAGACGTTGGCGTGGAGAAACAAAGGTCTTTCCTGGAGGAGTTTGCCTGATGGAGGCTAGAGAAGTGGAAATCAGGCAGTCAGGAGGAATGATGTGTTGCGGAGAGAGTTCAATTTCAGAAGCATCCGAGGAACGAGAGAGAGCATCGGCCCTAATGTTCTTATCAGCAGGCCGAAAGTGAATTTCAAAATTAAATCGGGCAAAGAACAGAGACCACCTGGCCTGACGAGGATTCAGCCGTTGGGCAGACTGGAGGTAGGAGAGGTTCTTGTGATCGGTGTAAATAATAACTGGGAATCTTGATCCCTCCAGCAGATGTCTCCATTCCTCAAGTGCTAATTTAATGGCTAGAAGCTCTTGATCCCCGATGGAGTAGTTCCTCTCCGCCGGAGAGAAGGTCCTAGAAAAAAAACCACAAGTAACAGCATGCCCGGAAGAGTTTTTTTGTAGAAGGACAGCTCCAGCTCCCACTGAGGAGGCATCAACCTCCAATAGGAAGGGTTTAGATGGGTCAGGTCTGGAGAGCACGGGAGCCGAAGAGAAGGCAGACTTGAGTCGTTTAAAGGCGTCTTCCGCTTGAGGAGGCCAAGACTTGGGATCGGCATTTTTTTTGGTTAAAGCCACAATAGGAGCCACAATGGTAGAAAAATGTGGAATAAATTGCCTGTAATAATTGGCGAACCCCAAAAAACGTTGGATGGCACGGAGTCCGGAGGGGCGTGGCCAATCTAAGACGGCAGAAAGTTTATCTGGGTCCATTTGTAGTCCCTGGCCAGAGACCAAGTATCCTAGAAAAGGAAGAGATTGGCATTCAAACAGACATTTCTCAATTTTAGCATAGAGTTGATTGTCACGAAGTCTCTGAAGAACCATACGGACATGCTGGCGGTGTTCTTCTAGATTGGCCGAAAAAATTAGGATATCATCAAGATATACAACAACACAGGAGTATAACAGATCACGAAAAATTTCATTAACAAAGTCTTGGAAGACAGCAGGGGCGTTGCACAGGCCAAAGGGCATGACCAGATACTCAAAGTGTCCATCTCTGGTGTTAAATGCTGTTTTCCACTCATCCCCCTCTCTGATGCGGATGAGGTTATAGGCGCCTCTTAAATCCAATTTAGTAAAGATGTGGGCACCTTGGAGGCGATCAAAGAGTTCAGAGATGAGGGGTAAGGGGTAGCGGTTCTTAACCGTGATTTTATTAAGTCCGCGGTAGTCAATGCAAGGACGTAGAGAGCCATCTTTTTTGGACACAAAGAAAAATCCGGCTCCGGCAGGAGAGGAGGATTTACGGATAAAGCCCTTTTTTAGATTCTCCTGGACGTATTCAGACATGGCAAGAGTCTCTGGGGCAGAGAGAGGATAAATTCTGCCCCGGGGTGGAGTAGTACCCGGGAGGAGGTCGATAGGACAATCATAAGGCCTGTGAGGAGGTAGAGTCTCCGCTTGTTTTTTGCAGAAAACATCCGCGAAGTCCATATAGGCCTTAGGGAGACCGGTTACTGGAGGAAGCACAGAGTCACGGCAAGGGTTACTGGGAACCGGTTTTAGACAGTCCTTGGAACAAGAGGGCCCCCAACTCTTGATCTCCCCAGTGGACCAATCCAGGGTTGGGGAATGAAGTTGAAGCCAGGGAAGTCCAAGGAGAATTTCCGAGGAGCAATTGGGGAGGACCAAAAGTTCAATCCTCTCTTGATGAGATCCGATGCTCATTAGAAGGGGCTCCGTGCGGAAACGTATGGAACAGTCCAACCTTTCATTGTTTATACAATTGATGTAAAGGGGTCTGGTGAGACTGGTCACTGGGATGTTGAACCTGTTGACGAGAGAGGCCAAAATAAAGTTCCCTGCAGATCCAGAGTCCAATAAGGCCACAGAAGAGAAGGAGAAGGCAGAGGCAGACATCCGCACAGGCACAGTAAGACGTGGAGAAGCAGAGTAGACATCAAGGATTGTTTCACCTTTGTGCGGAGTCAGCGTACGTTTTTCCAGGCGGGGAGGGCGGATAGGACAATCCCTCAGGAAGTGTTCGGTACTAGCACAGTACAGGCAGAGGTTCTCCATGCGGCGTCGTGTCCTCTCTTGAGATGTCAGGCGAGACCGGTCGACCTGCATAGCCTCCACGGCGGGAGGCACAGGAACAGATTGCAGGGAACCAGAGGAGAGAGGAGCCGAGGAGAAGAAACGCCTCGTGCGAACAGAGTCCATATCTTGGCGGAGCTCCTGACGCCTTTCGGAAAAACGCATGTCAATGCGAGTGGCTAGGTGAATAAGTTCATGAAGATTAGCAGGCATTTCTCGTGCGGCCAGAACATCTTTAATGTTGCTGGATAGGCCTTTTTTAAAGGTCGCGCAGAGGGCCTCATTGTTCCAGGATAATTCAGAAGCAAGTGTACGGAATTGTACGGCATACTCGCCAACGGAAGAATTACCCTGGACCAGGTTCAACAGGGCAGTCTCAGCAGAAGAGGCTCGGGCAGGTTCCTCAAAGACACTTCGAATTTCCGAGAAGAAGGAGTGTACAGAGGCAGTGACGGGGTCATTGCGGTCCCAGAGCGGCGTGGCCCAGGCTAGGGCTTTTCCAGACAGCAGGCTGACTACGAAAGCCACCTTAGACCTTTCAGTGGGGAACTGGTCCGACATCATCTCCAAGTGTAATGAACATTGGGAAAGGAAGCCACGGCAAAACTTAGAGTCCCCATCAAATTTATTCGGCAAGGATAGTCGTAGTCCAGAAGCGGCCACTCGCTGCGGAGGAGGTACAGGAGCTGGCGGAGGAGATGATTGCTGGAGCTGTGGTAGAAACTGTTGTAGCATAACAGTCAGTTGAGACAGCTGTTGGCCTTGTTGCGCTATCTGTTGTGACTGCTGGGCGACCACCGTGGTGAGGTCAGCGACAACTGGCAGAGGAACTTCAGCGGGATCCATGGCCGGATCTACTGTCACGATGCCGGCTGGCAGGTAGTGGATCCTCTGTGCCAGAGAGGGATTGGCGTGGACCGTGCTAGAGGATCGGTTCTAAGTCACTACTGGTTTTCACCAGAGCCCGCCGCAAAGCGGGATGGTCTTGCTGCGGCGGTAGTGACCAGGTCGTATCCCCTAGCAACGGCTCAACCTCTCTGGCTGCTGAAGATAGGCGCGGTACAAGGGAGTAGACAGAAGCAAGGTCGGACGTAGCAGAAGGTCGGGGCAGGCAGCAAGGATCGTAGTCAGGGGCAACGGCAGGAGGTCTGGAACACAGGCTAGGAACACACAAGGAAACGCTTTCACTGGCACTAAGGCAACAAGATCCGGCGAGGGAGTGAAGGGGAAGTGAGGTGATATAGGGAAGTGCACAGGTGTAAACACTAATTGGAACCACTGCGCCAATCAGCGGCGCAGTGGCCCTTTAAATCGCAAAGACCCGGCGCGCGCGCGCCCTAGGGAGCGGGGCCGCGCGCGCCGGGACAGAACAGACGGAGAGCGAGTCAGGTACGGGAGCCGGGGTGCGCATCGCGAGCGGGCGCTACCCGCATCGCGAATCGCATCCCGGCCAGAGGCGGTATCGCAGCGCCCCGGGTCCGTGGAACCGACCGGAGCGCTGCAGTGAGAGGAGTGTAGCGAGCGCTCCGGGGAGGAGCGGGGACCCGGAGCGCTCGGCGTAACACCTACTATATACAAGAATGTAACTTCTATAATACTGCTCCTATATACAAGAATGTAACTTCTATAATACTGCTCCTATATACAAGAATGTAACTTCTATAATACTACTCCTATATACAAGAATATAACTTCTATAATACTGCTCCTATATACAAGAATGTAACTTCTATAATACTGCTCCTATATACAAGAATATAACTACTATAATACTGCCTCCTATATACAAGAATATAACTACTATAAAACTCCCCCCTATATACAAGAATATAACTTCTATAAAACTCCCCCCTATATACAAGAATATAACTTCTATAATACTGCCTCCTATATACAAGAATATAACTACTATAATACTGCTCCTATATACAAGAATATAACTACTATAATACTGCTCCTATATACAAGAATATAACTACTATAATACTGCTCCTATATACAAGAATATAACTACTATAATACTGCCTCCAATATACAAGAATATAACTTCTATAATACTGTCTCTGATGGGGATACATGACATGTTTTTGTATATTTTGATGTACTTTCCCTTTAATTCTTGTTCCTCACTCTTTTGCTGATGTTGCGGTGAGTGTCGTATGACAGATGAGGTGACGATATCATTTCACCGTGACTCATTCCCTTGTCGATCTGCCAGTGAGATCAGACTGCGAGGCCATGGGTAACAATGGATGCGGCACAATGTTGTATTCCTGGCATGGGGTGTGTGTATATAGGAGTAATATATTCCTTTCCAGCCTCTGCTCAGTCCTCCAGGAGGGTAACACACACCAGGCGGTATATAAAGGTTCTATCCTGCTTGTGTCCTCCAGTTTTGGATATAAGAGTCTGATCATTGGGGGGCCCCCACTATTTCCTGCACGGGTCCCTGCTCTTGCCCCTATACTTACCAGTCCCCGGAGCACTCCGGCCCCCATCTCCCAAGAAAAGCAGGAGTGACACTGGTGATAGGTTGAGTGGCCATCACATCTGCTCGTCTAAGAGCCCCCAACCCCCCCGATCAGACACAACTTTTTTTGAAGTACCCTTTAGGGCCCAATGTCGAGCTGTCTTTAGCACCTGTGCTATTCTGGGTTAGTCTTAAAATCTGGAGTGTCTCAGGTAGGGGATAAAAGGACCCAGTGCCAAACGTCCATCTCATAAAAATGCAGGCCTGATATCAGGACTTACCAAAGTCCCAAAAAGCTACTGTAAGTCTCTCCAGGGATTTAAATATTTCTACATTCACCACATCTCACCCAGCTTCCTCTGGATGAGATATCCTCTTCCTGAACCATGGTTTCCACCTACGACAGGTATCGTGGGTAAAATATAAAGGGATCCGGATCACCATTCCTATCTCTGCCTCACAATAGTCATACTTTGTGTTTTACAATTTACAAGATCTCTGCTTGCTGCCAGTGAATGAGAAAATTTTGTGCATGTAAAATAATGCAAATTATGTAGTCTATACCAGCGCCCCCCTACCTGAGGCTCTCCAGCTGTTGCAAAACTATAACTCCCATCAGGCACAGACAGCTGAAGGTTGTCTCGGAATGATAGGAGTTGTAGTTTTGCAACCAGCTCAATAGAGTGCAGTTCTGCAGCCAGTACAGACTCATAGGAGGTGTTGTACCATTTTTTTTGTCAAACTATAAGAACGCTCACTCAGCTCAGCTGCATGTGCACAGAGTTTGCTCGGCTCTACTACATGGGCACAGAGCTTGCTCGGCTCTACTACATGCGCACTGAGCTTGCTCGGCTCTACTACATGCGCACTGAGCATGCTCGGCTCTACTACATGCGCACAGAGCTTGCTCGGCTATACTACATGCGCACAGAGCTTGCTCGGCTCTACTACATGCGCGCAGAGCTTGCTCGGCTCTACTACATGCGCACTGAGCATGCTCGGCTCTACTACATGCGCACAGAGCTTGCTCGGCTCTACTACATGCGCGCAGAGCTTGCTCAGCTCTACTACATGCGCGCAGAGCTTGCTCGACTCTACTACATGCGCGCAGAGCTTGCTCGGCTCTAGTACATGCGCGCAGAGCTTGCTCGGCATTACTACATGCGCACTGAGCATGCTTGGCTCTACTACATGTGAACAGAGCTTGCTCGGCTATACTACATGCGCACAGAGCTTGCTCGGCTATACTACATGTGCACTGAGCTTGCTCAACTCTATTACATGCGCACAGAGCTTGCTCAGCTCTACTTCATGCGCACAGAGCTTGCTCGGCTCTACTACATGCGCACAGAGCTTGCTCGGCTCTACTACATGCGCACAGATCTTGCTCGGCTATACTACATGTGCACTGAGCTTGCTCAACTCTACTACATGCGCACAGAGCTTGCTCGGCTCTACTACATGCGCACAGATCTTGCTCGGCTCTACTGCATGCGCACTGAGCTTGCTCGGCTCTACCACATGCCCACTGAGCTTGCTCGGCTCTACTATATGCGCACTGAGCATGCTCGGCTCTACTACATGCGCACTGAGCTTGCTCGGCTCTACTATATGCGCACTGAGCATGCTCGGCTCTACTACATGCGCACAGAGCTTGCTCGGCTCTACTACATGCGCACTGAGCTTGCTCGGCTCTACTACATGCGCACAGAGCTTGCTCGGCTCTACTACATGCGCACAGAGCTTGCTCGGCTCTACTACATGCGCGCAGAGCTTGCTCGGCTCTACTACATGCGCACAGATCTTTCTCGGCTATACTACATGTGCACTGAGCTTGCTCCGCTCTACTACATGCGCACTGAGCTTGCTCGACTCTACTACATGCGCACAGAGCTTGCTCAGCTCTACTACATACCCACAGAGCTTGCTCGGCTCTACTACATGCGCACAGATCTTGCTCGGCTCTACTGCATGCGCACTGAGCTTGCTCGGCTCTACTACATGCCCACTGAGCTTGCTCGGCTCTACTATATGCGCACTGAGCATGCTCGGCTCTACTACATGCGCACTGAGCTTGCTCGGCTCTACTATATGCGCACTGAGCATGCTCGGCTCTACTACATGCGCACAGAGCTTGCTCGGCTCTATTACATGCTCACTGAGCTAGCTCGGCTCTACTACATGCGCACAGAGCTTGCTCGGCTCTACTACATGCGCACAGAGCTTGCTCGGCTCTACTACATGCGCGCAGAGCTTGCTCGGCTCTACTACATGCGCACAGATCTTGCTCGGCTATACTACATGTGCACTGAGCTTGCTCCGCTCTACTACATGCGCACTGAGCTTGCTCGACTCTACTACATGCGCACAGAGCTTGCTCGGCCCTACTACATGCGCACAGAGCTTGCTCGGCTCTACTACATGCGCACAGATCTTGCTTGGCTCTACTACATGTGCACTGAGCTTGCTCGGCTCTACTACATGCGCACAGAGCTTGCTCGGCTCTACTACATGCGCACAGATCTTGCTCGGCTCTACTACATGTGCACTGAGCTTGCTCGACTCTACTGCATGCGCACGGAGCTTGCTCGGCTCTACTGCATGCGCACTGAGTTTGCTCGGCACTACTGCACGCGCACAGTCTTTGCTTCTTTTATGGGTCTATAATGGTTGCAAAACAATTCCGCTGTTTGTAGCATGATGGGAGTTGTAGTTTTGCAACCAGCATGGGCTCATAGGGGACCAGTTTTACAACCAGTACAGACTCATAAGAGGCCAAAGACTGTTAAGGCATGATGGGAGTTGTAGTTCTGCAATCAGTATAGAGCCATAGGAGACAAGTTTTGCAACCATTTTGGACCTATAGGAGGCTGAAGACTGTGAGGGCATGATGGGAGTTGTAGTTGGCAATCAGTATAGAGCCATAGGAGACCATGTTGGACCATATTGGAAATATAGGAGGCTGAAGACTGTGAAGGCATGATGGGAGTTGCAGTTGTGCAATCAGTATAGAGCCATAGGAGACCATGTTGGACCATTTTGGACCTATAGGAGGCTGAAGACTGTGAGGGCATGATGGGAGTTGTAGTTGGCAATCAGTATAGAGCCATAGGAGACCATGTTGGACCATTTTGGACCTATAGGAGGCTGAAGACTGTGAGGGCATGATGGGAGTTGTAGTTGTGCAATCAGTATAGAGCCATAGGAGACCATGTTGGACCATACTGGACCTATAGGAGGCTGAAGACTGTGAAGGCATGATGGGAGTTGTAGTTGAGACCATGTTGGACCATACTGGACCTATTGGAGGCTGAAGACTGTGAAGGCATGATGTTGTAGTTGTGCAACAGCTGGAGACCCATAGGATGGGGACCTGATGATGGCCTGGACTGGACACAATTGTAACGAATGCTCAGCTGTGTATAGAATTTGGCCTCTATTCTATTCACTGACATCAAGCAGAACATTTGCATTATACCAGTGTTTCCCATCCAGGGTGCCTCCAGTTGTTGGCTGTCCGGGCATGCTGGGAGTTGTAGTTTTTGCAACAGCTGGAGGCACCTTGGCTGGGAAACACTTCATTGGGCCTTGCTATCACATCATGACGTCATGGTGGGCCCAGATATGCATATGTGTCACCAGACTGGCTTCACACTGCTGGGGATCGTAGTTCTCCCCCGATATCACCATAACAACACACAGATGATTGACAGGGCGTCAGCCGGCAGCGTGTCACGTGACAGTGGGCGGGGCGCGCCCCCCTCTCCACCTTTTGCTGGCCGGGCAGGACACGCCCCCTCTCCCCTCCCGGCTGCTGGTGACGTATGACGTTGCGTGTCTGCCGGAAACCGCCGTTCACATACCGGGACCGAGACAGCGGGAGAGACGGGGCCTCCCTAACGGGGTAAGACGGGGAACGTGTATGTGACCCCGGGACAGGGGTGTAGGGGGGCACATATTCTGGGCGATATGGTGGGGGCTCAGACCTGAGGTGACAGGGAGGAGGGGGGGCTTAGAATAGGGAGGGGCTAAGATTTGGGGGGCTGTAATTGGGTGTATACAGGAGCTGTGAGATTTTAGGGTACAGGGTGGAAGACTATGGGGGCAGAGTTGGGGGATACAGAGAGGAGGCTTAGATTGGAGGGGCAGAGATTTGGTTGTCATGGTTACGTCTTGGAATAGGGGAGACAGAAGGGGCTAAGATTCTGGGGGACAGTGTCAAGTCCTGGACCTGGGAGGAAGCAAGGGGATTGAGATATTGGGGGTACGGTGGGAGCTAAGACTAGGGGGCTATAGAGGGACATGGGATATAGAGGAAACAGAGGGGGATGGGAGGCATGGTTATGGCTTGAAATTGGGGGTTTGGGGGTGGTCAAATGGGTTAAGATTTGGCTGACAGTGTGGAGCCTCAGACTTGGGATGCAGGGGGGGCTTTAGATTTTGGAGAGACAGGGTGGAAGCCAAGCTTTAAATATTTGGGGGGGATGGTGGAAGCTGAGACTAGGGGGGCATAGAGGGCAGGATGTGGGGAATAGATTATTTTAGGTTCAGGTCTCATGGGGGGGGAGACAGATGAGAATTTTGGAAGACCAGGGATCTTCTGTCATTTGGGTGGAAGAAGTGGGTAACATTTTGGGGATAAAGTCTGAGGGGCAGATTTATCAAAACCAGTGCAGAGAAAAAGCTGACCAGTTGCCCATAGCAACCAATCACATTTCTTCTTTCATTTTTGAAAAGGCCTCTGCAAAATGAAAGCAGTGATCTGATTGGTTGCTATGGGAAACTGAGCAACTTTTCCTCTGCATAGGTTTTGATAAATCTCCCCCTGAAAGCTTACATTTGGGGGAGACAGGGATGGATGAGAATATGGGAGACATGGTAGAAGCTAAGACTGGGGTGGGAGAATGGTTAAGGCTTTGTATAGGGGGGCGGCGGAATTGGCAAAGATTTGGGTGGCAGAATGGAGGCTTAGACCTGCTAAGGGCTTGAGATATTGGGGCAGTGTTCCCTAACCAGGGTGCCTCCAGCTGTTGCAAAACTACAACTCCCAGCATACTGGGAGTTGTTGTTTTGCAACAGCTGGAGGCACCCGGGTTGGGGAACACTGTACTGGAGGAACAGGGATGGAAGCTAAGACTGGGGGCAGGGGAGCTAGAATTTGGGTGGTTCAGGATGGGAGCTTAGCTGTGATGGTTAAAGGTTAGTCTAGGGGTGACAGGTAGTGGCTGAGATTTGAGGGGGCATAGTTGAAGCTCGGACTTTGGAGGAGGCTTAGATTTAGGAATTGTTATAGGATATATATATATATATATATATATATATATATATATATATATTGGACACAACAAAGACATCAGTGCCCCCATCCTGTGGCTCTCCAGCTCTCCCCAGGTTGTTGAAGTCCTGCAGGCTTTATGGGAGTTGTAGTTTTGGGACTACTATAGGGCCACAGTTTGGGCACCACTGTTCTACATTAACCCATTAGGAGTAGATTAATCGCCCTTCACTTCATGTAAACAGGAAGAGTCCTGTTGTTACTAAGGAGGACATGTCATGTGACCGACCTTGGCACTTGGCAGGGATGAATGATGCCATACTGTGCCCATCTATATATCTGACAAGCAGGATGATCTGTCATTCTTGCAGTTGTGCCCTGTAATGTATCTGTATGTGGGTAATGATCACTTAGGAGGGCAGGTCTGTGCCCGCTGGGGTGTGTGTGTGTGTGTATGTATATATATATATATATATATATATATATATATATATATATATATATATAGTAGGTGATGATCGGCCATGATTGTTCTGTATCTCATGTCATTGGGACCTGTCGTGGAAGGTGACGGAGCAGATTTGGCCAGTGCCCCCTGGGGTGCCAGCCTGTACATAGCGGCAGTAATTCTCTTTGTCTATTACAACCTTGGCTCATTAATACACAGATTTATTTATATTACAGCTCTGCAGTATCCTATAGGATCAGATACATTAGAGCGGCGTTCAGCTATTGCAAAACTACGACTCCCATCGTGGCTGGAAAGCATTTAGACAACTGTTGCAAAACTTTAACTCCCATCTAGTGTTCAAATAGCAAATTTTTACCGCGAATATCGGCACTTTGCGATTTTGCGAATATTTAGAATATCGTGAAATATATTCATTATGATGAATATTCTTTTTATTTTTATTTTTATTTATATATTATATTTGTATTATAGTATAAATATAATATTTATTATATATATATATTTATTTTTATTTATTATATTTATATATTCTATTTATATTATAAAATAAATATAATATTTATTATATTTATATATATATATATATTTATATTATAATATAAAAATAATATTTATTATAATTTATATATATATATAGATATTTTTTTTTTTTTTTCACATGACAATGCTGTGTACACTGTAAATGGGAAAAAAAGTGAACGAATATGCGAAATTCACAAATATAGGACGAATATTTGTGTATATATATTTGCAAAATATCCCGAATTTTAATATGGCCCCTGCCGCTCATTACTACTCCCGTCATGCCCTAACAGGACTGGTCTCCTACGGCACCATACTAGTTGCAAAATTACAAAACACCCATACTGTACTGACAGCATTCGGCTGTTGGGGTATGCTGGGAGTTGTAGTTCTGCAATAGCTTGAATGCTTCAGGTTGGGGAAAGGGTTACAGCATCAAACAGGCTGTCGGGTCATGTTGTACTTTCCCAATAGCTGGAGGGCCCCAGATTGGGTAACACTGGGTCATGGCGTCACAAGTGCAAAGCATGCTGGGAGTTGTAGTTTCTCAGCCGCTTGAGAGAATTAGGTTAGGGAACGGGTTGCAGCATGACGACGACTCGGGTCATAATGGGAGTTGTAGTTTTGCAATAATTGGAGAGCCACAGGCTGGGGAACACTTAGAGCAGTGTTTCTCAACCAGCGTGCCTCCAGCTGTTGCAAAACTACAACTCCCAGCATGCCCGAACAGCCTTTGGCTGTCCGGGCATGCTGGGAGTTGTAGTTTTGTAACAGCAGTACACACACTGGTTGAGAAACGCTGACTTAAAGGGGTACTCCACTGGAAAACATTTTCTTTTTTAAATCAACTGATGCCAGAAAGTTAAACAGATTTGTAAATTACTTCTATTAAAAAATCTTAATCCTTCCAGTACTTATCAGCTGCTGTATACTACAGAGGAAATTCTTTTCTTTTTGAATTTCCTTTCTGTCTGACCACAGTGCTCTCTGCTGACACCTCTGTCCATGTCAAGAACTGTCCAGAGCAGGATAGGTTTCCTATGAGGAATTGCTCTTACTCTGGACAGTTCCTAAAATGAACAGAGGTGTCAGCAGAGAGCACTGTGGTCAGACAGAAAGGAAATTCAAAAAGAAAAGAACTTCCTGTGGAACATACAGAAGCTTATACGTACTAGAAGGATTAAGAATTTTTAATAGAAGTAATTTACAAATCTGTTTCACTTTCTGGCACCAGTTGATAAAAAAAAATAAAAAAAAAAAAGAGTTCCCCTTTAAAGCTTATGGCTTCTTATAGGTGCAAAAACTAGTTTGGTTGTCCCATGCTGGGAATTGTAGTTTTGCAACAGCTGGAGGTCCACAGTGATTTGGAGGGTCCAGCTTAATCCCGTTTAGGTGTCCTCTACGCTGGTCTATATGTATCCACGTAGAATTGTGGTCTTCAAACTACGCACCTCCAGCTGTTGCAAAACTACAACTCCCAGCATGCCCGGGCAGCCTTGTAGTTTTGTGACATTTGGAGACCACTGATATAGAATGTATCCCTGAGAGACCCCTTTATACTTGCATAGATGTCCAGCAGGGGGTAATTACTTTTGGGTTTTAACCCCTCAATGACCAATGGTGAAGAACGATGAACATTCCATAACAGATGGAGCAGAATTGTGTCGTTGTCACCTGTTATGTCTGTGCACCAGGAGGAGGGGGTGGTGAGTTTTTCCGAAAGCTGTCACCCGGTCCCCACCCCCGTTGGCCTCTGATTGGCTGCCCGAGCCCGGTAGGGTGTCAGCTTCCTCTGCTGTTATTGGCCGGGCCCTGCGTCACTCACTCCCTGTGTTGTGTCTGTGGCCATAGCTGTAAGCTGACACGTCTGATCCCCAGTGCTGTGTGTGCGGACGCTGGGATAGCATGGTATGTGCCATCGCCCGTCACTTAGGGGGGGGGGTCTCGTATGTATCGGATTATTGTGGACGCCGGGTTAGCATGGTATGTGCCATCACCCGTCACTTAGGGGGGGGTCTCGTATGTATCGGATTATTGTGGACGCTGGGATAGCATGGTATGTGCCATCACCCGTCACTTAGGGGGGGGGGGTCTCGTATGTATCGGATTATTGTGGACGCCGGGATAGCATGGTATGTGCCATCGCCTGTCACTCAGGGGGGTCTCGTATGTATCGGATTATTGTGGACACCGGGATATCATGGTATGTGACATCACCCGTCACTTAGGGGGGTATCGGATTATTATGGACGCCGGGAGCTGATTCCCAGGATCTGTAACCTCCCCCCCACCCCCCATGACTTCCAGGAATTTTTCCGTATTCCTCGTACTCCATCCTGGTTATTCTAAGGATCCGGTTTTTCCTACACTACTTCCTTCCTTTTGTGGTTTATTTTTAATTTTTTTGGACTAATCTTTGGCGTGAACTCTTCGTCGCTGGCATTTCGCACCTTCTCCGGATTGTGCGGATTCTCGTGAGTCACTGGGAACCTGTTAAGTCTGTGGTTTGGCTGTGAAATGTTACTGGGATTTGTGTTTACTCCACCAGATGAGGGGTTGTAGTCTTATAGGATGATAGGAGTGATCGACCGCTGATAGGCTCCGGGGGGGGGGGGGGTCTTGTTTTGTTGCGTTGACCTGTGTGTATGTTGATTGGGTTGTTTATGATAAGTATTGTTGATCCTCTTCTCTGGTCAGATTGCTACATGTATGTATAGGCGACTGTTTACGTGTTTATGTGGCGTTCGTGTGGTCTAGTCCTCGTCGCTTATAACGTGATGAGTGTTAATAAGCTGCTGTAGAGCAGTGGTTTCCAACCAGGGTGCCTCCAGCTGTTGCAAAACTACAACTCCCAGCATGTACAAATAGCCTCTTGTTGAGCCTGGTTGGGAAACCCTGCAATGACCTATGATTTCTAGTGTTTTTTTTTTCTATTATTATTGTTATTATTAGTAGTATTACAACTGGGGTGCCTCCAGCTGTTTCAAAACTACAACTGCATGTACAGATAGCCTCTGGTTGAGCCTGGTTAGGAAACTCTGTGATGACCTCTGATTTCTAGTGCTTGGTTTTCTATTATTATTATTATTATTATTATTATTATTATTATTATTATTATTATTATTATTATTAGTATTATTATGTTTTCTATAATATTTTTTTATTGTTTATTTTCTATCATTATTATTATTATTATTATTATTATTTAATTTCGATCAATATTTATTTTCTATAAAGATTTTCTTTTATTATTTATTTTCTATCATTATTATTATTATTATTTTTCTATTATTACAACTGGGGTGCCTCCAGCTGTTGCAAAACTACAACTCCCAGCATGCCCAGACAGCCGAAGGCTGTCTGGGCATGCTGGGAGTTGTAGTTTTGCAACAGCTGGAGGCACCCCAGTTGGGAAACTCTTCACTAGGGTGATCATTGATTAACCAGTTAAGCCTTCAGCTGTCTGGGCATGCTGGGAGTTGTAGTTTTGCAACAGCTGGAGGCACCCCAGTTGGGAAACTCTTCACTAGGGTGATCATTGATTAACCAGTTAAGCCTTCAGCTGTCTGGGCATGCTGGGGGTTGTAGTTTTTGCAACAGCTGGAGACACTTTGTTTGAGAATCACTGCTGTAAGTGTTCCCCAGCCTGTGGATCTCTGACTATTGCAACTCCCATAATGCCCTGACAGTCTTTGTGATGCTGTAACCCATTCCTTAAAGGGGTATTCCAGGCAAAACCTTTTTTTTTTTATATATGAACTGGCTCCGGAAAGTTAAACAGATTTGTAAATGACTTCTATTAAAAAATCTTAATCCTTCCAATAGTTATTAGCTTCTGAAGTTTTCTGTCTAACTGCTCTATGATGATGTCACGTCCTGGGAGCTGTGCATGATGGGAGAATATCCCCATAGGAGCTGGACAGCTCCCGGGACGTGAGTCATCAGAAAGCAGTTAGACAGAATACAACAACTCAACTTCAGAAGCTAATAACTATTGGAAGGATTAAGATTTTTTAATAGAAGTAATTTACAAATCTGTTTAACTTTCCGGAGATAGTTGATATATATAAAAAAAGTTTTGGCCTGGAATACCCCATTAACCTAAGGCTCTCCATCTTTTGCAAAACTACAACTCCCAGCATTGTCTGACAGCCATTGTTTTTGTGATGCTGTCACCCATTCCCCAACCTTAGGTTTTTAGGCTATTGCAGAACTACAACACCCAGCATACCCTGAAAGCTTTCAGGACATTATACGACCCCGTAGGAGACCAGTCCTGTACTGACTGATCCATGAGAGGCTGTGAGTTATTAGGGCATGATGGGAGTTGTAGTTCAGTAACCTGCACGGATGTATAGGAGACCAGTTTTTTGCAACTAGTATGGACCCACAGGAGGCTGAATGCTATTTAGCCTTTAGCTGTCCGGGCATGTTGGGAGTTGTAGTTTTGTAACAGCTGGAGGCACCCTGGTTAGGAAACCCTGCTTAAAGGGGTACTCTGGTGGAAACAATTATTTTTTTATATATATATATATATATATATATATATATATCAACTGGCTCCAGAAAGTAAAACTGATTTGTAAATTACAAAAATCTTAATCCTTCCAGTACTTATCAGCTGCTGCATACTAAGGAGGAAGTTGTGTAGTTCTTCTGGAATACCCCTTTAATGTATCGGAGCCGTCCTGCCTGGAGCACCGGATGGAGCCGGTGGGTGAGAATGTGCCGGACACATGTGAAGACTCTTTATGTGGATGTGTGTGAGATGACACATGTTGTAAAGTGACCGGCCCTTGTTTTTTTGCTTCCTGCTGAACGTCCCCCATACATCTCCCCTCCGGGGCGGCTCCTTATGGGCTGAATATTTCATCACTTCTATCACCTTCCTTCTGTATAATACAGTGTGGGGCACAACTTTAGGCAGCCCGGCTTTCCATAGGGTACTCAAGCACTAAATGTATTCTCAACCATGGTGCCTCCAGCTGTTGCAAAACTACAACTTCCAGCATGCTGAAGTGTTATCAGTTAAGCTGCGGTGTATAGCATGCGCATTCTGCTCATTAGAGTGTGCATGTTATTAGGTTATGTAGGCAAATTCTTGTCTAGATAAATGTTTTCCAAACAGGGTGCCTCCAGCTGTTGCAAAACTACAACTCCCAGCATGCCGGTATGTTATCAATTAAGCTGCGGTATATAGCATGCACACTCTGCTCATTAGAGCGTGCTTGTAATTAGGTTATGTAAGCAAATTCTATTCTAGCCTATATAAATGTTTCCCAACCAGGGTGCCTCCAGCTGTTGCAAGACTAAAACTCCCAGCATGCCCGGACAGCCTTCGGCTGTCCGGGCATGCTGGGAGTTATAGTTTTGCAACATCTGGAGGCACTCTGGTTGGGAAACATTGCCATAGTCTGACAAAAAATAAATAAATACTACCATACCCATGCAGCCTCGGCTACCCGGGCATGCTGGGAGTTGAAGTTTTGCAACAGCTGGAGGCACCCTGCTTGGGAAACACTGCTCTACAGGATTGGGGAGAAGTTTCTGATTGTGGGGGGATCCCCATAATCGCCAGAATGGGGTCCCCACTATCATTGCTGCATGGGCTGCAGAGAGTCCAGACATGCTAGGAGTTGTACTTTTACAACAGCTGGAGGCACCTTGGTTGGCAATACGCCGCCATAGACAATCAGCAGGCTGTCTGGACATGCTGGGCGTTGTAGTTGTGCAACAGCTGGAGGCACCCTGGTTGGGAAACACTGCCGTAGATGAGAAGCAGGCTGCCTGGACATGCTGGGCATTGTAGTTTTGCAACAGCTGGAGACACCTTGGTTGGAAAATGCTGCAATAGACGAGTAGCAGGCTGTCTGGACATGCTGGGCATTGTAGTTTTGCAACAGCTGGAGGCACCCTGTTTGGGAAATACTGGCCTATACAGTGGCATAAGATAGACACGTATGTCGGCCAATACTGCTGATGTATATACCCAATAAGAGAGAGAAAGAACTTGCTCCTAGATCTGGGCAACGCAAGGACCATCTATTATGTCAGAGGTTTCAAAACTGTGGACCTCCAGCTGTTGCAAAACTACAACTCCCAGCATGCCCGGACAGCCGTTGGCTGTCCGGGCATGCTGGGAGTTGTAGTTTTGCAGCATCTAGAGTACTGGTGGTCTGTGAGGAAATAGATGGGGGTTCCCCTGGGTTATCCGTGGTTTCCATTAGTTGCTAGTTCCGGAAGGTTCTCAGATGTGACCCGATGGTCATTCTGACTCGCCCTCTGTAATATTTAGGGCACGTGCCTTTATAATAATTCACTTCTACTTTGGGTCGTCCTATAATCCCAAAGCGAACGGCGCATTACAGGAAAGAAAGACTGGTCCCGCTGCATTCTTCTCTCCTAGGACGAGCCTTTATATGGATAGGAAGGGTTTTCCCCGTACCAGTCCAACCTGCTTAGTAATAGGACTTAATGGAAGAAATGCACCAAATGCATTCAACCCTGCAACAATACCAGGACCCCCCGTGTGCCCCCAAAGACTCTGATGTAGTTCTGCAATAGCTGAAGAGATAGAACAACTCCTAACATGCTCTGACATATAAAAGCTGTAAGGGCATGCTGGGACTTGTAGTTTTGCAGCACCAGTTGGAGACCACTGTTGTATATCTATACCCCTTCACCAGGGGAGCCCCTCTTATGTATTTTGGGATACATAAGCCCCCATTTGCCCGCACCCTTATTGATGCCCTCAGAGCCCCCGTGTGCCGCACCCTTATTGATGGCTACAGAGCCCCAGTGTGCCCCGCACCCTTATTGGTGGCACCAGAGTCTCTGTGTGGCCGCACCCTTATTGGTGGCCTCGGAGCCCCCTTGTGCCCGCACCCTTATTGATGGCCTCAGAGCCCCTGTGTGCCCGCACCCTTATTGATGGCCTCGGAGCCCCCTTGTGCCCGCACCCTTATTGATGGCACAGGAGCCCCCGTGTGCCCGCACCCTTATTGATGGCCTCGGAGCCCCCTTGTGCCCGCACCCTTATTGATGGCCTTGGAGCCCCCTTGTGCCCGCACCCTTATTGATGGCCTTGGAGCCCCCTTGTGCCCGCACCCTTATTGATGGCCTCGGAGCCCCTGTGTGCCCGCACCCTTATTGATGGCCTCAGAGCCCCTGTGTGCCCGCACCCTTATTGATGGCCTCGGAGCCCCTGTGTGCCCGCACCCTTATTGATGGCCTCGGAGCCGCCTCGTGCCTGCACCCTTATTGATGGCCTCGGAGCCCCCATGTGCCCGCACCCTTATTGATGGCCTCAGAGCCCCCTTGTGCCCGCACCCTTATTGATGGCCTCAGAGCCCCTGTGTGCCCGCACCCTTATTGATGGCACCAGAGCCCCTGTGTGCCCGCACCCTTATTGATGGCCTCGGAGCCGCCTCGTGCCTGCACCCTTATTGATGGCCTCGGAGCCCCCATGTGCCCACACCCTTATTGATGGCCTCGGAGCCCCCTTGTGCCCGCACCCTTATTGATGGCCTCAGAGCCCCCTTGTGCCCGCACCCTTATTGGTGGCCTCAGAGCCCCCTTGTGCCCGCACCCTTATTGATGGCCTCAGAGCCCCAGTGTGCCCGCACCCTTATTGATGGCCTCAGAGCCCCCTTGTGCCCGCACCCTTATTGATGGCCTCAGAGCCCCTGTGTGCCCGCACCCTTATTGATGGCCTCGGAGCCCCCTTGTGCCCGCACCCTTATTGATGGCCTCGGAGCCCCCTTGTGCTCGCACCCTTATTGATGGCCTCAGAGCTCCTGTGTGCCCGCACCCTTATTGATGGCCTCGGAGCCCCCTTGTGCCCGCACCCTTATTGATGGCCTCAGAGCCCCCTTGTGTCCGCACCCTTATTGATGGCCTCGGAGCCCCCGTGTGCCCGCACCCTTATTTATGGCTTCAGAGCCCCCTGTGTGCCCGCACCCTTATTGATGGCCTCAGAGCCCCTGTGTGCCCGCACCCTTATTGATGGCCTCAGAGCCCCTGTGTGCCCGCACCCTTATTGATGGCCTCAGAGCCCCTGTGTGCCCGCACCCTTATTGATGGCCTCAGAGCCCCCTTGTGCCCGCACCCTTATTGATGGCCTCAGAGCCCCTGTGTGCCCGCACCCTTATTGATGGCCTCGGAGCCCCCTTGTGCCCGCACCCTTATTGATGGCCTCGGAGCCCCCTTGTGCCCGCACCCTTATTGATGGCCTCAGAGCTCCTGTGTGCCCGCACCCTTATTGATGGCCTCGGAGCCCCCTTGTGCCCGCACCCTTATTGATGGCCTCGGAGCCGCCTCGTGCCTGCACCCTTATTGATGGCCTCGGAGCCCCCATGTGCCCACACCCTTATTGATGGCCTCGGAGCCGCCTCGTGCCCGCACCCTTATTGATGGCCTCAGAGCCCCTGTGTGCCCGCACCCTTATTGATGGCACCAGAGCCCCTGTGTGCCCGCACCCTTATTGATGGCACCAGAGCCCCTGTGTGCCCGCACCCTTATTGATGGCCTCGGAGCCGCCTCGTGCCTGCACCCTTATTGATGGCCTCGGAGCCCCCTTGTGCCCGCACCCTTATTGATGGCCTCAGAGCCCCCTTGTGCCCGCACCCTTATTGGTGGCCTCAGAGCCCCTTTGTGCCCGCACCCTTATTGATGGCCTCAGAGCCCCCGTGTGCCCGCACCCTTATTGATGGCCTCAGAGCCCCCTTGTGCCCGCACCCTTATTGATGGCCTTGGAGCCCCCTTGTGCCCGCACCCTTATTGATGGCCTCGGAGCCCCCTTGTGCCCGCACCCTTATTGATGGCCTCGGAGCCCACTTGTGCCCGCACCCTTATTGATGGCCTCAGAGCTCCTGTGTGCCCGCACCCTTATTGATGGCCTCGGAGCCCCCTTGTGCCCGCACCCTTATTGATGGCCTCAGAGCCCCCTTGTGTCCGCACCCTTATTGATGGCCTCGGAGCCCCCGTGTGCCCGCACCCTTATTTATGGCTTCAGAGCCCTCTTGTGCCCGCACCCTTATTGATGGCCTCAGAGCCCCTGTGTGCCCGCACCCTTATTGATGGCCTCAGAGCCCCCTTGTGCCCGCACCCTTATTGATGGCCTCAGAGCCCCTGTGTGCCCGCACCCTTATTGATGGCCTCGGAGCCCCCTTGTGCCCGCACCCTTATTGATGGCTTTTGAGCCCCCGTGTGCCCGCACCCTTATTGATGGCCTCGGAGCCCCCTTGTGTCCGCACCCTTATTGATGGCCTCGGAGCCCCCGTGTGCCCGCACCCTTATTGATGGCCTCAGAGCCCTCTTGTGCCCGCACCCTTATTGATGGCCTCGGAGCCCCCGTGTGCCCGCACCCTTATTGATGCCCGGTCTTCTGTAACGTGTGTCCGATAATTCCCGCTATATTCTAAGGTTACAAGATGAAGGACAAAAGTTTCGACAACCTCCATATTTCATAGCGAGAAAGTGGAATTGGTTACAGTGCGGGATCTGATTACCAGCGTTCTGCGGGCGATGGGGGGTGACGATCACATCTGCACTGAGCGGACAATGGCCCCATTAACTCTCGCACTGCCGGAGCCCCGCACACAGAGCCCTCTTTGTACTCCATGCTGTGCCCTAGATGTGCCACCTTCATCCAGATGGATTTCTGAGCCATGTGAATTTCTTCTTCCGCAATGTTTTCATGGCTGTTTTTAATACAGAATATACATTTTTGTCTATTTAGAGAACTGGACATTTTTACCTTCCGGCAAGGGGGAAGTTTTGGTCACATGTCAGAAGCTGCTGAGTCGGGAGTTTTTCTCTTTTTTTTTTTTTTTTTCGGGTGATACAATCTATTGCGTCTAGAGCGGCGTTTCCCAACCAGGGTGCCGCTAGTTATTGCAAAACATGGCTATGCTGGGAGTTGTAGTTTTGTAACAGCTGGAGGCACACTGGTTAGGAAACAATGCTTTAAGGCAATGGTCTCCAAAATGTTGACCTCCAGCTGTTGCAAAGCTACAACTCCCAGCATGCCCGGACAGGTGTTGGCTTCTTCCTATTATACTTGTGATCCTCAACCTGTGTCTAACTATTGTAAAACTACAACTCCCAGCAGGCACCAACATCCATGCTGGGAGTTGTAGTTTTGCAACAGCAGGAGGCACCCTGGTTTGGAAACAACGCTTTAGAGCAGTGGTCTCCAAACTACATCACTCAGCGTGCCTAGTCAACCTTTTAGCATGCTGGGAGTTGTAGGTTTACAACAGCTGAAGGCAAACTGGTTTGGAAACAACGCTTTAGAGCAGGGATCTCCAAACTGTGGACCTCCAGCTGTTGCGAAACTACAACTCCCTGCATGCCCGGACAGCCGTTGGCTTCTTCCTATTATGCTTGTGATCCTCAACCTGTGTCTAACTATTGCAAAACTACAACATCCATGCCGGGAGTTGTAGTTTTGCGACAGCTGGAGGCACCCTGGTTTGGAAATAACGCTTTAGAGCAGGGGTCTCCAAACTGTGGACCTCCTGCTGTTGCAAAACTACAACTATCAGCATGCCCGTAGAGAGCCGTTGGCTTCTTCCTATTATACTAGTGATCCTCAACCTGTGTCTGTTGCGAAGCTACAACTCCCTGCAGGCTCCAACATCCATGCTGGGAATTGTAGATTTGCAACAGCTGGAGGTCCACAGTTTGGAGACCCCTGCTCTAAAGTGTTGTTTCCCAACCAGTGTGCCTTCAGCTGTTGCAAAACTACAACTCCCAGCAGGCCACAGGTTGTATTGGGGTTGGGATCAGTGACTTATACCATTTGCCGTTGACCCTTTGCGTACCCGCTCGCTGTTATTGTCCGGAACGTCGGCGACTAATCTACCATGTGATTATACAATCATTCTCTTCTGCCAGGGAACTCCGCAGAGGGGAATTACTTGGACAGCTGGCTCCTATGATCAGCCATAACCTTGAAGATTAGGGGCAGGAGTCAGATCCGATACCAGTCAGTGACTACATTGATGTCTAGTGATTTTGAGTGGTTGCAAATTGCCCGTTCATCCCCCCCCACCCGCCGGTCTAATTTGTTGAATGGTCGACGTCCGTGACCATCTTGACTCTATTCTTGCAGCCTTTGATTTCTCTTCAAGATTCTTTTCCATCGAGCTGGAGCTCCTCACATGAACCCGTACCCCACAGAGAAGGAGGAAAAAAAAATGGCGAGGCGCTCTCTCTAGTAGGTTGGTTATTGATGGTTAAAAGAAGAGAAGTGGAAAAATGCCCACCACCACACCTATACGGTGGTACTGACCTCTAGGAGCTGTGCATCGGATTAGGCATGACTCTGTCGGGGGGGGGGGGGGGGGGGGTCATGGTTTGTGGTGGGTTGTTACAACCTGCTGCTTGGCTCCCCCTTGTCAGTCGCCCCATAAAAAAGGGTTACGGAAAAGACAATAAAAGAAGTGGAAGTACAGAAAATTTCGGAGGTTCTGTCTTCCAAGCGCTACTGTGGTCGTGAAAATGAGTCAAGGTGCCAATAGATACACAGGATTCTTTTTATTGATACATAAAAAGTAGCAACCTTACGACGTGTTTTGGCGTGTTCTCACGCCTTCCTCAGGTCCACAACAATAGTTTTAGAGTGGACCTGACGAAGGTGTGAGAACACGCCGAAACGCGTCGTCCAGTTGCTACTTTTTATGTATCAATAAAAAGAATCCTGTGTATCTATTGGCACCTTGATTCATTTTCTCGACCACAGTAGCGCTTGGGATACAACCTCCGCATTTTCTGTACTTCTTACCATACCCCACAGAGCATTGCCAAAGGCCCCTCATCTAGCCAACAAGTGCTCTGCCAGAACCCGAAAAAGCTGTCTACAGATTGGTGTCTAGTTTGGCTATAAAGGGGTACTCTAATAGGAATATAGTGCCAGGGCATTGCTAAAATAGAAAAGAAAATCCACTATACTTACCTCTCTGCGGTCCCGTCTCCCTCTGCTTGTTTCTTCAGCCTACTTCTGAGACGAGCAATTGGAGGAGGATCAGCCAGCTTAGCCAATCACTGGGCAAAACTATTAAAAAAAATAAAAAAAATGGGAGAGCACTCCATAGCGTAAAACCGCCAATAGGTAGACCAGCAATATAACTAGGAGCTCTTACCATCAGCGGTTGTGTGAGTGAAAGGGCCCGGTCTGCAGCATCCCCAACCATATGAACAGTAACAGGTGAAGACTTCCAAGGAGCAGTGGGTTTCAGCGGCGCGGACCAGGGATGGACTCGTCAGGTGGATAGATAGGATTTATTGGAACAGGAATGCAACGCGTTTCACCGTGCTTGCGCGGTGAAACGCGTTGCATTCCTGTTCCAATAAATCCTATCTATCCACCTGACGTGTCCATTCCTGGTCCGCGCCGTTGAAACCCACTGCTCCTTGGAAGTCTTCACCTGTTACTTATCACTGGGCAAGACAGGACAACGCTGCAAGGGGAAGGTTACAAAAGAAATAATAATAATAATAAACACTATACTTACTACTCCTGGTCCCTGAGCAGCTCTGGTTCTTCTTATTATGGTCCCCCGTCACTTGTCTCTTTTTAACCTGCTTACAACATGAGAACTTGGAGAAGAACCTTTACCCTCCCTGCCAAATTACTGGGCGCCATTGATTGGCTAAAGCCAGCAGGTCCTCCTCCAAACTCTCATCTTGTGAGGTTGGAAATAAAAGTGTTAGGAGACCTGACGAAGAACCAGAGCTGCTTAGGGACCAGGGATAGGTAAGTTTAGTAACTTATTTTTTTTTTTCATTTTTACCTAACCCTATAGTGTTCTGTTGTCTCGACCATTGATTGGCTGAGCTGGCTGATCCTCCTCCAATCGCTCTTCTTGGATGCAGGTTAAAAAGATGAGCGTTGGGGAAACGGAGAGAAGAACTGGAGCCGTAAGAGATCAGGGACAGGTAAGTATAGTGTTTATTTTTTTTGTGTTTTTTTTTTTTTTTTTTTGCTTGTGCCCTGGCTCTAAATTACTTACAGGGTAGCTACCTATATTACAGACAGTTTTCTTCTTCCACAGCTCATCTGCATATTCTCTTTCCCATGGAGCATTGACTCCCAACACCAGTGGGATCTCCTCAATAAGAACCAATACTCATCTTGTCTCTGAGATTTCTATTTAAGTGTCTGCACACCTGGTCCGGACCAAGAAGTGTCTGGCCAAGCATGCTTGAACTTGTAGTTCTCCCCCCTCCTCCTTAACTTGTCTAGACCTGTCTTACTCTAAAAGGACAAGAGTATCAAGTCCCTAAGCTGCTTAGTGTGAATGGGTATTTATCTTTATATTGTTCTCAGTGAATGGACACTCCTTCTCGTGCTAACAGCGGGCGCGGATCACTTCAGAGACATTCCGGCCTGCGTCACTCGCACTGTTTATCAGCCGCTATCGGGTGTCTTTTCTTTCCATGTTACGGCAGAATGCGGCTCTATGAAGGTCAAAGGGGACGAAACGCTCTTTGGGGCCCTCAACGATATCCGTCCTTGATCAGGATTGAGCTTTATGATTTTAAGGACGTTCCCCCTGGTCCACGAAACCACTAAGGGCCTCCATTGGGAAGAACTCCGCACATGGCGAGATGGTCTATAGCAGTAGTTTACAAACTGTGGCCCTTCAGCTGTTGCAAAACTACAACTCCCAGCAACAGATTTGCAACAGCTGGAGGCACATTGGTTGGGAAACAGTGCTTTAGAGCAGGGGTCTCCAAACTGTGGACCTCCAGCTGTTGCAAAACTACAACTCTCAGCATGCTGGTAGTTGTAGATTTGCAACAGCTGGAGGCACACTGGTTGGGAAACAGTGCTTTAGAGCAGGGGTCTCCAAACTGTGGACCTCCAGCTGTTGCAAAACTACAACTCTCAGCATGCTGGTAGTTGTAGATTTGCAACAGCTGGAGGCACATTGCTTGGGAAACAGTGCTTTAGAGCAGGGGTCTCCAAACTGTGGACCTCCAGCTGTTGCAAAACTACAACTCCCAGCATGCCCGGACAGACGTTGGCTGTCCGGGCATGCTGGGAGTTGTAGTTTTGCAACATATGGAGGCACCCTGGTTAGGAAACAACGCTTTAGAGCAGTGGTCTCCAAACTGTGGACATCTAGCTATGGCAAAACTACAATTCTCAGCAACCCCAGTCTGCGTTTATTTGTCCTAGCATGCTGGGAGTTGTAGATTTGCAACAGCTGGAGGCACACTGGTTGGGAAACAATGCTTTAGAGCAGGGGTCTCCAAACTGTGGACCTCCAGCTGTTGCAAAACTACAACTCTCAGCATACCTGGACTCCCGTTGGCTTCTAGCTATTATACTTGTGATCCTCAACCTGTGTCTGTTGCAAAACTACAACTCCCAGCAGGCTCCAACATCCATGTTGGGAATTGCAGTTTTGCAACAGCTGGAGGTCCGCAGTTTGGAGACCACTGTTCTGTAGAGTTGAGCCAGATGTATCTGAGCATGATACAGGACAGTAGGGTCATTGTCCCTGCAGTTGATGGACTCAGTACTTGCCCCTTGGACCCCCACAAGTCGGCCGCCCCCCTCCCCCGTCATTAATCATTGCTCTCCGCTCGGCCCCCATGTAGCTTCATCCCTTTATCATTCAGCCTTATGTGTCTGTCGCTCTATGGGGATTTTCAGCGTTACCGGCCGCTATAAAATCAAAAAATCGGACATTCTGTAACACAAGTAATTTTTGGTTTGTGAAAGAATGCTTGGAGTAGTAGTACCCCAGCAGCTGCGCTAAAAGAACAACTATGTGCATTGTACCCCTCGGAGTAATTCACTGACGCTCGTGTGAATATGGGGATTGTGAACTGTTCCCAAACACTGGGAAGTCTCTTCTCCTCTTGTCCTTCTGCCAGAATCTTTCCTTAATAAGAACTCCGCTCATAAGGACCATGTTAGGGAACGTCTCTGCCTCGTACCGTTCCCCTTATATTAAGCATCTTTGATTATCTTCAGAAGCCTTTAATATAGTGGGACGTACAGTCATGGCTGTAAATGTTGTCCCCCCTGAAATATTTCTATAAAATGAAGTATTTCTCACAGGAAAGGATTGCAGTAACACATGTTTTGCTATACACATGTTTATTCCCTTTGTGTGTATATATATAGATCTCCTCTCCTCTGTATATATATATATTGCAGTGACACATGTTTTCCTATACACATGTTTATTCCCTTTGTGTGTATTGGAACTAAACCAAAAAAGGAGGGAAAAAAAAGCAAATTAGACATAATGTCACCAAACTCCAAAAATGGTCTGGACAAAATTATTGGCACCCTTAACTTAATATTTGGTTGCACACCCTTTGGAAAAAATAAGTGAAATCAGTCACTTCCTATAACCATCAATAAGCTTCTTACACCTCTCAGCCGGAATGTCGGACCACTCTTCCTTTACAAACTGCTCCAGGTCTCTTATTGGAAGACGCCTTTTCCCAACAGTAATTATAAGATCTCTCCACAGGTGATCAATGGGATTTAGATCTGGACTCATTGCTGACACTTCAGAACTCTCCAGCGCTTTGTTGTCATCCATTTCTGGGGCTTTTTGACGTATGTTTGGGGTCATTGTCCTGCTGGAAGACCCAAGATCTGACACAAACCCAGCTTTCTGACACTGGGCTGTACAGTGCGACCCAATATCCATTGGTAATCCTCAGATTTCATGATGTCTTGTACACATTCAAGGCCCCCAGTGCCAGAGGCAGCAAAACAACCCAAAACATCACTGACCTCCACCATATGTCACTGTAGGTACTGTGTTATTTTCTTTGTAGGTCTCATTCCGTTTTCGGTAACAGTAGAATGATTTGCTTTACCAAAAAGCTCTATCTTGGTCTCATCTGTCCACAAGACGTTTTCCCAGAAGGATTTTGGTTACTCAAGTTCATTTTGGTAAAATGTAGTCCTGCTTTTTTATGTCTCTCTGTCAGCAGTGGGGTCCTCCTGGGTCTCCTCCATAGTGGGGTCCTCCTGGGTCTCCTCCATAGTGGGGTCCTCCCGGGTCTCCTCCATAGTGGAGTCCTCCCGGGTCTCCTGGGTCTCCTCCATAGTGGGGTCCTCCTGGGTCTCCTCCATAGTGGGGGTCCTCCTGGGTCTCCTCCATAGTGGGGGTCCTCCTGGGTCTCCTCCATAGTGGGGTCCTCCTGGGTCTCTTCCATAGTGGGGTCCTCCTGGGTCTCTTCCATAGTGGGGTCCTCCTGGGTCTCCTCCATAGTGGGGTCCTCCTGGGTCTCCTCCATAGTGGGGTCCTCCTGGGTCTCCTCCATAGTGGGGTCCTCCTGGGTCTCCTCCATAGTGGGGTCCTCCTGGGTCTCCTCCATATCGTTTCATTTCATTTATATGTCGATGGATAGTTCACGCTGACACGGATGCTCCCTGAGCCTGCAGGACAGCTTGAATATCTTTGGAACTTGTTTGGGGCTGCTTATCCACCATCCGGACTATCCTGTGTTGACACCTTACATAAATTTTTCTCTTACGTCCATGCCCAGGGAGATTATCTACAGTGCCATGGGTTGTAAATTTCTTGATAATGTTGCGCACTGTGGACAAAGGCAAATCTCGATCTCTGGAGATGGACTTGTAACCTTGAGATTGTTGATCTTTTTCCACAATTTTAGTTCTCAAGTCCTCAGACAGTTCTCTTCTCCTCTTTCTGTTGTCCATGCTTAGTGCGGCACACACAGACACACAATGCAAAGAATAAGTGAACTTCTCTCCTTTTTATCTGCTTTCAGGTGTGATTTTTATATTGCCCACAGCTGTTACTTGCCCCAGGTGAGTATAAAGGAGCATCACATGCTTGGAACAATACACAATTTTTAAAGGGTGCCAATAATTTTGTCCAGCCCATTTTTGGAGCTTAGTGACATTATGTCCAATTTGCTTTTTTCCCTCCCTTTTTTCCAATAGACACAAAGGGAATAAACGTGTATTCTTCATATACATCAATCCTGTCATTTACACAGCATTAAAATTGGCAATACCTGTCTAATGCATCATTTCCTAACCAAGGTGCCTCCAGCTGTTGCAAAACTACAACTCCTTCGGCTGTCCGGGCATGCTGGGAGTTAAAGTTTTGCAACAGCTGGAGTCACCCTGGGTCAGAAACACTGGTGTGTGTGTATATATAGGTATGGCTGTACGGGCATGCTGGGAGTTGTAGTTTTGCAACAGCTTGAAGCACCCTGGTTGGGAAACGCCGGTTATATATAGGTATGGCTGTCCAAGCATGCTTGTAGTCGTAGTTTTGAAACAGCTGGAGGCACCCTGGTTAGGAAACCATGGTGTATATATAGGTATGGCTGTCTGGGCATACTGGGATTTGTAGTTTTGCAACAGTTGGAGGCACTCTGGTATAAATAGGTATGGCTGTCCGTGCATATTGGGAGTTGTAGTTTTGCAACAGCTGGAGGCACTCTGGTATAAATAGGTATGGCTGTCCGGGCATGCTGGGAGTTGTAGTTTTGCAACAGCTGGAGGCACTCTGGTATAAATAGGTATGGCTGTCCGGGCATGCTGGGAGTTGTAGTTTTGCAACAGCTGGAGGCACCCTGGTATAAATAGGTATGGCTGTCCGTGCATATTGGGAGTTGTAGTTTTGCAACAGCTGGAGGCACCCCGGTTGGGAAACACTGATCTATAGTATAATCAGCAGCCGAGGCTTTTGCGTATGACTCCGTGCTTTACCCTGCAGCTCTGCTCCTTTACTCCACATTGTATTATATGAAATGCACTTTACAGTAGGAGACCATGAATATAAGTTACAGCCATGTTTTCCTCTATTCGTCCTCAGTGTCATGTGAAGGATTCCAGCTCCTCCATTATCAGGTTTACACTACGTCAGTCTTTCCTGTCCGCATTCCTGGGGGCTGAAGTCATATGGGGGGGGGGGGGAATTAGGCGACGAAGGAAGAAGCCGCCGCCATCATCATCATCATCATCCATCTGCTGAATCCTCCTGAAGATGAGGAAATGCAGAGGATAAACCTCCATTGTTCTGTAAGAGGGCGGTCATGTGACCGGCGGCCATTCACTTCATTCATTTCCAGGAATGTTACCCTGATGTAATGACCATCGGGGGGAATCCTGTGTAATCTCTTTACATGGTATTTGGGGAGATTTATAAAAAAAATAAAAATAAAAACTTCAATGTTATTAGATCAGAATGTGGGGAATATGGGAAAAGAAAAAACACTAAGCCGCTTTATGAGCGCAAGAAATCCAAAGTAAATATAAGTCCTTGACGCGTCCTCTTCCGAGCCGCTCCTGGGAATGAGTCGTCCTAATGTAGCTTGGTGTTTTACAACCAGGGTGCCTCCAGCTGTTGCTAAACTACAATGTAGTTTTGCAACAGCTGGAGGCACACTGGAGGAGTTGTAGTTTTGCAACAGCTGGAGGCACACTGGAGAAGACTGATCTAAAGCAGTGTTTCCTAACCAGTATGCCTCCAGCTGTTGCAAAACTACAACTCCCAGCATGGCCGCACAGCCGTTGGCTGTGCGGCAATGCTGGAAGTTGTAGTTTTGCATCAGCTGGAGGTCCACAGTTTGGAGACCACTGATGTAAAGCATTGTTTCCTAACCAAACTGTGGACCTCCAGCTGTTGCAAAACAACAACTCTTAACATGCCTGGACAACTAATGGCTGTCTGGGCATGCTGCGAGTTGTAGTTTTGCAACAGCTGGAGGTAATACTTAACGTCAGTGGTCTCCAAGCTGTGGACATCCAGCTGTTGAAAAACTACAACACTCCGGGCATGGTGGGAGTTGTAGTTTTGTAACAGCTGGAGGCTCATTGGTTAGGAAACAATGCTTTACATCTGTAGTCTCCAAGCTTTGGACCTCCAGCTGTTGCAAAACTACAACACTCTAGGCATGCTGGGAGTTGTAGTTTTGCAACAGCTGGAGGTTCACAGTTTAGAAACCATTGGCCTACTCTCTAAGGGGGGGGGGGGGAAGGAGGAATAGACGTGTGCTAGACTGAACGAGCAGAGCTGCAGTGTGAAGCATGGAGAAAAGATACAACCTTCTTATAATCAAACTGAAGTCATTATATTGGCCTAGCATGGAGAAGCGATAAAATGTTATCCGCTGGGAGTTGTAATTTTGCAACAGCTGGAGGCACCCCGGTTGGGAAACACCACTATAGATCCACTAGGAAAGACAAGTTATGATCTTTCCAAACGTGGCGTGAAACCAAACTTTCCTAGAATCCAGACCCTACGTCACGGTAGAACGGTGTGTACTATTGCGCCATGTGCTGAACACCTGACTATATAGGCCAATAAAATTTACTGCAGCGAAATAGCAAAGAGGACGATCACATGACGCACGAGTGAGTCCTTGTTCCCTAAACTGCAACTCCCAGCATGCCCTGACAGCCTTCGTGCATTTGACGCTATAAACCGGCATTCCTCTAAACCAGCGTTTCTCAAACAGGGTGCCTCCAGCTGTTGCAAAACTACAACTCTCAGCATGCCAGGACAGCCTTCGGCTGTCCTAGCATGCTGGGAGTTGTAGTTTTGCAACAGCTGGAGGCACCCGGTTTGGGAAACACTGTTCTAAACTGTTGCTCTTCAGTTATTGTAGTACTACAAATACCAGCATGCCCTGACAGCCTTCAGTAACTCATTGTTTCCTAACCTTTGGCTCGCCAGCTATTGCAGAACTACAACTCCCAGCATGCCTTTCTGGAAGTTGAAGCTTTGCAACAAGATGGAGAGCCACAGGTTGGGGAACACTGCATTAGCAAGACCCTTTACAGGGGTACTCCGGAGGAAAACTATTTTAATTTTTTTATATCAACTGGTGCCAGAAAGTTAAACAGATTTGTAAATTACTTCTATTTAAAAATCTTAATCCTTCCAGTACTTATCAGCTGCTGTATGCTCCAGAGGAAGTTGTGTAGTTTTTTCCTATCTGACCACAGGGCTCTCTGCTGACACCTCGGTCCATGTCAGGAACTGTCCGGAGCAGGAGAGGTTTGCTATGGGGATTTGCTCCTACTCTGAACAGTTCCTGACATGGACAGAGGTGTCAGCAGAGAGCACAAGGAAATTCAAAAAGAAAATAACTTCCTCTGTAGTATACAGCAGCTGATAAGTACTGGAAGGATTAATATTTTTAAATCGAAGTAATTTACAAATTTGTTTAACTTTCAGGCACCAGTTGATTTAAAAAAAAAAAAAAAATTTCCACTGGAGTACCCCTTTATATTTTTCAGCATGCTGGGAGTTGTGGTTTTGTAATAGCTGGAGGTCCATTTTTTTTTTTTTTTTAAATGTTACATAATTTGTATATTGACAGTTTTTGGGTAGGTTTCGGCTGCCTGGGGTGGGGGCGGCGGTATCATCTGATCTCGGTATGGCGTCTCGTGTGTCAGCCTGCGGGCCGGGAGGCTTTACTAATAGACTCTTATTTCTGCCGCCATAGAGGCCCCTGATAAATTTCTCCCTCATTATGGGGGGAAGAAGCGACACTTTATTTCCACATGATAAAAGCCGCCATCACGGGGATCCTGCATTGTGCGCTCGTTCTGCCGCCGTCCTTACGCTTCTTCTAGTATAAAGTGTTTTCTTCTTCTTTCTTAGATTTCCCTCAACATGGACAATGAAGAAGTCCCGGAGTTTATAAGTCCGAAGGAAGAAATTGTCTACTGGAGAGAATTATCCAAGAGATACAAACAGAGGTACGTGGAGCCCTTAGGCTGTATTCACACCACGTTTTTGCAGTACAGTTCCCGTATCAGGTTTTTGATGAAAAACTGATGCCTCAAAACCTGACTAAACTGTATCAAAGCGTGTGTACAAATTTTAACCTGTATATGGTTTAAAAAATGATGTCTGGTTGCATCTAAGAAAAAAACATATACGTTTTTAACTTTTTTTTTTAATCCATTATGAATAAAGTTTCACTTGTTTGATTAAAATTCCAAGAAAAAAAAACTGTGCAAAGTCAAAAACCGTAAGGTGAAAACCGGGTTGGAACCGTATGCACATACAGTTCTGTACGGTTCCCATTGACTCCCATGTTAAAAAACAAAACTTATACAGTTTAATACGGTTCTTCACCCGGACCAAAAAACGTGGTAGACTACGGTTTTGGGTACGGGAAAAAAACTGACAAAACCGTACAGGATGCAAAACGGACACAACCTGATGCATATTTTGGCATAAGGTTTTCAATACGGTTCACATTGAAAACATATGCGGGAACTGTATGTACAGGAAAAACGTATCCCCTATCCACAGAATAGGGGATAAGTTTTCGATCGCGGGGGGGGGGGGGTTGTCCGAGCGCTGTGGCCCCCCACGGTCGTCTGTACGGAGCCCCGGCTCTCCCACCGAATGGTGCGTCACAACACCTGCCCGAAGCAGGGGCCGCCACGCCGCCTCCATATATCTCTATGGGAGAGATGAAGATTGCCGAACGGCTCTCCCGTACAGATATATGGAGGGGGCGTGGCGAACCCCGTTTCGGGCAGGTGTTGTGACGCACCATTCGGTGGGAGAGCCGGGGCTTCATACAGACTGGGAGTTGTAGTTTTGCAACAGCTGGAGACACACTGGTTGGGACCCACTATTCTATAGGAGCTCCAGAGTTGCAAAACTGCGCAAACAGCCTTGAGATGTTGCTTTTATGCCAGTGTTTTCCAACCCATGTGCCTCCAGCTGTTGCAAAACTACAACACCCAGCATGCCCGGACAGCCAACGGCTGTCCGGGCATGCTGGGTGTTGTAGTTTTGCAACAGCAGGAGGCACACTGCATGGAAAACACTGTCCTCTTCTATGGAGCCTCTCCTGGGTATTAGTCGTCCTCATGTAAGGCCTTCCCATTCTATTATGGTCCTGTAGCTTAGCGTTTCCACACCAGGGTGCCTCCAGCTGTTGCACAACTACAACTCCCAGCAAGCCCCAAACAGACACACTGACAGACACTGACCTTACATCTATGGGGTGGTGTACTAACCGTTCCCCAGTTCAAAGCTGTTGCAAAACTACAACTCCCAGCATTCCCTGAGTCGACAAGCTTTTGCAAAACTACAACTCTCAGCTGGTTGGCTATCCGGGCATGCTTGGAGTTGTAGTTTTGCAACAGCTGGAGGCACTCTGGTTAGGAAACAACGATTTAGATCAGTGATGTCAAAACTGTGGACCGCCAGCTGTTGCAAAACTACAATTCTCAGCATGCTGGGAGTTATAGTTTTTCAGCAGCTGGCGGCACCCTGGTTGGGGAACATTGCTTTAAGCTGTGACAAGTCCAGGTGTCGGACGCAATTACGGGGGGAATTTCGAGCACCTGCGCTTGAGATTCCCCCACAATTAAACCCGGGATTTCCCGCTTTGTAATTGGGCATCTTATATGGGTTAACTTATCCTTATTGAATTTTTTTTAACCCCTTAGTTACCAAGAAGCACGTGACGAGTTGGTCGAATTTCAAGAAGGGAGTCGAGAGTTGGAGGCCGAGCTGGAGACGCAGTTGGTGCAGGCCGAGCAGAGGAACAGAGATTTAATGGCGGATAACCAAAGACTCAAATACGAGGTGGAATCGCTGAAGGTGCGTGGCTCATTTAACCCTTTCCCCAGGGGTCAAGTCCTGGGGAAAAAAGTGTGGGAACTCTCCCAATATTTCAATTCAAGGGATTCCTGCAGGACTCCTGCTAATGTGAACAGTGTTCGTGCACTGGAAAAAGTGTAGGAACTCCGTTCCCATGCGTTCCTGCAGAACATGAGCCCAGCCTTTCCCTGTATATAGGTAGGGGATATCCCTTTGTCATGTGGTCTGAAATGTCTTTTGACAACCCCTTGAGTACCGCTGCCTCCCTTCGAGGTGGGTACTGTCATACGTATAATTTTCTAAGTACCCCCCCACCCCCAAATTTTCAGTCTCCACTGCAGGATGTCAGGACACATTGGGAGTTGTAGTATTGAGTATCCCAACAGTCAGAGAGTCCAAGATTGGAGACCACCACCCTAATCTACACTATAAACAATACTAAAAACTACTATATAAACATTATCTCACCCTATAGGAGAAACTTGAGCATCAATACGCACAAAGCTACAAGCAGGTGTCCCTCCTGGAGGATGAACTGAGTCGGGCCCGGAGTATCAAGGACCAGCTTCACAAGTACGTCAGGGAGCTGGAACAGGCCAACGACGACCTGGAAAGAGCCAAACGGTGAGTAGAACGTGGTATTGAGCAAACATGGCCGCTCCGATCATTAGGTCCTCGTTACTATTGGTGAAGTCAGTGTAGTCCTGCGTTAAAGGGGTTGGGGGGGGGGGGGGAAGTTGTGTAGTTTTTTTGCAATCTGAACACAGTGCTCTCTGCTGCCACCTCTGTCCGTGTCAGGAACTGTTCGGAGCAGGAGAGGTTTCCTATGTGGACTTGGACAGTTCCTGACACTGACAGTGGCGGTAACAGAGAGCACTGTGGTCAGACTGGAAAGAACTACACATCTTCCTGGAGAGCATACAGCAACTGATAAGTACTGGAAGGATTAAGATTTTTATATAGAAGTAATTTACAAATCTGTATACATTTCTGGCACCAGTTGATGGAAATCATTTTTATTTCATCTTTAGTATCCCTTTAAAGGGGTACTCCAGTGATTTTTTTTTTTAAATCAACTGGTGCCATAAAAAAAATTTGTAAGTTACTTCTATATAAATATCTTAATCTTTCCAGTACTTATCAGCTGCTGTATGCTCCACAGGAAGTTGTGTAGTGCTTTCCAATCTGACCACAGTGCTCTCAGCTGACACCTCTGTCCATCTCAGGAACTGTCCAGAGTAGAAGCGAATCCCCATAGCAAACCTCTCCTGCTCTGAACTTCCTGTGGAGCATACAGCAGCTGATAAGTACTGGAAGGATTAAAGGGGTATTTTTTTTAATATATCAACTGGCTCCGGAAAGTTAAACAGATTTGTAAATTACTTCTATTAAAAAATCTTCCAATAGTTATTAGCTTCTGAAGTTGAGTTGCTGTTTTCTGTCTAACTGCTTTCTGATGACTCGCGTCCCGGGAGCTGTCCAGCTCCTATGGGGATATTCTCCCATCATGCAAGGGATATTCTCCCATCATGCACAGCTCCCAAGACGTGACATCATCATTGAGCAGTTAAACAGAAAACTTCAGAAGCTAATAACTATTGGAAGGATTAAGATTTTTTTAATAGAAGTAATTTACAAATCTGTTTAACTCTCCGGAGCCAGTTGATATATAAAAAAAAGTTTTGCCTGGAATACCCCTTTAAGCACCAGTTGATAAAAAAAAAAAAAAAAAAATTTATGAATTATTTTTTCACTGTTGTACCCCTTTAAGAGGATAGTTTCCATCTTAGATGGCACTACAAGGAGCCGTTTTGACGGCGTCATTAGCCACTAGATTCAGCCGTATCAAGACATAAATACGGACTAACAAGTGTCTCCCAGCGAACGTAGTCGTTCTTCCTTTCTGTGCCGCCGGCCGCAGGGTGCAACCTAAAACTGGGTCATGAAAGCCGATGGAATTGTCAGTGAATCAGGGAATGAAGTGAGTCGGCAAATGCGGTTAATGACTCCTGTAAAGAGGACGGGGGAAGGCGAAGAACAAAGGACAGGTGTGTTACTATGAGCTGGATGTCCTCATTAAACACGTTAATAAATATTATTATGTTTTACTGACGCCCCTTAGGGGTAGGGATGTTATTAGGAGGGCCATTTGGGGACAGCTTTTATGGAAACACCTGAGTGGGGGGGATATATCAGTTGTTGCGACGTTGCAGTAAGAAAGTTCTCAGCCACGTGGAACCACATGAGCTTGGCTACGTATCTTTATTAGAGATGAGCGAACTTATAGTAAATTCGATTCGTCACAAACTTCTCGGCTCGGCAGTTGATGACTTTTCCTGCATAAATGAGTTCGGCTTTCAGGTACTCCGGTGGGCTGGAAAAGGTGGATATATTCCTAGGAAAGAGTCTCCTAGGACTGTATCCACCTTTTCCAGCCCACTGGAGCACCGGAAAGCTGAACTAATGTATGCAGGAAAAGTAATCAACTGCCGAGCCGAGAAGTTCGTGATGAATCAAATTTACTGTAAGTTCGCTCATCTCTAATCTTTAAGATGCCTGAACCAGCCGTTTTCGGCAAAACCAGACAACCACCTAATGCAGTGTTTTCCAAACAGTAGGGCTCCAGCTCTTGCAAACAATGGCTTGGAGCATGCTGGGGAGTTTTGCAGCAGCTGGAGACACACTGACCTTATGTCTATTGAGGTGGGTGTACTAACTGTTCTCCAGTGCAAAGTTTTTGCAAAACTACAACTCCCAGCATGCCCGGACAGCCGTTGGCTGTCCGGGCATGCTGGGAGTTGTAGTTTTGCAACAGCTGGAGTAAATCATCAGCCTAGTATGGGATATTTTGTGCTGTGATTGGCCAGAGAAGTAAGGGAGGAATTATCGGTGTGTGTACTTCTGGCAAACAGCTTATCTCTGGCATTACTCTGGTGTCAGATAGGTTAGGGTTCCGCTGCAGGACATAAGCTTATTTAGATTGGCAGTCTGCTGAGCGAGCCGACACATAGCTGTCTATATACACTCAGTCACGCCATTTCCCTCCTCATGAAGGATCGGTTTGGTCCAGAAACCTCCGTCAGTGGCTTATCTCCCCAAAAACGAAAGTCTTTGTCCCAACGTCTGCCATCGGGGGAGATTAGGTCGGCCATATTAGATGGCTGTTTTTTTTTTACTACCATAAAATGTAGGTTTAGCTGACACATTGCTAATGCTTATGGGCATTACTGTCTCTACTGTCACTTTAAAAAAAATAAAATAAAATAAACAAAACACTTCTGACCTGTCGCACAGACGTATCAAAAGTTTTGATTGGTTGGTGTCTCGTGTCTTGGTGCTGCGACCCCTAACGATCACAAGGTTGAGCAAATAGTAGCACGTGGTAGAACACTTCACTCCCTGACTCGCTGCTGGGGGGTGAAGTGCTCAGGAGCATGTCCAAAGTTTTTTTATTTATTTATTTTTAATCAAATTTAAAAAAAATGATTTTTTATTTTATAGTTTTTAAATAAATAAAATTTATCTATAAAAACAAAACAAAAAAAGACATTATGAGCAGTGACGCATTAAAGGGGTAGTCCAGTGAAAAACAACTTATCCCCTATCCACACGATAGGAGATAAATGTTTGATTGTAGGCGGTCCGACCACTGGGACCCCCTGTGACCACCTGCTCAGCACCCAGGCTCTGAGAGGAGCGCGTGCTACAGATGACAGACGCTCCATTTATTTCTATGGGAACGCCAGAGATGCCGGAGTACAGCACTAGGGTCTCTTCTGCGCTCCCATGGAAAATTAATGTAGCGCGTGCCTTCTGTTGCACGCGCTCCTCTCAGAGAGCCTGGGGGTCACAGTGGTCGGACCCCCCCCCATGATCAAACACCTATCCCCAATCCTGAAGATAGGGGGTAAGTTGTTTGTCGCCGAACTACCCCTTTAATGCATCCCTGCTCATAATGTCTTTTTTTTTTTGTTTTTATAGATAAATTTTATTTAAAAACAATAAAATAAAATAAAAATTTTATAAAAAAAATAAAAAAAACTGATTACATTGATCAATGTTATGCTATGCCATAGCATTGATCAGTGTATGCAATCAAAGGATTACATGTAATAGTCCCCTATGGGGGCTAAAAAAAAAAGTGTAAAAAAAAAACCGAATAAATAAATGTAATTTAACCCCTTTTCCCATTAAAATAAGTAAATATATATATACAAAAAATTACGTGTACGTAAATGTCCGAACTATGAAAATATAATGGTAATTAAACCGCATGGTCAATGGCGTACACGTAAAAAAAATTCAAAAGACCAAATATGCCTATTTGTGGAATAAAAAGCGATTCAAATGTCCCATCAAAACAATCATGGTACTGATAAAATCTTCAGAACATGGCGCAAAAAATGAGCCCTCATACCGCCCCGTATACGGAAAAATTATAGTTATAGGGGTCAGAAGAGGACATTTTTAAACATCCAAATTTTGGTGCATGTAGTTATAATTTATTTTTTTAAGTAGTAAAATAAATTAAAAAAAACTATATAAATTGGGTATCATTGTAACCGTACGGACCTACAGAATAAATATATGGTGTCATTTTTACAGAAAAGTGCACTGCGTAGAATCGGAAGCCCCCAAATGTAAATTTTTTTTTTTTTTTTTTTTCAAATTTTGCCCCGTTCTGGTTTTTAGAAGGTGAGGTAGAAAATACGAAATTGCAAAAACGAGGTTAAAGGGGTACTCCAGTGGAAAACTTTTTTTTTTTTTTAAATCAACTGGCGCCAGGAAGTTAAAAAGATTTGTAAATGACTTCTATTAAAAAATCTTAATCCTTTCAGTACTTATTAGCTGCTGAATACTACAGAGGAAATTATTTTCTTTTTGGAACACAGAGCTCTCTGCTGACATCTCTGTCCATTTTAGGAACTGTCCAGGGCAGTATATGTTTGCTATGGGGATTTTCTCCTACTCTGGACAGTTCTTAAAATGGACAGATATGTCAGCAGAGAGCACTGTGGTGATGATGTCAGCAGAGAACACTGTGTTCCAAAAAGAAAATAATTTCCTCTGTAGTATTCAACAGCTAATAAGTACTGGAAGGGTAAATATTTTTTAATAGAATTCATTTACAAATCTGTTTAACTTTCTGGCACCAGTTCTGGCACGAAATGTTTTCCACCGGAGTACCCCTTTAAGGTTTATGGCTGGCGTTAGGTAGTAGTTTAGCAGACACATTGTTTAACTACAGACTTAATACTGTGACAAAACAAACTTTCTAATTAACCCTGAAAGGTCAGACAACATATTGTAGCTTCAGCCCCGGATAGGGACAGACGTAAGAGACTTTGCACCGATGACAACCCTTTTATTTTTATTTATTATTTTTTGTCCCCTTCCGGTCCGCAGGGCTACAATTGTGTCTCTGGAAGACTTTGAGCAGCGGCTGAATCAGGCCATCGAGAGGAACGCGTTCTTAGAGAGCGAGCTGGACGAAAAAGAGTCATTGTTGGTGTCTGTACAGAGATTAAAGGACGAGGCGCGAGGTACGGTCATATATTTAGTTCCTTATTGTTCTCTCGCTGCGGACACAATGCGCTTTTTTTTCCTGTACATTTTCCTGAACACACCCAAAGGTGTCAACAAGCTTTACCCGCTAAATATAGACCTTCAAAGGAAAACTTTGTATTTGCACAACACACGGCTCTGGGTCTATAAATAAGTTTTATGTCGTAGTTTTACGTACGTTATGATGATGGTGTAGTGAATGTTTTGCTGTGGGTCAGACTGAGGGCAGATTTGTTCATGGATGATCATTACAGGAAAGTCTAACCAGGGTGCCTCCAGCTGTTTCAAAACTACAACTCACAGCATGCCCGGACAGCCAAAGGCTGTCCGGGCATGCTGGGAGTTGTAGTTTTGAAATAGCCGAAGGCACCCTGGTTGGGAAACACTTTTTTTTTTTTTTCCTGGGTCACTGATAGACGCATACACATTATTTACAATACCTTGTGTATCTGCATGTAGGTAGCATAGAGCTGATTTATATATATATATATATATATATATATATATGTGTGTGTGTACGTGTATATATATGTGTGTGCGTGTGTGTGTGTATATATATATATATGTGTGTGTGTGTGTATATATATATATATATATAATATGTGTGTGTGTGTATACAAATGTTTATGTATACAAATGTATATAATATACATATTCTAAATATTTGACATGGCAGGACTTAAAGGGGTACTTCGACCCTACACATCTTATCCCCTATACAAAGGATAGGGGATAAGATGTCTGATCGCGGGGGTCCCGCCGCTGGGGACCCCCGCGATCTCTGCTGCGGCACCCCAGACATCCGGTGCACGGAGCAAACTTCGCTCTGTGCCCGATGATTGACGATGCGGGGGCGGAGGCTCATGACGTCACGACCATACCCCCTCAATGCAAGTCTACGGGAGAGGGTGTGACGGTAGTCGTCATGCCCCCTCCCATAGACTAGCATTGAGGGGGGTGTTGCCATAACGTCACGAGCCTCTGACGCTGCTCCCGACGCTCTTAATGAACGCCGGGTGCAGTAAGGATATCTCTGGGGTCCCTTGGATAGGGGATAAGATGTCTAGGTGCGGAGTACCCCTTTAATAGAAGATTATTTTGGTTCTGTGGGACATTTACCAGATGGATCCTTAATCATCACATCTTTACAATGTTTCCTGTCATTAGAGAGATCTCCATATGTCTTATATTTCCATCTTTTCTTCGGTAGATTTACGGCAAGAACTGGCAGTCCGCGAAAGACAAACCGATGGAACAAGAAAGTCCGCCCCCAGCTCTCCGACCCTAGACTGCGAGAAGACAGACTCTGCCGTACAAGCCTCGCTTTCTTTACCTGCCACCCCTGTGGGCAAAATTTCAGACAACAGTTTTACCTCTCCAAAAGGTAGGCCTTCAACCCAGCGGTCCAAGCAGGGATGTATGTACCATAGTGGCCGAACATGTCGCTGCTATCGTCCCAGTGGTTGGAGCCTCAGATCTAAAACCTTTACGTTTTATTAGACCACCATACTCCTTTAATTGGTAGGGTTGGGGGGGGGGGGAATTAAAGGGAAACACACACCAGACCTTTCTGTCTTGCAGACCAAAGTGGTCACCATGTTGGGAAAGCACCACATGAACTCACTAAATTGAGTTATAATGTGTTGTCCTGTTGACGCCACTTGGTGAACAGTAAAATCCCAGTGAAAGCAAAGATTTTGTGATTCTTCTAGTTGATTCTATTAATAAGGTTAGGTTCACGCTGCGGAATCTCTTGGCAGAAAATTTCCGCCCGGAGATTCCGAGTGCGGCCAGCGGCGACTGAATCAGTCGGTGCTAGGACCGTGTGGACACTACAGTCTCCAATAGACTGCAATGTGTCCTGCGAGTATTTCCGCCTGAAGAATGAGCAGCGCCATTCTTCAGGCGGAAATTTCCAAGTGGATTTTCCGTTCACAAATTCCGCTTCACAAATTCCGAAGTGGGAATTTGTGTACGGAAACCCATTCACTACGCTATACATTTTAGTAAACGGAATTTCTGCCTGCAATTTCAAAGCGGAATTTCTGCCTGCAATTTCAAAGCGGAATTGCAGGCGGAAATTCCGTAGTGTGAACCTAGCCTAAGGGTTTAGGATTTCTGGGGTGAACCAGTGCAGCAGATAACAGACATCTTGTTTTTTTTTCCCCCTATGGAATCCCTATAGGTATACCAAATGGATTTGGTACCACGCCACTAACTCCGTCCGCCAGGATCTCTGCCCTGAACATTGTAGGGGACCTTTTAAGAAAAGTGGGTGTAAGTATTCTGTGCTTTTACATTTTTATTCTTATTATGCTTCAGCTTGTTTGTTTGCAGAGGGGGAATAGTAAAGTGCCCATTGACTTATTCGGCTAGCAGTTATTCCTGATAATAAAAAGGAGGAGTAACTCGCTGCCAGACACCTCTGCCGGTATATCTCCCAACAAAAGGAGTAGGTATTAAAGGGGTACTTTACTCAACATTTAGTTCCGAACGCTGGGTGCCGGCCTCAGGGGTCGCCACACCCCCTTGTGAAGTCACGCCCCACCCCCTCAATGCAAGTCTATGGGAGGGGGCGTGGCATCCGCCACGCCCCCTCCCATAGACTTGCATTGAGGGGGCGGGGTGTGACATCACAAGGGGGTGGGGCGGCCCCCGAAGCCAGCACCCAGCTGTTCGGAGCTAAATGTTCCGAATGCTTGGGAGTGGAGTACCCCTTTAAAGTGTACCTGTCTCCAAAAAAAAAAAAACTTTTGACATGTCCTAGTTTGATTGGTCGGGGTCTAAGTGCTCGCTACAAGTAGGACGCTTATTACCCTACTCTCTGTGCTGGCGACCAATCTCATAGAATTACATTAGAAGTTTCTTAGGCCCCTTTCACGCTATAAATTCATCCGTTTTTAAAAACTCGTTATAATGTTCCAGAAATTATCTCCTACTTGTAGCGAGCACTTAGACCCCGACCAATCAAACTAGGACATGTCAAAAATATATATTTTTTTATTTTTTATTTTTTTATTTTTTTTGGAGACAGGTACACTTTAAAGGGGTACTCCACTCCCAAGCGTTCAGAACATTTAGTTCCAGACGCAGGGTGCAGGCTTCGTGGGCCACCTCACCCCCTTGTAATGTTATGGCCAGCCCCCTCAATGCAAGTGTTGAAAATCCTTAAAATTGGCCGTTACAAAATCCCATTATAGTCTATGGGATTTTTTACATTATCCGTTTTAACCCGCCATAGCGCGTTTTTTGATAATGGACGTTATTTTTCGATGGGAGAAATAGTGCATGCACTATTTATTCCGTTCTTTCTCCCGTCACAAAATGACATCCGGGCTATGATGGGTTAAAACGGATAATGTAAAAATTCCATAGACTATAATGGGATTTTGTAACAGACGATTTTAAGGGTTTTCAAAAGGGAACATATTAAACAAATCTTTAAAACGGATGAAATTTTATAGTGTGAAAGGGACCTTAGTCACGTGGCACAGAGCCGGGAAAAACGCGATTAGCGTGCTACCTATTGATCAAAGCCTTTTTTAAAGTGACAGTGACCATTTAAAATTCAATATGTCCAGATCCTCTGTCAGTATAACTCATGTGTTCACCTCCACTCCTATTCCTTTCCGCAGGCCTTAGAATCCAAGCTTGCAGCATGCAGGAACTTTGCCAAGGATCAGGCTTCACGAAAATCCTACATCCCCGGCAGCTTGAACAGCAATAGCAGCAGCAGTAGCAGCATATTAAACAGCGGGACAAAGTTCTCCCATTCGGCGCACACAACGTACTTCGATAAAGGGTGAGTTACCCATTTCTGATGGTTTTCCAGGATATTGTTGATCATTTGTCAGTGGGTACTGTATATTATTCATCTGGATGAGATTTCTTCCTTTGCCGGCCCCTAAGGTAAGTGCTCGCCAGGCGGGTGTGTGCAGCGTGTGAACTGCGCTGGAGTAATCTGTTTGTTTTTTCTTTTCCCCCTACCAGGCAGGAAAAGGTCATATTCCCCACGTTGTTTATGGGTAATTGAACATAGTGATAAGGCTGCATGCTGGTGTTTACCTCTGGGTGCCGCACTCTATTAACTACTCTTCTTTCTACAAGTCCGGACTAACTGCATGGGGGCGGCTCTATATAGACAGTGGGTACTGTTACAGCTTATGACTGGTGCCAGGGGGTGCTTCATGCTGCATCCTATGAGGATTTGGTTGTGGGTGTAGCTTTAAGATTTATATAGGTTCCAGCGTCGTCTTCAGGACATTAACACACGTTGACGTGTATGATTCCCAAGTAACTATTGGGATCTTGCGTTTCATTACGTCTCCAGTCACATCCAGAGCTGCATTCATACTACTTCTGCCTTTCATCGGCACATATGACCTCTATCCCTGGACAGCAATGTGTTGTGAAGAGTGGCTGGCATAAACTCTAGATCTGCCAAAACATGGCAAACTGTGTTAAAGGGTAGCTTTCATCAAAAAACCTTTTATATATTATAGATTAATGTATGCAGAATAACTTTCCAATTGCATGCTATTAAAAAATATGCTTCTTTCTATTTAATTTTCCACTTTGAATAAATGACCACTAGGGGTCTCCCTACCAGTTCTGGTCGCAAGCCCTTTTTTATATATTTCAAACTCGTGCTGGAGTCCTAAATCTCAGACTGCAGCCGGGACACAGACAAGCTCAGCGCTGCTCCCTGCCTGTCTGATTGAGCCAGCTCCCTGCCTGTCAATCAGACAAGCAGGAGCCAGCACTGTGCTCATAGCTCAACAGGACATACTCCTGACTCTTTCTTACTGCATGCCCTCATTCATTTTACTATCTGAGCTCCGATCTTTCCTCTCTCTGCATATGCAGTTGTAAACAGAGAGGAAAAGATTCAGAGCTGCCAGCTGAGCTTGTCTGTGTCCCGGCTGCAGTCTGAGATTTAGGACTCCAGTCTGAGTCTGAAATCTATGAAAAGGGCTTGCGGCCAGGACTGGTAGGGAGACCTCTAGTGGTCATTTTTTTTCAAAGTGGAAAATTAAATAGAAAGAAGCATATTTTATAATAACAAGCAATTGGAAAGTTATTCTGCATACTTTAATCTATAATATATCAAAAGTTTTTTTGGGATGAAAGGTACCCTTTTAACACCAGTAGTGGGCATCATGGAGACCCAGCATGTGAAGAAAAGTTGGATCCTGCTCTGGAGGTGAATGGATAGGCCTAAAGGTGTTGTACATGTATCCACATGATAGGGCAGTGTTTCCCAACCGGGGTGCCTCCAGCTGTTGCAAAACTACAACTCCCAGCATGCCCAGACAGCCTTCGGCTGTCTGGGCATGCTGGGAGTTGTAGTTTTGCAACAGCTGAAGGCACCCCGGTTGGGAAACACTGTGATAGGGAATAAGTGTCTGATCATGGGGGAATCTGACCGCCAGACGTGGCAGATTCTTACCTCAAAACCCCTTCTGAGGCGTAGTGACTGGTGCTCAGCCAACCACTGACTGAGGTGGGACATTACTGTGGCTGGTAACTGCTGGCCAATCGTGGGGGTCCCTGTGGTCACATAGTAGGATACGTTTTACATTAGCACAGGACCCCATTACAAAGTGAGGCAGAGACGTAGCATTATAAAATAATGAATATCTGATGGAGCAGAAAATTCCAGACCTGCTTTTTTATCCACCTGTATAAAGTAGAGCCCCAGGGGATATGGATGGGCCAGCAAACCTTGCGTTTAGTCTAAAAGATAAGTGTAAGTATTGCAAGCTGCTTAGTGCTCTCCCGTGGTAGATCTCTCCTAGGAGGACTCACAGTCTGGAACAGGTCTCTCCAAAGTTTTTCAAACTTTAAAGTGCTACTCCCCTAGAAAACATTTGTTTTTTTAATCAACTGGTGCCAGAAAAGTAAACAGATTTGTAAATTACTTCTATTTAAAAAAAATAATCTTAATCCTTCCAGTACTTATCAGCTGCTGTAAGCTCCACAGGAAGTTCTTTACTTTTTGAATTTCCTTTCTGACCACAGTGCTCTCTGCTGACACCTCTGTCCATGTCAGGAACTGTCTAGAGCAGGGGTTTTGCTCCTGCTCTGGACAGTTCCTAAAATGGACAGAGATGTCAGCAGAGAGCACAGTGGTCGTGATTCAGCAGAGAGCTCTTTGTTCCAAAAAGAAAAGCATTTCCTCTGTAGTATTCAGTAGCTAATAAGTACTGGAAGGATTAAGATTTTTAAATAGAAGTAATTTACAAATCTGTTTAACTTTCTGGCTCCAGTTGAATAAAAAAAAGTAAAAAATAAAAATAAAAATAAAAGTTTTCCAGGTGAATACCCCTTTAGGGTCTATTCACACGTACAGTTGTTTGCGCAGATTTGATGCGCAGGATTTAAAGCCGTGTTCAATCATTCAGTTTACATTGAAATCTGCGCAGAATACTGTAAGCTGACTGAACAAGCTGAAGCCGCTTCTGTTTTTCCTCATTCCTGCTGAGGCCGCGGCCCCCAGCAATGTCCTGTCTTGTTTTTAGCGTCTGCCTCACCCCCTTGTGGTTGTGCCAATAACCCTAAGGCCTCGTCACGCAGGTCTGTACATATAAGCCGAGTATTAATGACAGTGCATGCTTTCCTATAGACTGACAGCCCCTGGATTGTCGTGTCTTCATAACCCACTGAATGCATGCATGGCGGTGGACCAGCCTAACCACCGGTGACTGGCGCTCTGGACTTGATGGCGATTGGGTCTTTGTGCACTTGATCAATTGGTTACGTGACTTGTGACTTTATTCAAATAGTGGATTGTTACAGACGACAAGCAATGGAGCAGACTTACCTGAGCACTGCACTGTACCCATTACGCTCAAGACCCCTAAGCGGAACGTACATGACGTTTTAGGAAAGGGTATGTCTGTACATTCATTACCCCGCTTATACACGGATAGGTGTATGTAGACTGCAAGAAAAACTCCAGAAAGACAGAGCTGATTTCTTTAAAAAAATAAAAAAAAGAACAGCACCTCTCCTGTCCTGCAGGTTGTCTGTGGTATTGCAGCTCTGTTCAACTGCATGCAACTCCGCTCCGGATGACTGGTGACTACAGCCGCCACGCCACCTCCATTCATGTCTATGGGAGGAGACGTGACGGCTATGGGCTATGTACTAGCGGTCATGGTCCCTCCCATTGACATGAATGGAGGGGGCGTTGCCTGACCTCACGAAGCGGAAGCTCCAAGATGCCGCCGCTACCAGACCGGAGATGGCGGGGGTCCCCAGCAGCGGGACCCCCCACGATCAGACAATCTTATCCCCTATCTTTTGGATAGGGAATAAGATGTTTTCGGTGGAGAACCCCTTTAAAGTTAATGAAGCCAACTTGTAATACCACACACAACCAGAGATGGTGCTGTTTTACCTTTTCCTTGATAAGCCCTTTTAAGTGGTTATCCAGAATAAGAAAAACAGCCCTAAACATGACCACAGGTGGTGTGCGACAGTGCAGCTCACACCTGTTCACTCTTCGGCTGTGTTCACACAGAGGAATTTCCACAATTGCGCAAAGTGGAAAGGAATTTTTTGTGTTTTCAGAGCACAGAATTCCAACGTTCCTCCAGCTCCATTGACTTCAATGAGATTCCGCCACAGAACTGTCTGGTCTTGTATTTTTGCGTGAAGCGGCCTTTCCCTGGTGGAATGCCTGGCGCTGAAATCGTATTGTGGATTTCCATTGAAATATATAGGCCAATGTGGCGGAATTCTGCATGAAAATTTCGCCACGTGAACATAACTTTATGGGGCTGAGCCGCACTACTAGACGCGACCCACGGACAATCGTGGTGCTCTTTCTAGAAGAAAGCAGCCATGTTCTTCTAATTTTGGAGAACCCCTTTTCAAGGAGACTGGAAAGCACTGAGCTGCAGTACCAGACACATCCCATAGACTAGGGACAGAGGTGTCAGCAGAGAGCACTGTGGACAACACAAAAAAAGGCGTTAAAAAAGAAAAGAATTTCCTCTGTAGCGTACAGCTGCTAAAAAGTACTGGAAGAGTAAAGATTTTTTTAATAGAAATAATTTACAAATCTGTTTTTTAACTTTCTGGCATCAGTTCAATTTAAAAAAAAATAAAATAAAAAAAATGTTTTCCACCGGAGTACCCTTTTAAGGGGTACTCCGCCCTAGACATCTTACCCCTATCCAAAGGAAAGGTGATAAGAAATCTGATCATGGGGGTCCCCATCACCGCTGTGATCTTGGCTGCGGCACTCCAGACATCCGGTGCATGGAGCGAACTTCGCTCCGTACCGGATGACTGGCGATGCGGGGTGGAGGCTCGTGACTTCACGACCACGCCGTGCCATCACGCCCCCTCCCATGGAATTGTATTGAGGGGGGTGTGGCCATGACGTCACGAGCGTCTGGCGCTGCACCCGACACTCTAAACTAGAGATGAGCGAACTTACAGTAAATTCGATTCGTCACGGACTTCTCGGCTCAGCAGTTGATGCCTTATCCTGCGTAAATTAGTTCAGCCTTCAGGTGCTCCGGTGGTCTGGAAAAGATGGATACATTCCTAGGAAATAGTCTCCTAGGACTGTATCCACCTTTTCCAGCCCATGGGAGCACCTGAAGGCTGAACTAATTTATGCAGGAAAAGTCATCAACTGCCGAGCTGAGAAGTTCGTGACGAATCGAATTTACTGTAAGTTCGCTCATCTCTACTCTAAACGAACGCTGGGTGCAGAGGTGAGATCCACAGCGGCGGGACCCCCGCCATCAGACATCTGGGAGGAGTACCCCTTTAACGGACATGATGTTTCGAAGTGTATATCTGATTTTTGACCCTTATGGCCACTTGTATGCATTGGCGTAAGCCAGTGTTTCCAAACTGCGGACATCAAGCTGTTGTAAAACTACAACTCCCAGCATGCCCGGACAGCCAACGGCTGTCCGGGCATGCTGGGAGTTGTAGTTTTGCAACAGCTGGAGGTCTGCAGTTTGGAGAGCACTAGTGTATCCTCTAAGGAGGTGGACATGCTGGATGTCTGACATTAAATATGGCGCAGTATATACAGGCGTATCCTGTATTACTATTTCCTTTTCCATACCAACCCGCTGTTTACTTTCTTTGCCTAAAAAATAATCCCCACTTGGCAGCTCTCGTCCGTCACTTCTCAGCCCTAATAGGATTATCAGGTTGAAACCAGGGCCTGAGAAATGACTGTCATGCTTCCAACGTGATCGCAACCGAAGTGTCTGTAATGCCAAGTGTCGTGTGCACAGGAGACAGCCGGGGCGGCGGGGGCCAGACTCTCGCACTCTCTTTATCCCCTATAAGATTACATAATTGTCTTAGGTAAACACGTTGCCGTCTTGCGTAGCCTCAGGGGGAAGAAAAAAAAAAAAGGTTAAAGAGGAAAAGTCTTAAAGGCTCAGTTTGTGTGCGTCCGCGGATAGTCATGTGTGTGACTGCACGTGTGTGTACATGTGGACAACGGACTGGTTGTACCTGCTGTACATGTCAATGGTCAAATGGAAAAAGATGCCTTCAATTCTTTTGGTGGATGTTATTGCTTGCAGTACCACTTTTCACCACTGAGCGCAGCAGTTTATTTTTCCATAGGTGATAATGCAATAGCGCCCTCCAGGTTCTAGAGCAGCCTGGTTAAAGGGGTACTCCGCTGCTCAGCGTTTGGAGCAAACTGTTCCCGAACGCTGAAGCCAGCACCGGCAGCTTGTGATGTCATAGCCCCACCCCCTCATGACGTCACACCCCGCCCCCTCAATGCAAAACTATGGGAGTGGGCGTGACGGTAGTCACGCCCCCTCCCATAGACTTGCATTGAGGGAGCGGAGCGTGACGTCATGATGGGGCGGGCTATAACGTCACGGGTTCCCGGCATCAGCATTCGGAACAGTTTTCCAAACGCTCAGCAGCGGAGTAGCCCTTTTAAACTTAAAAAAAAAAAAAAAAAAAAAAGTATACATTTAAAAAAAAATTTGTATGCACATATATACAGTGTGTGTGTGTGTGTGTATATATATATATATATATATATATATATATATATATAATTTATTTTCACTAATATAGTTTTACATATAGCTGTATATATATTTATATATATATATATATATATATTTATTTATTTTTTTAATATATTATATACATAATAAAAAATTATTCATATAACTAGATTTTATTTAAAAATTTATAATAAAAAAACTTGATTAATCTATAATTCGGATTATAAAAAATATTTATAGTAGTAACAACAACAGTAGTAACAATATAAATAAATAACTAAATATATATATATATATATATATAATATATTAGAGAGAGAGAAAAATACTTTTTTTTTTTTCTGTATTATTTATGTTTGTTAGAATTTATATTATCTTAAGTCATATGGAAAGGTGATGGTCAAAGGGCTGGTACAGAATTAAAACTGCATTTCCGCATACTCTTCTGTGACCTCCTCATTCTAACAGAGCACGACCCTCCCCATCCCCAAATCCCGGTACTGTGTTACCTATACACAAGCTCTGACCCCCAGGACGCACATTCCCCCCCGCTCAGTGGCTATAGATGGTTGCCGCCATTTATAATGTGCATCTGCTTTCCCCCTTGTATACTGTGCACAGTAACAACTACTTACGTGTATGTAAAAAGCTCTGTTACCATCAATGTGCAGAACCCCCCCGGATCATATTGGGTGCTGTGTTTTATGCAGGTGACATTTTATTCCAGCGTTTGTATATTGAGGTTGGTTATTTTGTAGGGAAGCAAATCTGTTCTGCATGTCCCTTTTCCAGGACTGAATTGGATCTAACCCTTGATGAGAACTGTATATGGACTGACCATATAAACTATACGGCAGTGGTCTTCAACCTGCGGACCTCCAGATGTTGCAAAACTACAACTCCCAGCATGCCCGGACAGCCGTTGGCTGTCCGGGCATGCTGGGAGTTGTAGTTCTGCAACATCTGGAGGTCCGCAGGTTGAAGACCACTGCTATATGGTATTTATAGCAGTCTTAACTAGCATAGCTAATCATTTTGCCAGACGTAACTAAGGCTGGGTTCACACTACGTTTTGTCCCATACGGGAGCGCATACGGCAGGGGGGAGCTAAAAGCTCGCGCTCCCGTATGTGACCGTATGCGCTCCCGTATGTCATTCATTTCAATGAGCCGACCGGAGTGAAACGTTCGGTCCGGTCGGCACATTTTTGCGCCGTATGCGCTTTTACAACCGGACCTAAAACCGTGGTTGACCACAGTTTTAGGTCCGGTTGTAAAAGCGCATACGGCGCAAAAATGCGCCGACCGGACCGAACGTTTCACTCCGGTCGGCTCATTGAAATGAATGACATACGGGAGCGCATACGGTCACATACGGGAGCGTGAGCTTTTAGCTCCCCCCTGCCGTATGCGCTCCCGTATGGGACAAAACGTAGTGTGAACCCACCCTAAGATGGCTGCAACGTGAATGAGAATTTTATGGTCCAAGGTGAAGCTCCATAAGTGCTAGTTCTACCAGCAGCCTCGGTATATGATTTCCTCCATTCTCTTCTGTTGTGTTTTCATCCTGATGGATAGATCCAGCATATTCAGTAGCACTGACCAATAATATATTGGATTGGCTTTACGGAGGCTGACTGACTCTGAGCAGACACATCTATGTAGAAGAGAAGACATGGTCGCACATCTACATCTTGCACTAAAAAAAAATATATATATATATATATATATATATATATCCAATACACGTAGGAGAAAACTGAGATAAAGCACTCGCCGCAGACACGGATGCAACTTCATATTTCAGCTTAATTCCAAGACTTGTACAAGTACAACATACAGGACCGATACACAGGGAGCAATCATGGAACAGGTGAGGCGGGGGCGTGATGGAGGGGCGGCAACCGGTTTCACGCACTGAGGCGCTTCCTCTGGCCCTTAGAGGCGGCAACCGGCTTGAAACCGGTTGCCGCCTCTAAGCTACGTCCCCGCCTTACCTGTTCCATCATTGATCTCTGTGTATCTGTCCTTTATGTTGTACTCGTTGAAGTTATATATATAGATATATACATACACACATCCAAAAAATGGCACAGCACTTGTTTGGATATTTACTGGAACCGTTGGTGGACGCTGGTACCTTTATGGTATATGTTCTTTTGTGTAGTGCTGCTAATTTGTGTGCGTATACACACACACACACACACATATATATACATATATATATATATATATATATATATATATATATATATATATATATATAAGGAACAAGGTCCAGCACTAGATTGGTTGCAGGTAAAAACTTCTTATTTCTTTATTTGAAGATTCTGCAGTACAAGGCTGGAAGTCTGACGCGTTTCGCTATAGAGCTTAATCGTAGTCTACGATTAAGCTCTATAGCGAAACGCGTCAGACTTCCAGCGTTGTACTGCAGAATCTTCAAATAAAGAAATAAGAAGTTTTTACCTGCAACCAATCTAGTGCTGGACCTTGTTCGTTCTTCACCAGTGAGCAGCCAGAGGCGGTACCGGACGGTCCACGGCACAGGTGGTGAGGTAGGCGTGCACACAGGGTGAGCTGCTCACAATCCAGCCTTCTGATATTTTCAGTTTTTTTGTGTACATTATGATCATAAAGTGCTAGCCACGTCACGGGCATCTGTATATAGTGGGTCCCTATTGACCCTTGCATAAAGTGGCGCGGCGCTGAGCGGCTACCACCACCACTGCAATGCTAGCGCCTACAGGGGGCAATGGCCCAATGGCAGAGCAGTCTCAGTGCTGCTCTACCAAGTCCCAGGCTCTGGGCAGTGCCACCACACAGACACGGCACCATGGCAGCAATGGCCGCCGCACAGCACCAGTGTGAACAGACACTGAGCAGATGCTCTAGCTGTCCTGGCTGAGTTTGGTGACTCTGCCCTCCAAAGCCTAGGTCTCCAAACTGTGGACCTCCAGCTCCTGCAAAACTACAACTCCCAGGCTGTCCGGGCATGCTGGGAGTGGTAGTTTTACAGCAGCTGGGGGTACACTGCTTGGGGAACACTGCTTTAAAGCATTGTTACAAAACCTGTGGCTCTCCTGCTTATGAAGAACTACAACTCCCAGCATGTCCTGACTGCCAACAGCAGAAGCCTTAGCTCTTTCATCGGTGTAGATCCAATTAAAAATGTTCCATTTTACGTGGGTCGGTAACAGAATACATTTGCTTCTCCACAAAGCGCCCAGTCTGACAGGTTGCCTACATTCTCCCACCATTGCCTTAATTCTCCATCTTTTTTCTGTCCTGCAGGGCAATGAACGGATACGACCCCCCGGGAATACTAGGATCACGGCCTGCCTCTCCCCCCGGAATGCTCCCCCTCAGTGTATGAGCGCAGGAGGAACCCCGAGAACGGACTCTTATCCTTCACTCTTCACGGTTTCTCTCTTTTCTCCGAAAAAGAACAAAAAGATTTGCTACACTTTAACCTGTTCACTGCCTGTTGGAGGGAGGCGACTCTGCTCCGCCGAGGGGGGGGGTTTACGGACAGGGAAAAAGGAGTTCAGTTGTATTTACTTGAGCTGGAACTTGAGGCTGCGCAAAATATACTCTCTCTCTGCCGCCATTTTGGATGCTTGGTAAGCCCCACCCCTGGGACACGGCTTCTGTGTCTTCTTCCTTCCCGTGTCCTGGTTTGCTGTACTGCAGGAGAACTCGGCACAACCACTCATAGCTTATAATAAGTGTGTATTCACCTCGCCCCTCCGAGGCTTTACGACGCAGCAGGCGGAGACGGTGGACGGTCGCTGGCGTCCCACACCTGCTAAGGATGCATCGGGCTTTGGTCCATAGCCTCTGACTCTATCCTCCCCACCTCAGACCAATATTACAGGGTTGCAGCTCGGCTTGTGTCAATCAGAACGTCTATTTTTGTTTGTTTTTCTTCTTTCTCGCCCTCCCTCTTCACCACCTTTTTTTAAACAGTGTTGACAGTGTAACATCTATCGGGCAGTGGTGCATTTTGGGAAAAATAACAGTACGTGTTACTCCCCAGCCCCTCACCTATTGTCCTGTGCCTCTATTCCTGTGGATGCCTAAAATGCAATACCTGCCCTGATATATACATAGATGTTACATGGAGTTGTGCCCCCTTTCCCCCCAAAAAGTAGCGCAGGGTTAGACCGTTAAGACAGCGCCATCTTCTCTTCATTGTCTGGAAAACCTATAATATTGAATTTAATCGGATTGTTGCAATTAGAGATGAGTGAACTTCTCGGCTTGGCGGTCGCTGACATTTCCTGCATAAATGAGTTCAGCTTTCAGGTGCTCCCGTGGGCTGGAAAAGGTGGATACAGTCCTAGGAGACTCTTTCCTAGGACTGTATCCACCTTTTCCAGCCCTCCGGAGCACCTGAAAGCTGAACTATCCATACTATATTTATGCAGGATAAGTCATCAACTGCCGAGCCGAGAAGTTCGTGACGAATCTAATTTACTGTAAGTTCGCTCATCTCTAGTTGCAATTTATACACCAGTCACATCCAAAGCAGCATTCAAAACTCCAGGGCTGTGTTCACCTTAATGGAATACAGAGGCATTTTTCTCATCCGTATTTTGCTGGTGTGAACCCACCCTAACAGGTCCTGTGGGTTACTAGTATAGCGGACAATGTAGCGTTTATATCAGGCACTATACAGGATGTCGGGGGTCAGTGTGTGCTATAGTGGTAGTCAGAACACTGCAGCTTTGGTTGTGAGTGGAGTATAAAACACGATGTAAGGCTGTGTTCACACTACTGTCGGATTTGATGGGCCGAATAAGGCTGCATTCACACCACGTTTTTGCAATACAGTTCCTGTCTCAGGTTTTTGATGAAAAACGGATTCCTCAAAGCCGGCCAAAACTATTATCAAAACGTGTGTACAAATTTTAACCCGTATACGGTTTGAATAATGATGTCCGGTTGCATCCGTTTAAAAAAATAAATAAATAAATAAAAGTATATGTTTTTAACTTTTCACTCCATTATGAATAAAGTTTCACTTGTTTGATTGAAATTCCAAGAAAAAAAAACTGTGCAAAGTCAAAAACCGTATGGTGCAAACCGGATAGAACTGTACGCACATACGGTTCTATACGGTTCCCATTGACTCCCATGTTAAAAAACAAAACATATACGGTTTAATACGGGTTTTTCACCCGGACCAAAAACAGACAAAACCGTACAAGATGTAAAACAGATTCAACCGGACAGATGCAATGTTTGGCATACGGTTTTCAATGGAGAGTCAATGCATACGGTTTTCAATACGGTTTTCAATACGGTTCTGTGTGGTTTTCACATTGAAAACGTATTCGGGAACTGTATTGCAAAAACGTGGTGTGAATGCAGAATGCCGCACTAGTCTTCCCATCAGAATGACAGATCCCGTTATAAGTCAATGGGGGGGGGTCCTTTGCAGGGGTCCGACACAGGAACCATGGCGGTGGTATGAACAGAGCCCAAAGAAAACAAAGCGTCTGCAGAAGTTACTCAACGTTATAAGTTATTCTTACCTATCCAACGATGCCCAAAAGTTGAGACCTCTTTTAATCCCCCCCAATATGGCCGCTCCCACATTAACCTCATTGCCTACAGTGTAATCATTGCAGTATACCATTGCCTTGGTTTGGTCAGAAGGACAAGGGGCGTCCATACATGAAGCACTTTGCGCGACGCAGTTTCTTAACTGCGTTTATTTTTGTTGCGCAAAAGCTTTATGTACAGGCACCCTTGAAAAGAGAAACCTTCGCTAATAAGGTGCAGGGTATTGATTTGGATAAGCTTTTATTTTTCAGTATTGGCGCAGCAGAAGGTAAGCTATATAGGCCAATTTGCACCTTTTTTTTTAAAGGAGATCTGCAGTCCTAGACACTTATCCCCTATCCCCATGATCGCAGGGGGTCGGAACGCTAAGCCCCCCCGGGATCTTCTGTATGGGGGCCCTGGCTCTCCCGTTGCAGGAGGCATGTTGGGCGCAGCATGACGCCGCAGCCGCCATGCCCCCTCCATGTATCTCTATGCGAGAGGTGTAGATGCAGCGTTCGTGTATCCCTGCCTCTCCCATACAGCTGTATGGAGGGGACGTGTAGTCGACGTCGACCTCAGTGAGGTCGTCGACACGCGCATTAGCCGCGCCAATGCCGGCTCCGTCGGTAGGTCGCTATGGGTCCCAGCAGTCAGACCCCCCGCGATCAGACACTTATCTTCTATCCTATGGATAGGGGATAAGTGTCTAAAACTGCAGTACTCCTTTAAAGGGGTACTCCCCAGTAAAACATTTATTTATTTATTTTTTAATCAACTCGTTACAGAAAGTTAGACAGATTTGTAAATTACTTCTATTAAAAAATCTTGATCCTTCCAGTACTTATAAGCTGTTGTATGCTGCACAGAAATGTTTTATTTTTGAATTTCCTTTCTGTCTGGTCTGACCACAGTGCTCTCTGCTGACACCTCTGTCCATTGTAGGAACTGTCCGGAGCAGGATATGTTTGCTATGGGGATTTTCTTCTACCTTGGACAGTTCCTAATATAGACAGAGGTGTCAGCAGAGAGCACTTTGGTCAGACAGAAAGGAAATTCAAAAAGAAAAGAAAACTTCCTGTGGAGCATACAGCAGCTTATAAGTGCAGGAAGGATTAAGATTTTTAAATAGAAGTAATTTACAAATCTGTTTAACTTTCTGGCCCCAGTTAATCATAAAAAAAAATTAAAAAAAAATATTGTTTTCCAGGGGAGTACCCCTTTAAGGCATTAGAGCAGCTGTTACAAAACTACAACACCCAACATGCCCGGACAGCCAACGGCTGTCCGGGCATGCTGGGAGTTGTAGTTTTGCAACACCGAGAGGCACTCTGCATTCGAAAAACATGCCTACTTCCAAAAAAAACAGCACCACACCTGTCTTAGAGGTTGGGTGTGGTATTGCAGCTCGGCGCCAAAACTTCAATATCAGACACAACCAGTAGCAAGGTCTCATGCTATTTCTTTTAATACAAAGGCAGCCATGTTTTTCTACTATGGTACAGTGGCCCGCAAGGGTCAAAAAAGAGTGGATGAAGGTTTCTTTCCAACCAAGGCAATTGGAAATAAAATGGAACCAGCAGGTGCCCACCTACAAAGTAGACAGTAGTCTAAAGAGCACTTTCAGGCCCGGACCCCCTCCCCTTACCCCGATGGGCATCGATTGGTTTGATAGACGGGTAGTTTTCCTCATACGACCACTCCTTTTCTCTCTCTCTCTCTTGGATTTGTCCCTCCGCACATTATTTTTTTTAAAGCACACTTAATTTTATCCTAGCCCCAAAAAAACCTCTATCAAGAATTCAGTCCCCTCCCGTTGTTCTTATCGTTGGCGTTGTGATATGACTGTTTACATTTTTTGTTTTTTTTTTGTTTTTATTGTATATAGATTTGTAAACATAATATTTTTTTGGCCTAAGATATTTGTACATAACTTGGGCTTACGTAGTTCTATATTTATTGAAGATTCTATACGGCATGTTCTAAGGACGGCGGACGAAAAGGGTTTCGTCACAGGCGCGGGTAATAATATCGAAAAAAAAATAATTTAAAACCCGTCTGTGACCTTTAACGGTTTGTGTGACTGTCGGAAACGGTGGCAATTTTGGAAAGGAATAAAAACCAATGTACAAAAAAAAAAAATGTCTGATGTTTGGCGTTGGGGGGGGGGGGGGAGGAGGAGGCATTGGGGTTAAAGTTTATAGAGTCAACAGATATGGGTATTATCCTTAGGAATGGGAAAACAGCGCCTCAACTGTCCCCAGATTGGATGTGGTATTACAAATTGGCTTCATTGACTTTAATGGAACTGAGCTGCAGTACCACAAACAACCTGAGGACAAGTGTGATGCTGTTTTTGGAAAAAGTCAGCCCTTGTTTTTTTTTTATGTGAACCTTCTATAGAAGTGGTCTCCAAAATGTGGACCTCAAGCTGTTGCAAAACTACAACTCCCAGCATGCCCGGACAGCCGTTGGCTGTCCGGGCATGCTAGGGGTTGTAGTTTTGCAACCACGCTCTATAATTTTGTCCTGTTTCAACTTCTTCCTCCATGGAGAACGACCCAGTTATCCCATAGACTTAAAGGAGTAGTCCAGTCCTGAAATACTTATCCCCTATCCTAAGGATAGGGGATAAGTTTCAGATCGCGGGGGTGGGTCCGACCACTGGGGCCCCCCATGATCTCCTGTACGGGGCCCCGGCAGCCTACAGGAAGAGGGCGTGTTGACCACCACACAAAGCAGTGCTGACACGCCCCCTCAATACAGTGCTATGGCAGCGTTCGTCTCTGCCATAGAGTTGTATTGAGGGGGTGTGTCAGCCGCCGCTTTGTGCGGTGGTCAACACGCCCCATTCCCGTGGGCTGCTGGAGCCCCGTACAGGAGATCATGGGGGGGCCCCAGTGGTCTGACCCCCCGCATTCTGAAACTTATCCCCTATCCTTAGGGTAAGGGATACGTTTTTCAGGACTGGACTACTCCTTTAACTTATACATGTGTGGTCCAGACAAGGAATACTCATTCTAGATTAAATAGGTACTGTAATGCATCTATATCATACTTTACAGTGGCACCATATGGCAGCACACTGCTCTGGTAATACAGAAACCTGTGAACTCTCACCTTTACAAGTATCGCACAGTGGACCACCTCTCTACCTTTCCGTCAATTGTAAGTATTCCCGCAAATTGGATGATTTATTCCTGAAACAGTGCCACATCTGTCCGTAGGTTAAGTGAGGTATTGCAGCTCGCCTCTTTATGTTAATTAAGCTGAACTGCATAACGTAGTCAGGTGGAGGCGCTGTCTTTATAAGGAAGCAGACAAGTTTTACACGCAACGCAACTAAATGCGTTCTACCACCATACACACTTATCCGCTTTTCACGGTGTATGATCGCAGCTTTCATAGAAAAGTAATGGAGTGGCAGTCGAGTCTGAGGCCTTTTCTCAAGATCACAGGGGTCCCAGAAGTTTGGACTTCCCAGCCCAATGGTGAAAGAACCAATGTAAGTAAGCGTGGTCCAAGTGGCAGCCACTATGATGTATGTTCACCACCTTTAGGTGCCCTTTTTGCCTCCTGCAATGGTGGTCGGAATACTAGGGCCCGCTCTCGCTGCTATACTTGCCAGTCCCTTGAGCAGTGTTTCCCAACCCAGTCCTCAAGGCACACCAACATTCCAGGTTTTTTCAGTTATTCCATTGGAATAGAACAGGGAAAAATTTAAATCCTGGACTGTTGGTGTGCCTTGAGGACTGGGTTGGGAAACACTGCCCTAGAGCACTCTGGCCCCCTCTTTCCGAGATGGGCAGGAGTGACGGCCTGTTCAGCCAATGACCACCTGAGAAGGGACTCCGTCACGGCTGTGGATAGGGGGGAATGGGTGATCTAACCACTGGAACTCCTCGTGATCTCCTATATAGGGCCCTGCTCTCGCTGCTATACTTGCCAGTCCCTGGAGCACTCTTTCCCACTCTTGACCCTGTCATGGCTGTGGATAGGGGGGGGGGATAAGTGTCTGATTATGGGTGATCTAACCACTGGGACTCCTTGTGATCTCCTATATGGGGCCCCGCTCTCGCTGCTATACTTGCCAGTCCCTGGAGCACTCTGGCCCCCTCTTTCCAAGACAGGCAGGAGTGACGGCCTGCTCAGCCAACGACCACCTGAGAAGGGACCCCGTCATGGCTGTGGATAGGGGATAAGTGTCTGATTATGGGTGATCTAACCACTGGGACTCTTCATGATCTCCTATACGGGGTCCCGCTCTTGCCCCTAGCCCTGCCAGTCTCTTGAGTGCTGGCTCTCTCCTTCTGAGATGGGCAGAAGTGAGGGCCTACTTTGCCAGTCACAGGATGAGGAGGCACCCTGTCATGGTTGTGGATAGGGGATAGATTATTTACCGATAGTACCCCTTTTTTTTTTACCTCCAAACATGGTCCTGGCGGCAGGATATGCGTTTACATTTTTCGGGAGCCCTTCTGATTCTGTGACTTACTCTAAGAGTATTGTGATCTGGAGACGGATTTCCCATAGACTTGCATTGGACATTGGGCAAATTCGTATTCAGATACCGGTTCGGGCTCAGAAGCGGTTGTAAAATTTAAGCGCATATCCTGACACCAAGACCTGGTTAGGTCAGGTTCACACTACGGAAAAAAAATAAAAATTCATTTGCATGAAGTTTAACATGCAGGTGAATAGGTTTTTTTCTCTGAATCCATTCACACTGCAGAATTTTTTTTGTCGGAATTTCCAACAGAATATTCAGAGAAAAAGGTTTGTGGGATCTTCTCCGCAGACGTTGCGGTCTATGGGGATGGCAATGTCTGCGCGGTCCTAGTGGCGACTGATTCAGTCAGAAGCTCTGGACAGAAGTTTTCCGTCCAGAGCTTCTCAAGTCGGTACGCGGGCTTAAGAGGACAGCGCCATTTCTAGTCAAATATCTAGGAACAGTCAGAAAAATGGGCTGTGGGCAATAACGCAGCTTAGTAGGATCGCACTACATCACTGCTACCGTCATATGCCAGAATCCCGCCACAAATTGGATGCTGAAGTATACTTTTTAATGGAGCAACGGCCCCCATTGGGGTGACTCTGTTCGGCCATAGATGGATCGGACTAAATGCAGCTCGGATGTAGTGTGAACTTTCCCTTAGACGTGTTCAACTGTTCTGTGCAAATTAGATTTTTTTTTTCTGTTCACTGACAGCAAGCAATGATATTGCGTATTGTGAAAAATTATAATACGTTGGGCAGATATACCTCCACCCATGGTGAGGAAGACAAAAACGTATAACCGATAAGGGCCTATTAACGCTACGGAATTTCCGCACAGATTCCGCTTGCAGCGGACTCCAATTGCAAAACCCACAGCACCCGACCGATATGTGTGAACACGGCCAAAAGCTGCAAGGTAATTGGTTGCTATGGAAAAGTCTTACAACATAAGGCAGTGTTTCCCAACCAGGGTGCCTCCAGCTGTTGCAAAACTACAACTCCCAGCATGCCCGGACAGCCCAAGGCTGTCCGGGCATGCTGGGAGTTGAAGTTTTGCAACAGCTGGAGGCACCCTGGTTGGGATTGGGAAACACTGACATAAGGGATGTGTTTAGACGCTGCGGATTAGACTTCACAATGTGAACATTACGGAGAGACAAAACGCAGTGTCAATCCGGCCTAAGCTGAATGGTGGCCATGGACAATGCACATAATGAGAGCTGTGAGCTGATTGGTTGCTATTAGAGATGAGCGAACTTACAGTAAATTCGATTTGTCACGAACTTCTCGGCTCGGCAGTTGATGACTTTTCCTGCATAAATGAGTTCAGCTTTCAGGTGCTCCGGTGGGCTGGAAAAGGTGGATATAGTCCTAGGAAAGAGTCTACTAGGACAGTATCCACCTTTTCCAGCCCACCGGAGCACCGGAAAGCTGAACTAATTCATGCAGGATAAGTCATCAACTGCCGAGCCGAGAAGTTTGTGACAAATCGAATTTACTGTAAGTCCGCTCATCTCTAGTTGCTATGGTCAGTGTGCATAATGAGAGCTGTGAGGTGATTGGTTGCTATGGTCAGTGTGCATAATGAGAGCTGTGAGGTGATTGGTTGCTATGGTCAGTGTGCATAGTGAAAGCTGTGAGGTGATTGGTTGCTATGGTCAGTGTGCATAGTGAAAGCTGTGAGGTGATTGGTTGCTATGGTCAGTGTGCATAGGGAAAGCTGTGATGTAATTGGTTGTTATGGTCAGTGCACATAATGAGAGCTGTGATGTGATTGGTTGTTATGGTCAGTGCACATAATGAGAGCTGTGAGGTGATTGGTTGTTATGGCCTGTGTGCATAGGGAAAGCTGTGATGTGATTGGTTGCTATGGCCTGTGTGCATAGGGAAAGCTGTGATGTGATTGGTTGCTATGGCCAGTGTGCATAGGGAAAGCTGTGATGTGATTGGTTGCTATGGCCAGTGCACATAATGAGAGCTGTGAGGTGATTGCTTGCTATGGCCAGTGTGCATAGGGAAAGCTGTGATGTGATTGGTTGTTATGGTCAGTGCACATAATGAGAGCTGTGATGTGATTGGTTTCTATGGCCAGTGTGTATAGGGAAAGCTGTGAGGTGATTGGTTGCTATGGCCAGCGTGCATAGGGAACGCTGTGAGGTGATTGGTTGCTATGGCCAGTGCACATAATGAGAGCTGTGAGGTGATTGGTTGCTATGGTCAGTGTGCATAGGGAAAGCTGTGATGTGATTGGTTGTTATGGCCAGTGTGCATAGGGAAAGCTGTGATGTAATTGGTTGTTATGGTCAGTGCACATAATGAGAGCTGTGATGGGATTGGTTGCTATGGCCTGTGTGCATAGGGAAAGCTGTGATGTAATTGGTTGTTATGGTCAGTGCACATAATGAGAGCTGTGATGGGATTGGTTGCTATGGCCTGTGTGCATAGGGAAAGCTGTGATGTGATTGGTTGCTATGGCCAGTGCACATAATGAGAGCTGTGAGGTGATTGCTTGCTATGGCCAGTGTGCATAGGGAAAGCTGTGATGTGATTGGTTGTTATGGTCAGTGCACATAATGAGAGCTGTGATGTGATTGGTTTCTATGGCCAGTGTGTATAGGGAAAGCTGTGATGTGATTGGTTGCTATGGCCAGTGTGCATAGGGAACGCTGTGAGGTGATTGGTTGCTATGGCCAGTGCACATAATGAGAGCTGTGATGTGATTGGTTGCTATGGCCAGTGTGCATAGGGAACGCTGTGAGGTGATTGGTTGCTATGGCCAGTGCACATAATGAGAGCTGTGATGTGATTGGTTGCTATGGCCAGTGTGTATAGGGAAAGCTGTGATGTGATTGGTTGCTATGGCCAGTGCACATAATGAGAGCTGTGAGGTGATTGCTTGCTATGGCCAGTGTGCATAGGGAAAGCTGTGATGTGATTGGTTGTTATGGTCAGTGCACATAATGAGAGCTGTGATGTGATTGGTTTCTATGGCCAGTGTGTATAGGGAAAGCTGTGATGTGATTGGTTGCTATGGCCAGTGTGCATAGGGAACGCTGTGAGGTGATTGGTTGCTATGGCCAGTGCACATAATGAGAGCTGTGATGTGATTGGTTGCTATGGCCAGTGTGCATAGGGAACGCTGTGAGGTGATTGGTTGCTATGGCCAGTGCACATAATGAGAGCTGTGAGGTGATTGGTTGCTATGGTCAGTGCACAAAATTAGAGCTGTGAGGTGATTGGTTGCTATGACCAGGGTGTGTAGTGAATGCTGTGAGGTGATTGGTTGTTATGGTCTGATTGGCTAATACCATCACCTGCTCTAGTTGTAGACATTAGGTCCGGTCTGGAGCTGTGAGGTGAGGACGAGTCCTGAGGAGATGTGAGGTAAGAGGATGGTGTAATGTATACATGTATGGGGGAGGGTCATGGGGATTACTGGGTCCACCATATTGTATTATTATGACCTCACTGCTGACTGTGTCCACCATATTGTATTATTATGACCTCACTGCTGACTGTGTCCACCATATTGTATTATTATGGTCTCACTGCTGACTGGATCCACCATATTGTATTATTATGGCCTCACTGCTGACTGTGTCCACCATATTGTATTATTATGGCCTCACTGCTGACTGTGTCCACCATATTGTATTATTATGGCCTCACTGCTGACTGTGTCCACCATATTGTATTATTATGGCCTCACTGCTGACTGTGTCCACCATATTGTATTATTATGACCTCACTGCTGACTGTGTCCACCATATTGTATTATTATGACCTCACTGCTGACTGGATCCACCATATTGTATTATTATGGTCTCACTGCTGACTGGATCCACCATATTGTATTATTATGGCCTCACTGCTGACTGGGTCCACCATATTGTATTATTATGGCCTCACTGCTGACTGTGTCCACCATATTGTATTATTATGGTCTCACTGCTGACTGGATCCACCATATTGTATTATTATGACCTCACTGCTGACTGGGTCCACCATATTGTATTATTATGGCCTCACTGCTGACTGTATCCACCATATTGTATTATTATGACCTCACTGCTGACTGTATCCACCATATTGTATTATTATGTCCTCACTGCTGACTGGATCCACCATATTGTATTATTATGACCTCACTGCTGACTGTGTCCACCATATTGTATTATTATGGCCTCACTGCTGACTGTGTCCACCATATTGTATTATTATGGCCTCACTGCTGACTGGATCCACCATATTGTATTATTATGGTCTCACTGCTGACTGGATCCACCATATTGTATTATTATGACCTCACTGCTGACTGTGTCCACCATATTGTATTATTATGGCCTCACTGCTGACTGTGTCCACCATATTGTATTATTATGACCTCACTGCTGACTGGGTCCACCATATTGTATTATTATGGCCTCACTGCTGACTGTATGCACCATATTGTATTATTATGTCCTCACTGCTGACTGGATCCACCATATTGTATTATTATGACCTCACTGCTGACTGGGTCCACCATATTGTATTATTATGACCTCACTGCTGACTGTATCCACCATATTGTATTATTATGACCTCACTGCTGACTGTATCCACCATATTGTATTATTATGACCTCACTGCTGACTGTATCCACCATATTGTATTATTATGACCTCACTGCTGACTGTGTCCACCATATTGTATTATTATGTCCTCACTGCTGACTGTATGCACCATATTGTATTATTATGACCTCACTGCTGACTGCGTCCACCATATTGTATTATTATGGCCTCACTGCTGACTGCGTCCACCATATTGTATTATTATGACCTCACTGCTGACTGTATCCACCATATTGTATTATTATGACCTCACTGCTGACTGTATCCACCATATTGTATTATTATGGCCTCACTGCTGACTGTATCCACCATATTGTATTATTATGACCTCACTGCTGACTGTGTCCACCATATTGTATTATTATGTCCTCACTGCTGACTGTATGCACCATATTGTATTATTATGACCTCACTGCTGACTGCGTCCACCATATTGTATTATTATGGCCTCACTGCTGACTGCGTCCACCATATTGTATTATTATGACCTCACTGCTGACTGCGTCCACCATATTGTATTATTATGGCCTCACTGCTGACTGCGTCCACCATATTGTATTATTATGACCTCACTGCTGACTGCGTCCACCATATTGTATTATTATGACCTCACTGCTGACTGCGTCCACCATATTGTATTATTATGACCTCACTGCTGACTGTATCCAGTAATATTGTATTATTATGTCCTCACTGCTGACTGTATCCAGTAATATTGTATTATTATGACCTCACTGCTGACTGGGTCCACCAAATTGTATTATTATGACCTCACTGCTGACTGTGTCCACCATATTGTATTATTATGACCTCACTGCTGACTGTAGCTACCACATTGTTTTACTTCCGAGGGGAAATATGAGGCAATACGTTTGCAGGCATTAAATCTTCTCACATCTGGGGGGGGGGGTGGGGTGGCGGTGGACATGGGTGACGGGGGGGGGGGGGGTTGGACAGGGTTGAGATGGGATAACAGAGGGGTGGAAAGTGTACGGTACCTTAAGCAAGCCGTCCCGCGCAGCTTGCAGTTCCACGGGAGTCCGGCGCAGACGCAGCTTGTTCCGCCCCAGGGCACCATTTTCGTCTCACTGCGTCGCAAGGTAGAGGGGGACGCTGTGTGCTCAGTGCGCACGCAGATTTACCCCTCACCCTCCCCCCCCCCCCCCCCCCTGTGCCGCCAGTCATAAGCGCGCAGGCCGGGGCAAGATATTTAACCCCTTAACGACCACTGACGTAAATGTATGCCCTGGTTTGGCGTGACTTCCCGCACCTGGACGTACATTTACATCCTGTGTATGACCGCGAGCATCGGGAGCAGTATTATAGTAGTTATATTCTTGTATATAGGAGGAAGTATTATAGTAGTTTTATTCTTGTATATAGGAGTAGTAGAATAGTAGTTATATTCTTGTATATAGGAGCAGTATTATAGTAGTTATATTCTTGTACATAGAAGCAGTATTATAGTAGTTATATTCTTGTACATAGAAGCAGTATTATAGTAGTTATATTCTTGTATATAGTAGCAGTATTATAGTAGTGATATTCTTGTATATAGGAGGCAGTATTATAGTAGTTATATTGTATATAGGGGGCAGTATTATAGTAGTTATATTCTTGTATATAGGGGGCAGTATTATAGTAGTTATATTCTTGTATATAGGAGCAGTATTATAGTAGTGATATTCTTGTATATAGGAGCAGTATTATAGTAGTGATATTCTTGTATATAGGAGCAGTATTATAGTAGTGATATTCTTGTATATAGGAGCAGTATTATAGTAGTGATATTCTTGTATATAGGGGGCAGTATTATAGTAGTTATATTCTTGTATATAGGGGGCAGTATTATAGTAGTTATATTCTTGTATATAGGGGGAGTATTATAGTAGTTATATTCTTGTATATAGGAGGCAGTATTATAGTAGTTATATTCTTGTATATAGGAGGCAGTATTATAGTAGTTATATTCTTGTATATAGGGGCAGTATTATAGTAGTTATATTCTTGTATATAGGGGCAGTATTATAGTAGTTATATTCTTGTATATAAGGGGCAGTATTATAGTAGTTATATTCTTGTGTATAGGAGCTGTATTATAGTAGTTATATTCTTGTATATAGGAGCAGTATTATAGTAGTTATATTCTTGTGTATAGGAGCTGTATTATAGTAGTTATATTCTTGTATATAGAAGTATTATAGTAGTTATATTCTTGTATATAGGGACCAGTATTATAGTAGTTATATTCTTGTATATAGGAGACAGTATTATAGTAGTTATATTCTTGTATATAGGAGCAGTATTATAGTAGTTATATTCTTGTGTATAGGAGCTGTATTATAGTAGTTATATTCTTGTATATAGGGGGCAGTATTATAGTAGTTTGTACATAGGGTAGTATTTTATAGTACTTGTAAATAGGGCAGCATTTACTTTTATTTCTACAAAATTTCCATTAGGAAACATAACCTAGTCAATAATAAATGTTGATTCCCTTTACCGTCTCACCGTTTTATTAGCTGTAGACACCAGTGGATATTGGTTCGGCCCAGTTTGCTCTACAGAAGTTCCACAAGGTAATTCTCTTACATCAGCCTCCGCAGTTCCCGGACGTCTCCGGTAAGTTCCAGCAGAAGAATGAACATGTTTAATCTTCTGGAAGAATCTAATTCCACATCAGAACCTTGTTAGTGGGAACGGAGTAACAGACTCCCATTGAGATAAAGTCGGCTGTAAATGGAATTTGCACAGAATTTCCTTGTACAAATCGGCCCTTAGGGAATAAAAGTAATTTGTATCTTTCCTGTATCAGGTGGTGGTTGCCAAACTTAGTGTTAAGTGTCAAGTAGGTGTGGTTGAGCTGCTTAAAGGGGTACTCTGCTGAAAATATCTTATCCCCTATCCATGGGGGATAAGATGTTATATTGCTGGGGGACCTAAGCTAACTCTGCTGCAGCACCCCTGTCATATGGTGTACGGAGCTAACTCTGCTCTGTGACTGGTGATGCCGGACGCTGCGCCCCCCTCAGATTCACGTCTGTGGGAGGAAGCGCGATTGCTATGTACTAGCCGTCATGCCCCCTCCCATAGATATGAATGGAGGGGGTGTGGCATGACATCACGTACGCTGAAGCTGCAAGCTTCTGTGTTGCCGCTGCTGCTGGCTGGGAGATCACGGGGGTCCCTAGCGGTGGGACCCCCGCAATCTAACATCTTATCCCCTATCCTTTGGATTGGGAATAAGATGTTTTTCGAAGGAGTACTCCTTTAAGTGCCACAACCTGGTAAGCCTCTTTACCTGCCAGCCCCTCCTTGAATTATGTAAATAGCCCTGTATGTCGGGGTTAGTAGGTGAGGTCCAGAGAGGAGGCATGTTAGGCTGCGGAACTTGAGCAGCTCGGCCCCGCCTCCTTGACACTTGGCTGAGTAATTACTCCCATGAGCTCCAGGAAAGGTGCTCTTGTATCTCCAGCTCTTAGCAGCAAATACAGCTGACAGATTCCCTATAATGTGAATTACTTTCTGCCTTCACAGCCATTTCTAATGTGAACAAAGCCTAAATTATACAGTGTTGCTGATGTATCTTAATACTCTTGTTTGATCTGTATATGTCGTCTCCTAGTAGATCTGACACGATTAGACTTGACCTGTGATATAACACATCTGCATACATTATAAGTAACTTTGCCGAAGAAATGTGTTAACCATTCATAGGTAAGGATTTTTAAAGGTCTTAAAATGAAATACTATGTGTTGTGATTTTTAGTTGTAAGTCGCCCCCTAGTGTTCAGTTGTTAAACTATCAATGATTTGTTTTACAGGAAATTTTTTAAGGGGTTTTTGGGCTTGACAAGGTAATTCTAGTGTGTGAGGTTTTTATTTTATTTTTATTTTTTTTAGGTCCCACTAGAAATCGTCCTTTTTGGGGTGTATACACTTTTGCAACCATTTGCAGCGCATGTCATATTTAAAATGCTGCTTTGTATACTAGTCTTTTACTATATGTTCATCCAACGTTAAACGACTTAATAGGTGCAAACTACATGTATGTATCATACAACACGCTAACTAAAATATGCACAATACAACTTCCTATGTGATATAGACACTTTACTGGCATATTTTAGTGTTCTTTAATATTTATCAGTCCCGCAGATCAGTGTTTCCCAACTGTGGTGCCTCCAGCTGTTGCAATACAACAATTCCCAGCAAGCCTGGACAGCCTAAAAGACAATAGTTTTCCAGCAAGAGTGCCTCCAGCTGTTGTAAAACTGCAACTCCTAGCATGCCCGGACAGCCGAAGGCTGTCCGGGCATGCTGCGAGTTGTAGTTTTGCTAATACTGGTTGTGTATTGTGCTGCATGCCGCCGAGGGCACAATATTTCTGCCACTTTTACCTATTATCATGGCTTACTGACACTGATTGCAGCTGTCAGTAAGTGAGGCATATGTGGAGAGGAGCTGGTGCTATTATGACTAGTCTGCATCCCATCGCCTTCCTGACTGGGGCTCCAGAAGGAAAGTGGAAAGTCTGCACTGAAAATTTCCTTCGCGCACATTCCACCAGCAGAACTTGCCAGCGCTAGGATCGCTCGGTAGTGTGCTGTCTCATAGACTTGCCGATGCCAATTTACCGGGAAAAAAGTCATGTGACTTTTTTTTCTTTCTTTACTTATTGTGGGGGGGTCTTCAGTTTTTATTAGGGAAAGGGATTTTGTTTTTATATTAAAAGAACAAAACATAATAAATGGAAAAGTATATCCCCCAGATAGCTGCCCCCTATATGAACTAGCCTCCCTATTAGCTAGGCAGGAATTTAGGAGAGAGCGCGTGCGCCGCCCTCGCCATTAGGTAGGCAACAGAATTCCCCCACATTGAGTAGGCATCACCCCAGATCCGGGACGTTTGCAAGCTATGCCTGCCGGTGGGGGTCCCACCGGCAGGTATCTGGTTAGGTATTGGGGACATTTGCACGAGTGTAAAGTGTTAAAGTAGGTACATAAATAGAATTAAACATAAAATTTGGTTAAAACATAGCTGCAAAAAAAACTAGACTGTAAAAAATCCAGATAGTGTATTCTCCTAGCAAGGAGATAACTGTGTCTGTTCAAGTAGTATTGTATCTTATGTGACACCAGTGAATGTAAAAATGTGTTATTCTTTTTTAACTTTCTTGGTTTGGGTGATTATCGAAAACAATTTCATTGTTACTGAGGAAAGGGCCCGGTGCCCAGAAATGCGTCTGAAATGCCAAATCCACATCTTTTTCACCCTCCTTATCCTCAGGGCTAAATTTCCAAAATGAGGTTGTTTTTTTGTTCAGGAATCTTTGGCAACTGTCCCTCCCATAAACTACTATAGGAGGGGAAAAAAAAACCACAATATGGGTTTCAAATTGGCGTTTTTCTGGCATCTAAATACCTTGTCCCAGCCCCGTGCAGTTAGATCGCAGTACACGTTGTGTATGAGCGGCCATGTTATGTTTCTCTACTATGTTGCATTAGTTTTCTGTCCCCTTATTTATTTTATGGGGCTGCCATGCCACTGGGTCAATCCCTCTGTTGGCTTGGTATCGTGGTGATGGTGGTTGCCGCCCAGCCCTATGCGTGTTTTTTTTTTTTTTTTTTTTTTTTTTTTTTGGGACCCACTCTTATCAGGTGGTGTTGACATGGCGAGTGGACTTGCATGTTTTGATCGAAGGGTGCAATAATAACCTGTTTCTTTTTGAAATTGCGCTAAGAAGCAAATAGATCATGGTACAGGTTGCGGATGTGTGGCCATGTTTTTGTTTTTTCCTTGAGTTCCAGCCCTGTGCATGACCGACCCTCCATTCAAACTTCCCCTCACTGTAATGAGGAAGAACAGTGGGTTTAGGTTCCCCCCATTTTGGTGATTTGGTACGGGTCTCTGGGGATAATGTTCTGTGTCACAAGCGTTATTGTCATTTGGTTTAACGTTGCTTCTTGGCCTTTTTGTTAAGATCATGTGTAGTTGGTGGTGTGGAAGACCAACAAGGCAGAATGGTGGAAACCTGCTCCTGTCAGTGGTTTTGTCTTTGCAGACAAGGGTGTCTACGTGGCAGTCGTACCAAGGTGTTGCGGGGCTGGTGCCATAACACCAGTACAGTGCTGCCCCAATGAGACCTGTGCCCTTCAGGTCTGGTCATTGGGCCGGAGGGTGTAGAGCCGAGGTACTTTTGTGCCTCGGGGAGTGGTGATCCTAAGGTGCCAAAACTGACTGGGTGGATGGGACCCACTGAGTTGAAGCACTGCACCATTACTCTTCACCTTGGCACTCGCGTTGCCTTTTGGCTAGGATCAGGAAAATGTTTATAGATCCAGTTGGATGACTGGGCAGTATCTCGTGGAATTGTTCACTTCTTTATTTGTATATCCTTTTTTCACTGTTCACTGGGATGGTCTGGGTGCAGTATCCTTCCTGGCAGTCTAGGGGAGGTGTGTGTTGCCTCCTGGTTCCTAACCTTCCTGCAAACCCTGGGCATCTCTGCTTTAGCTGAGGTGCCATCAGTATATTGCTCCTTGGATAGTAACATAGTTTATAAGGTTGAAAAAAGATCAGAGTCCATCAAGTTCAACCTATAACCCTAATGAGTCCCTACTGAGTTGATCCAGAGGAAGGCAAAAAACCCTCAGACTAGAGGTAAAAAATCCTTCCCGACTCCAAATATGGCATCAGAATAAATCCCTGGATCATCGTTCTGTCCCTATAAATCTAGAATCCATAACTTGTAATGTTATTATTCTCCAAAAATGCATCCAGACCCCTTTTTGAACTCTTTTACAGAGTTCCCCATGACCACCTCCTCCGGGAGAGAATGCCACAGTCTCACTGCTCTTACAGTAAAGAACCCCGTCTGTGCTGGTCTAGAATCATTCTTTCCTCTAGATGTAGAGGATTCCCCCTTGTTATAGATACAGTCCTGGGTATGAATAGATCCTGGGAGAGATCTCTGTACTGCTCCCTGATATATTTATACATAGTTATTAGGTCTCCCCTAAGCCTTCTTTTTTTCTAAACTAAATAACCCCAATTCTTATATTTCTGGGTACTGTAGTCCTCCCATTCCCAATGACACCTTAGTTAACACTTAAGTTGATGTTGGGAGCATTTTTGTCCCTTTAGTAGCTTCGGCGAAAAGGGACATCGAACCCAGACCCTTGCAGGTGCCTTCTGGCCTGGAGGGGAAAGGGTAGGTTTGTTGGGGGGCCTTGCTCCTTTTGTAGAAGGGCTTACGATGGACTGCATCCATCCGCTTGAATTTTTTATTGCGATTGGTTGATAGAGAGCACGTTCCTCGGCCTCTTAAAAAATAAATATAAAAAAAAGTGAAAATTTTGGATCGCAATGGGACCCAGTGTGAGTTTTAAGCTGCAGAAGAATGCTGCATGCTGCTATCTTGGTTATAGATACTGTAGGACTCTTACGAGGTCTCTTTTTGACTCCAGGCCTTTGTTCAAGGTTGTTCTGGTAGCACGAGAATCATCTACACAATATTAGGCAGGTGTTTGCTTTTTAATTCATGAAAATGTTTATTAAAGCGGGTATGTGATACAGATGTAAAGAACTGTATACAATATAAAATGTACCAGCAGATAAACCTTACAAACAACCTTTGAGCTAAATCTCCGTCACAAGTTGAACAGTGAAGGGACGAAGGAGAAATCTACTTGATGATTAAAGGACCTGAGTGGGCATCCTCAGCCAGGAGGGAAGTATGTGAAATCCGTAGGGACTACTCAGTAGCTGCGTTTGGGGAGATTTATCAAAACCAGTGTAGTGGGAAAGTGGTGCAGTTGGCCATAGCAATCAAATTGCTTCTTTCATTTTTATTTATTTTAAGAGTTTTGATTGGTTGCTATGGGCACCTGCTCAACTTTCTCTCTGCACAGGTTTTGGTAAATCTCCCCAATTGTCCGCATATGTCTGGCAAATCAACGAGATTAACTCTTGTCTCCACCTTTCATTAGGCAGGGACCTGGAAATTGGGGTACCAGTGTTTGACTACCAAGCTGGGTCTGGTAAGCATGCAAGTTGACGAAAGCAAAACATCATGTTATTGGAGGAGGGCCCAGGATGCCTGCTTAAAAAACAAAATGCAAACTATACTTCCAGTATTGCTGCTTCATTGTGGTACATGACATCAATACGAGGGGGCTGCAGGGGAGGTAAGTATCGTGTTGTGAAATATTTTTTTTAATTTTTTTTTTTTTAGCAAGCACTCTGTCTGGGCTTTTTTTTTTTTTTTTTTTTCTTCTCTTAAATTTTCAGCATTTTCAGGCAAGTAGCTTTTAATGTTATAGCTGATTTTTGTATATACTCTTACTATACCTGTTTGCTAGAAGATCCAAGCCAGCTGCTAAATCAGGGATTTTTCAAGCAGTGTGTCTCCAGCTGTTGCAAAACTACAACTCCCAGCATGTCCATCTTGCAACAGCAGGAGACACTGTTTTGGAAACGCTGCCCTACATCATTCTCCCCCCCCCCCCCCCCCCCCCTCCTCAGGGGTATATACACCACCTTTTTATCTTGTGCAGTTTAAAACTATCCTCTAAATAGCAAGGAACATTGCTATTATTAAGTTGAGGGATTGGGAGAGAATGACCACCCATCACCATTTGTAATATAAAGAGAAGCAGCACTGTGCACTGGTTAATTTCTTTGTATAACTATAAGGGTCGGAGGTGTTTCTAGTACAGAGCTTAAAATCACTTACAAAGTCATGAGGGTTTATGAAACAAATGTGCCTACAGCCGCCACTAGGTGGAGCTTATTGCATACTGTTTCTACATTAACCTTAATAGGGGTTTCCCCCACCTCCCTTCTTTACAATGCCTGCAGCCACCAGTACTATACATAGAGACAAGGAGGCCAACCAGGGGAGCTGATGCGCACTTCCGGACCTATACTGCATGGCCACCACTTCTAGATCAGTGATGGTTGGCTACCTAGGTCAGTGTTTCCCATCCAGGGTGCCTCCAGCTGTTTCAAAATAGTTAGTTTTGTGACAACTGGGAACATCCTGGTTGGGAAACCCTGACCTAGAATATGAGCAGACAACAAGGGGGGAAGAAGACGACAGATCTGCAAGTGTAGAAATATGAAAAAAAATGCTTGTCATGCCTTACATCCCATGTGTTCACCAATGACGGCGCCAAATTGCTGCGTTGCCATTCTAAACCACATAACAGCGTTTCATGGAGCCATCCATTTATAGATAGTTTTATCTAGTTTCTAATTCTTAGCCAGCCTGCATACACACCAAGTATAAGATAAAGGGCCTCAGTAAAGGTGGCTGTGTAAGTATGCAGGTGTCTTATCGGATCACACAACTCGTAAAAACTTAAGCGGCCAGCCTCGTAGTCCAGGAATATCCCCAACCTCTGAGATAATGGCTTATGGCCAACAGGAATGACATGTCTGTCGTGTATAACAAAATACTGATTCAGATACCTGCACAGACCCCATGACTTGTTACTGTGTCCAATGAGTGAGTGGTAGCCTTTCCGCGCGATGCTGGGATAGGACATTCCTAGCCTCCAGTTCCCGGCCGGACAGGTCTCCACTTCCAAGAAATGTCTACCAGAACAGAAGCTTCTGATACCTAAAACCTGGTTATGCTGAAATCTCTCGGGTAACTTCGGACAGTTCTGCTTGAACTCTGACCCAGACGCACTTTTAAGGTCAGCGGTAATATGTAGATCATTAGAAGCCGTGTTCACATTTAACACAATATCTGGTGTCTGCTGGACGTAAAAAGCCCTCTTCACATTAGTAACAACATCTGAAAGGGCTGTGTGTACAGTCACCGAGATCAAACCTATGTCCACGTCGCTCCTGTCCTCCTTGACGGCCTCTTTAATGTCCCCAGTGTCATGTCTGACTGTCTCCCACCTCTGTAAGACAGGCAAAGGCTGTGCCATGGTACATAGCTCCTCTATATCCTTTATATCTCTGGACAGGTTATCGATCTTCATTTCCAGCTCATGAATGACCTGACAGACTGAAGCTCTGGCTCGCTTTTCCTGGTTGGCGATGTCCTCGAGGATCTTGTGTTCTAGGGCGTCCAGCTGCTTTCTTGTGTCTCTAAACAATGCAACAACGCTCTCGGTAATTCCAGATACTTTTTCCTGGGCTGTCCTTAGATATTTTTGTAGGTCCTCTACTCTTTCCTCTGTAGCCTTTTTGTTTCTGTCCAATTCCTCGACAACATTTCTTAGTTTTTCTTTTCTCTTATCTGAGGCTTCAGTCAATGGCTCTACCTCGTGTCCTTCATGTTCTTCAGAAAGAGCGCAGGTGACACAGATGCAGGCTGCGTCTTTAGAGCAATAAAACGCAACAGGTTTCTTGTGAGTGGAGCACATGAAGTTCAATTTGGTAAAGACGTGCTCCTCTGACTTGCTGTGGACTCTCAAGTGCTTATCGCACAGAGAAGCGTCACAATTCAAGCAGGATATCACAGCAGGTAGAGGCGAGAACGTGCAGTCTGTGCAGAAGATGTTGTTGTCTCCGATTACAGGCCGTATCTCTGAGCGCTCAGGACCTCCGTGAAGCTTCTCTCCGCACTCGGGACAGGTATAATCTCTAGAACCCTCCAGGGTATCCAGTACATCATCGATACTCTTCCCATAGTTGTGTCCACATCTCAGTCTTGTAGGATCCAGACATTCATCCATCTGGTCAGACGCCATTCTCAGAAAATCATTGAAGACAACTTTCAAACGTTTCAGAAATCTAGTGGAGCTTGTTTTTCTGTGTTCCAAATCAGGGCGAGTCTGTAATGTCAGACCTCACCTAATGAATTATTGTTAACCGGTTCTGCTCCTGGCAATACTAGAATTTATGTTCTATAAAATACTTAAGTGGTAGGGAACGTGGATGTTTCTCCTTCATTAGCTCTTTTTATAGTCTTCTAATACATTAGCAGTCTGAGAGATGAATGATATCTTCTATTTCTCTCTGGCCGTGCCAGGAAATTTTGTCATTTTAAAAATTGTATGTGCAAAAAATATTCTATGAAATGAGGGTTATGCTTGGAGTAGTAGTCCTTTAATAGATCTCTCGTGGCAGGGTGGTGTAACTAACCCGGTGTTCTCTGTGACCTAACTACTATAAAGCTGTTCCCATATGCAAATTCTTGACACAAGAATTCTGTGAAATGACAATACATAGATGCTCTGGTACTGAATGTTTGTTTTTAGCCAGAAGAACGGACACTTGGTTACTAGAACTATATATTTATATTTATGTTTATTTTTTTAATATTTTTAATGGTTTTCTTATAGAAGCTTTAATGAATGTTGCAATCTTTTGTGGTGCTTCTTGGCACAGGTAAGTGTGATGACTAAGGAAGATGCAATATGTTCTCAGTCCAAAGTTATTAAAACTACTGATTAGGATTTTCACAGGTTGGATCACTATGGTGCTATATGTAGAACTTTCTTCACTCGCACATATCATTTCTGCCATGTGATACCTGGAAGAACACATATACATCAAAAACTTCTCAAGGCGTTGTAGGCAAGCTGTGCGAAATCCAACCGGAGACCAACGAAGACATTAGTGTATGACGGAGAGGTCCTTGTTCAGCCTTCTCTCTGATGAAGACTAAGTTCTTCCTCTTGAGGATAAAGAAAAACATGTAGCACGATATTCTCACAGCATAAACAGAAACAATGGCCCAGATCTATAAAACCGTGTAAAATAGAGTGGATAGGAGATACGTTTAATTTTGGTAGTAGAAGAAGGAAATTACTCGCGGCACTCGATGGTCATGCTTCTTTCGTTTCTTCCACAAGAGGTAACTTCACATGTCGGGAGGGGGTAGAAGTGAAATGGGAAGACAAGTGTTCGTTTCGCGGCTACAAGCCGCTTCTGCCGGTCCGGCAGAAGCGGCTTGTAACCGCAAAACGAACGCTCGTCGTTTTAAGAGTAGAACACTCATTAAGACTGCAGAATAACGTGATATGACCTTAATATGGTCTGTAGGATTTCCCAGGGCACGTTAGTACTTGGGAGGGGTCCGTGAGTTGTTCCTAGGTAGGATTAATGACAAGGAAAGTGCCTCCAACTGTTGCAAAACTACAACTCCCAGCATGCTGGGAATTGTAGTTTTGTAAAAGCTGGAGGCACCCTGGTTAGAAAACACTGACACACAGGCTGCTCTACACTCTGCTGGCAGCACACGCCTGTCTACCCCAAGGGCTTGGCAGGGACTCGCAAGCACTTTACAGATTCCACCATTAGATGGTAGCAAAGCACATTGTAGAGTCCTTAGAGCCAAAACTTACAGGAATTATGACACTTTGCAACAACACAGCAATCCTATGCCAACCAACGGAAGCCGGATCAGTACAGAGGGCAAGTTTTATCACCATACAGTGAGTCCCACCAAACCGCGATCCCCTGCTTCTTCCATTTACAGCTATGGTCATGGCCTGCCAGTAACTTTCAGCTGGTAATGCTGTCTCAGTAGCCAGTGATCGGGGCAGTTGGGGACCCGGGACACTGTTCCCTCTAAATCGGTCAATACAGAAAAGCAGAGCGTAGATATTACAGTACAGTGACCTAATAAGTTGTAAAGAAGCCAAATATACAAGGCACACAGGGATTGTGCTATGTAGTATACTGGATGCAGGCAGTATACCATGAAATGTAAAATTCCTACACTGATAATTTAAATTATGCCGATTGCCAAGTCAGGGTAAAACATGTTACTAAGGTGTGTGTGTGTTTTTGACACAATGTTCTGTGCCTCCGTAGCGCAAATTCGACTTGAGAAGCTCTTAACCATGTGCTGGACCCCATTGGATCCAATGATCCAAAATATATCACCTAGTGACTCTATTTCTATCTGAAAATCAGTCTGCTGCGGTTTTCAATTCTGGCCAAAAGTTGCATAGGTGACTCTATTTGGTTCTGAGCTTTTTCCCACCAGATCCTTGCCACAGAGGCACAAAACATGGTGTGAATGTATCTTTAGTTCCCCTCTCTGACTAATTATGTATTTATGTCCCCTTTTTAAAGGAATTATATAAAAATAAAACTCTTACAAATAATTTTTTTTATGTTCTCATAACATTTACTACACTTTCCTGTTTGATCCCTGCCGTGTCTACCTTATTTTTACTTCCCTGTAGAGATGACATGCCCATGACCTGATGCCGATCACTGACTTCTGCAGTAGATGGCACAGCACCCAGACGCCAATGTACATCATCTCTGCAGGAAAGACCAGAGAGGCAGCACTGGACATAGATAAAACAGGTGGGTATTGTGTTATGGCGGCGGGGTGAGAGGTGCAGGGCAGATGTTGTTACCCTAGGGGCAGATGGTATTAACCCCTTGTGTTTGTGATGCCAGGGTGTGGTTTAGCCTTAACCACCCAAAGATATACCGCTGGATCCTGGGATAGGCACGGGGGCAATGAAGACACCGACGCCAAGTTACGGACAACGGTAGCTTTTCTGAGGGTAGACAGATGGAACAGTCTATGCAGTACAGCCAGAGCCCAAGGAGGTGACAGAGACTACACAGGTTTGCTGAGACTTGAAGTAGACAGGAGAATTTAGTGCTGGCCATGCTGAGTAGGCAGATGACAGGACAGTTTTACTTCAGTTTACTTGCACTGGACTTGAGGCTGCGGGCCTGGACTTGAGGCTGCGGGCCTGGACTTGAGGCCTCCACTGCTCCGGACACACTATAAGAACGACTGACCTCAGCTAAGACTTGGAGCAAAAGAGAAAAAGACTAGCTCCACCCAGGATTTATATGGGGGAGACTGTCAGGGAGCCCATAGGTATCCTTTGGGGTCAGCTGGTCACTAGTACCTCCTGGGTCACATGGTACATTTATTAAAGCTACAATACACAATATAATCTATTTACATGAGGGAAACAACTGCAGGGGGCCCTTGGGACACTGCCTGACAGGGCATGGAAGGTACAGGGAAACACCATCCCTTATCGGGCTACAATAGTAGAATTTAAGTAATTGTGCCTCTCTAATGATGCCACTTTCTCACGCCAATGAGCTGTGGCACCATACCCTGATGACTTGTGCCGCTGATAAACTGTACCCCTAAAAAATGTGTCCTTAATGATCAGTGCCAGCGTGAACTGTGCTACTTCCACAAAATCTGTAAAACAGTCAACTGTGTCACCTTCCCCTCTAAAGTGTTTAATCTGTGGCTCTCTAGATGTTGCCATAAGTTTGTAGTTTTGCACCATCTGGAGAGCCGCAGCCTGTCCTGGCTCCTTTGGTCAGGTCTGGCTGCTGTGTATGCAGGGAGCAGAGCGCTTTCTTGTGTCTCAAATAAGTCATGAGGGGATTAGGGGCCCATTTAAAAGCTGGAATATGGAACTGAATACAGTAAGGCGGAAAATTTGCTTAATGTCCGCAGGGACGTTACGCAAATTTACATGTTCTGCTAGGTCCACTTGGAAATGTGCCATCTCTTTTGACTGCAATGCGTTTCTGAGTGAAATCTGCAGAAACAATGAACATGTTCATTGTTTCTGTGGATGCCGAAATTGGGATTTCTGCGGTAAACGTTTCCGCCTTGTGCACAGTGCAGCAGAATCCCATTAACATCAAAGAGACTTTGCTGCAGTGGAATTTCCAGGCAACTCCTGAAACTCCGCTCTGCATTCAGGACAAGCACAACACTTTGCACTCTGCCATGTAAGCTGTGTCTCCAGCACGTACTTAAAGGGGTATTCCAGGCAAAAACTTTTTTTATTTATATCAACTGGCTCCAGAAAGTTAAACAGATTTTGTAAATTACTTCTATTAAAACTTAATCCTTTCAGTACTTATGAGCTTCTGAAGATAAGGTTGTTCTTTTCTGTCTAAGTCCTCTCTGATGACACGTGTCTCGGGAACCGCCCATTTTAGAAGAGGTTTGCTATGGGGATTTGCTTCTAAACTGGGCGTTTCCCGAGACGGGTGTCATCAGAGAGGACTTAGACAGAAAAGAACAACCTTATCGTCAGAGGCTCATAAGTACTGAAAGGATGAAGATTTTTTTTTAATAGAAGTAATTTACAAGTCTGTTTAAATTTCTGGAGCCAGTTGAGATATATATAAAAGTTTTTTGCCTGGAATACCCCTTTAATACACTCCAGACTGAAGCTGTGTCTCCAGCACGTACTTAATACACTCCAGACTGAAGCTGTGTCCACATCTCGAGCTTACAGGATCTCTGTAAATGTTCAGACAGGTGGAGCAGGTCGGCTCTTATTTCGGAGCAGCAGATGCCATAGCTGAAGGCCTTGATATGGGACGGCAGGTAATGAAGGATATGGCTCTTTTCTTATGTAGCTTGTTCAGCTAGAACTCCACCTCCTATAAGGCATGAGTTTCCATTTCTCATGAAGGGTGTGGAGTTCTTGTCTCATAGTTCGTTAGTTTGATGACTGGTCTATTAACTCTTGAGGATCCTCACACCTGTGACATTTTCTGGCTAAACAATAAATTCCATAAACAGCTAAAGGCTCTTAAAGAGGCTTTCCTATGGTTTTATTGTTAAGGTATATCTGCGCTGGTGCGGTTTTGTGTTCTTTCATAGTTTTTCCCTTGCGCAGTCAGGTGGCCAAGAGCACCACTGATCAAGTAGAAAATAATAAGGGGATGTAGTCATTGTATTAAAGCTGTAGGTATCTTGGAGGATGGCCCTCTAAAGATCAATGTTAGATCAGGGCCGTGGGTAGGGCTGGGCGGTATACCGGTTCATACCGAAATTTTTGTGCTGCACGATAGGAATTGTAACCCATACCGCAATACCGGTTTGGCCCCTCCCCCTCTGGAATGAATGACTTGTCAGCCCAGCGCTGCGCTGTCCCCACATCGGGGAACTAATCATATGTGACCCGCAAGCGCTGCCCTCCTTGTCCTCCTGTTTGTTGCGGCCGCCGGCGCTGACACTCTATACCAGTTGTCTTCAACATCCAGATGTTGCAAAACTACAACTCCCATCATGCTGGGAGTTGTAGTTTTGCAACATCTAGAGGTCCGCAGGTTCGAGACCACTGCTCTATACTGTATCCCTATGCCCGGGCTGCAAAAGGTAAACAAAATAAACTTTAACTCTCCTTCCCCGTCGGTCTGGACCAGCTTCCTAGGGAATGGAACATCGGAAAGCCGTCAGCCTATCACTGGCCGCAGCGATGTTCCGCCTTCTTACAGGACAGTGGGCTCAGCCTATCGCAAGCCGAGACGGAACATTGCTGCAACCGGTGATAGGCTGATGGCTGTCCGACGTTTGCGTCCCCAGGTAGATTGTAAGGCCAACGTAGGAACATGCGTTAAAGTTTATTTTTGTTTACCTTCTGCAGCCCGGGCATAGGGACACCGTGTCAGCGCCGGCGGCCGCAACAAACAGGAGGACGAGGAGAGCAGCACTTGCCTGTGACGTGAGTAGTACCCTGATGTGGACAGCGCAGCGCTAATAATTATTTTATTTTTTTTGGGGGGGGGGGGGATGGAATACCGTTATACCGTGGAACCGCCATAAGTTACAAAAATACCGCGATACACATATTTGGCCATACCGCCCAGCCCTAGCCATGGGCACATTAAAGGTAAATTCCAATAGGTATCATCCTGCTGTGAGTCTAATGTCAAACCCTTCTATCCCACTCATCGTGGTACAGCTGTGCCCGGTATGATTCCTAAGAGAAAATATATAGTGTCTGTATCCCTAGATAGATTTAACTTGCCAGTGGAAAAGAGGGATGAGGCTGGTAATGGACTAGCTGGGTCTCGTCTTGGTAGAGGATCCACCAGTGTACGCAGGATCTGATGCCGTAATTGGCCCGATATATGGCTTTTACTCCTGGATGTCACTTGTCACAAAGGTCTATTTAGGATATTTCACCAATAACTTATTATATACACAGAACACAACATATCTGATAAGTTTACATGTACTGTATAGATTGACAGTAACCTCAGTATAATCTACTCTGTCCAAGGAAACCCAATCGCATGGAAAGACTCGGCAGCTATTTTTCCTGTACAACTTCAGCTTTTTACTGCAAATGTATAAATTATGGTATGTGTGGGGTAAGTAGTAGTGCTAGTAGCTCTTCTGCTATTGCCACACTACTTGGCTTCCAGAGCATCCTGGTAATAGTGTTGTGTGTTTTTTGAAATTCCCCCCCCCCCCCCCCCCCATCTTATTTTGTATCTCATAATGAATAGTTTGTTCTACTTTTAGGATCGTGTACATAAACTAGAACACACCCTGTGGAAGGTTTCAATCTACGCCCCTCGGGTCTCCACACAACAATGGCTTCTGCTGCCCTGAAAGACGAGCTGACCTGTCCTATCTGCTTGAACCTCTTCACTGATCCTGTAACGCTTCAATGTGGACATAACTTTTGCCAGGAGTGTATGAAGAATTTTATAGATACACGAATGTTATTTGAACCCTACACTTGCCCTCAATGTAGAGCAAAGTTTCAAGAACGTCCTACGCTGCAGAGGAACACCGCCTTACGTAACATAGTAGACCATTTACTTTTTCAGGAGGACCAGGAAGGCAGTGAAGTATTTTGTACGTACTGTGACTGCACACCTGTGGTTGCTTCCAAAACCTGCATGTGGTGTAAAGCTTCTCTGTGTGACCTTCACCTGACAGCACACAGCAAATCACCAGAACATGTCCTAATACAACCAACAAAGTCCTTCAGCAACATTAAATGCACTCTCCACAACATGGTCCTCATGTACTACTGCACCAACGATACTGAGTTTCTATGTGTCTCCTGCTGCCTGGGGGAGAAGCACAGGGGACACCAAGTTGAATTATTAGATAAAGCTGCCAAAAAAGAACAAGAAAAACTAAGAACTATTCAAGAAAATATAATCAAAGAAAGGAAAAACATTGAAAAGAAAGTTCAGAATCTCCAGGACCATCTAATGCAGATCACAGGGAAAGCAGCTGGTATTGTGGAGAGAGTCAATGTCAAGTTCAGAGACTTGAGGATGAAGCTGGATAACTTGGATAATCATGTTCTCAATGAGATTTACCTTCACCAAGCGCAGGCGTCACAGTCTGTCTCCGATCTGATCCAACAGCTAGAATCAAAGAAGGACAGTCTGTCCAGGAAAATATCTACTATAGAAGACCTATGTCAGATAAATGATCCTTTACTTTACTTACAAGCAGACAAACCCGACTTTGCTGGTACAACTGGGTTTGGTGATAACAGTCTAAATGAAGCTGCTGATCTGGCTGAAGATCTGATCTTTGACACTCTGAACTCTGGTATGATAAGCATAATATATGGCCTACAGAAGGGTTACTATGTGCAGGAGGCTTCCGATATATTACTGGATGTGAACACTGCTTCTAATGACGTACAGATCTCAGATGACCTGAAAACGGCGTCCTGGTCAGCGGTGAATCAGGGTCGTCCAAAAACCCATGAAAGATTTGCAATTCGTAGAGTCTTAAGCATGAAGGGCTTTTCTGACTGTAGACTATACTGGGATGTAGAAGTAAGCAAGGCGGGAGGATGGCGAGTGGGGATGACTTATCACAGTATAGAAAGAATAGGGAAATACTCCCTCATCGGTAACAATAACAAGTCATGGGGTTTGCGCAGCTTTAATAAGCAATATTCAGTAAAACATGACGGAAAACAAATCCCGTTAGCATGCCGGCCTTCCTGCTATAAAGTGAGGATTTATCTGGATTATACTGCTGGTCTGCTGTCTTTTTATGAGCTGGATAACTCATTGAGACATTTATATACTTACAGTACCAGCTTCACAGACGCTCTATACCCTGTGATCGCTGTATGGGCTAGTGCTTGGGTGAAGGTCTTACATTAGACCCTCCCCATTACAACTCATGGTCATCCTTATACAGAAGAAATGTTCATACTAACAATGATGGAGGTTCCATCTAAGAACCACATCTAGGCTTCATAAATGTTAACAGAGCCTTCATTTTTGTGATAACCAAATGTCACTCCTCCATGTAGTGGCTGCACCGTATTAATTGATGCACGGCCGGGAACCAGGCAACAAAAAGCTGTAAGCTTGGCGTCTACTTCTAGTTCAGCTAGAATTTATCTTCCCTAAATGTATTAACACTTTGGGGATGTTTCTCAACAATAAAACAAAAAATATTTAAAAAAAACATTGTCCAAAACTGCACTGTAATTACTTTAATTGTTGTGATTCTTTACTGGTTGTAAAATATAGGATTAATTCTGTATGTGAACTCTGAAATGGTGATTGGAGAAGAGATGCATCGTAATGTAAAACTCATTGAACATGCAAATGGTCAAATGTGTCTTATGAAAAAAATCTTGATTTTTATGTGGACAACATAGTTAATGTATTCAGCATACTGATGATTTGAGGGGCAGGAACCTGTAGTATACGCTGTCTGTCATCAGTGTATACAGTAACAATCTGCTTGTATGTGTCTTGTACTTACAATACAGTTGTCTTTGATCATCTACCTTTTAGAAGTCTGTGTGTTCTTTGAGCTACAACAAGATATACATGGGACAATATTGCTATATTGATATTTTGTTTTAATTAGGAATATTTTATTTATTTTGATGATGGGTGGGGTACTGGATTCCTTTGTCTACCATGTGCCCTCTCCTGGATTTTTACACTGACAGGAATTCTGGAACCAGACACTCTTGGGAGGATGCCCTTCTACACCCAGTGCCCTTCCATGGTTCCTAGTGAGGCTCCTCTCTCCCGCATGGCTGGATAAAACTGCGCAATTAATTTTTTCTTCTTCATGTTTCTATAGCACTTTGAAAGTCGAGGAGGTTCACACTACAAAACCGTGAGTAGTGTGGTAGGAACATGATGCACGACAGCAAATTTCATCTAAGCTGCGCAAAAAAACAATGTGTGTGACTTGTCTGCGACTTGATGTTGCTTAACTACATTACAGTTTCATTTGGGTTGGACTATTAGGCTCTGTAGGTCCAACTGCAATATCTGTGGGCAAATGTGCTGCAGGATACCATATGGAACCTGTATGCCTCTATGCCCAACCGTAACTTCTCATATCCAAGCTAGAGGCACCCAAATACTAGATACTAGAACCTCCTTTTATGTTACACAGTTTCTTCGAAACTTATCATTTCACTCCAATATTGTAAACCCTATAATAATCATCCTCAAATTTACACATACAAAGTTTTATTTTGATTCCAACAAATCCTATAACCAGATAAAAAAAAAATTGGCATTTTCGGAGGTGATCAGATACTTTATGAAAGCAATCCCATTTTTAATACAGTGTGATGCATTTGGAAAAGGTTTTTTGTTCTTTTTAAACACTCAACCAAAAAACCCATAATGTATCTGGTTTCTTGCTTTCATTGTCCTTCCACAATAATTACCATTTGAAAGGAGAACTGCGGCTGCCACATCCCTCCCATAGACTTGCATTGAGGGGGCGTGGTGAGGGGTGTCGCCTTGACGTCACTACCCCCCCCCGCAGCTCGCACCCAGCATTCGGAACAAAATGTTCCGAATGCTGGGGCAGTGGAGTACCCCTTTAAGAGAACTTATTCTTTGCATCAGTTATTTTACAAGTAACATCCCAAAGCGTATCAACAAAGACTGTAACTGGTAGCTTTATCAGCACAGTGTTGAGATTTTACTGGGTAAAATGTATTTAAATATAATCAAATGCAAAGAAGGGCTCCGAACTTCTAGCTCCCAGTTAAAAAAAAAAAAAATTTAAATAAAAATAAATTGTGAAGCTTTATTAGAACATGCTAAAATCTTCACAAGCTGCTTATATCAAAGTAAAAAAAATATATAATACAAAATTTTTATTTTTTCCTTTTCTTTGATATGCATTAGATTACCACACTGGGACTGCTGCTACTTGGACTTCCACGCATACGGAGGTGGTGAGCTGACTCTAGAGTTGATTTACTTGAGCTATTTTACTTATAATACTTTAAATTCTAGTTTGTTCATTTTTCATGCTGGAAAATAACTGAAAAAACACCCCTGGCATGATATTTACAGTTTTAAATTGCAGTGAGTAGTGGTCACGTTTGTCTTGGGTAGGGGCGAGGTGTAAAAGGGACCTGGTGAAACCATTTGTGTAGCTACTACTGTACATTTATATAACCCTTAGAAAATCTATAATCTCCTATAATACATTCTGATTTCTCTTTGGGCCAAGTTAATACAATATCACAGTGCACATACTCCTCATTAAGAATAAGAGCTTTGGGAATCCCGTTCTCAAGATCACAATGGGTCTCTTAGACATTCCCCTCTGCAATTGTACACTTTTTAACTATTCTGTGGCCAGAGGATGAGAGTTAAAGGGGTACTCAGGCCGTAAGACATCTTATCCCCTATCCAAAGGATAGGGGATAAGATGTCTGACCGCAGGGGTCCCGGTTGCTATTGGCACCCACCTCTTTGAGCTGCACGCCACGCTGCCAGCTCACAAACTGCCGGGAGCCGACCACGGGGCCGGAGTATTGTGATGTCATGACTCCGCCCCGTGTGACGTCGCCCCCGCTATGCAAGTTTATGGGAGGGGGCGTGACGGCCGTCACCCCCCCTCCCATAGACTTGCATAGCGGGGGCGGAGGGTGACGTCGTACGGGGGCGGACATGTGACGTTACGATACTCTGGCCCCGTGGTCGGCACCCGGCAGTTTGTAAGCTGGCAGCGCGGCGTGCAGCTCAAAGAGGTGGATGCCGAATGCAAGATTGTGGTGGTCCCCAGCGACGGGACCCCTGCGGTCAGACATCTTATCCCTTATCCTTTTGGATAGGGGATAAGATGTCTTAGGGCCGGAGTACCCCCTTAATGGGGGCACAAGCTCTTTCAAGACTGGGTTGTGTTTTAGCATAACAACCCTGTCGAATAGACTGCACCATATATATTGTTTGGGCTTCTTTTTAAATCTGAGAATGTTGCCTGTGCGTAATTATAACTGGAGTTGAATCTACATAAAGCTTTTTATAAACACAAGAAATTACCAGATTTACCAACATAAAGCAGCAGGATACACTTAGTCAATATTCACTGTATTGCCTCCATTCGTCTTTTCTTGATGTTAGAATGAGTTAATCTGGAGGAATACAAGGAGTTACCAGGAAGTGAAGATTTGACAAACCTTCCAGAGTCCTGAGTATAAACGAGAACACACCCTGCTGAAGCTTTCAGTCTTCGTCTCTTCTGTTACCCCACAACAATGGCTTCTACTGTCCTGAAAGAAGAGCTGACCTGTTCTATCTGCCTGGTCCTCTACACTGATCCTGTAACGCTTCATTGTGGCCATAACTTCTGCTGGGAGTGTATAAAGAATATTCTGGATACACACAAAGGATCTGAAGCTTATACCTGCCCTCAATGCAGAGCAGAGTTCCAGGAGCGTCCTGCCCCGCAGAGGAACACCACCTTACGTAACATAGTAGAACATTTCCTTTCTCAGGAGGACCAAGAAGGGAGTGAGGTGTTCTGCACGTACTGTGTTCACACACCGGTGGTTGCTTCGAAAACCTGCATGTGGTGTGATGCTTCCCTGTGTGAACTACACCTGACCGTACACAGCAAGGCCCCAGAACATGTCTTAATCCAACCAACAAAGTTCTTCAGGAGCAGAAGATGCTCTCACCACAAGAAGGTCCTCATGTATTACTGCACCGAGGATGCGAAGTGTTTGTGTGTCTCCTGCTGCCGGGATGAGAAGCACAGGGGACACCAAGTGGAATTATTGAATGAAGCTGCCAAAATGGAAAAAGAAAAAATAAGGACTATTCAAGACCATATCATCAAAGAAAGGGAAGAGATTGAAAAGAGAGTCCAGAGTCTCCAAGACCATCCCAGAAAAAGCAGATGGTATCGTAGAGAGAGTCAATGTCCAGATCAGAGACCTCAGGATGAAGCTGGATAACTTGGATAATCGTGTTCTGAATGAGATTACCAAACAAAGCGAGCAGGTGTCACAGTCTGTCTCTGATCTGATCCAACAGCTGGAATCGAAGAAGGACAGTCTATCCAGGAGAATCTCTACTATAGAAGACCTATGTCAGATAAGTGATCCTCTACTTTACTTACAAGCAGACAGACATGGTTTTGCTGATGTTATGGGGGATGGTGACAGGAACCTCAAAGAGATTAAAGCAGAGGATCTGGCTGAAGATCTGATCATCAAGACCCTGAACTCTGGTATGATGAACATAATGTGCGGCCTACAGAAGGGTTACTATGTGCAGGAGGCTTCCGGCATATTACTGGATGTGAACACTGCTTCTAATGATGTAAAGATCTCAGATGACCTGAAAACTGCGTCCTGGTCGAAAGCAAATATGGGCCGTCCCAAAATCCCTGAGAGATTTGAGAATTATATAGTTTTAAGCATGAAGGGTTTTTCTGACTGTAGACTATACTGGGATGTAGAAGTAAGTAAGATGGGAGCATGGAGAGTCGGGATGACGTATCTCAGTATAGAAAGAAAAGGAGACTGTTCAAACATTGGAAATAATATGAAGTCATGGAGCCTACGCTGCTTAAAGAATCAGTATTCAATAAGACATGGTGGGAAAGAAATCTTATTGTCTCAACCTTCCTGCTATAAAGTGAGGATTTATCTGGATTATACGGCTGGCCTGCTGTCTTTTTATGAGCTGGGTAACTCCATAAGACATCTATATACTTACAGTACCAGCTTCACAGAGGCTCTATACCCGGTGATCGCTGTATGGGATGATGCTTGGGTGAAGGTCTTATATTAGCAATGTTTCAAAATCTGTTAAATCAGACCCTCCCATTACTACTGATACTAATACAGTGGAAAGGTTATGTTTATTAACAATCACGGTTATCATAAATGGAATATTAAATGGAATCTAGATGCTACAGGACCAGCCTAAGGGTACATTCACACGTGTATTTTGCTGCAGATTTTCTGCTGCTTATTTTTCTACCCATGGAAGTCACTCTGAAGAAACTCTGCAACAAAATCCACACGTGTGAACGTACCTTAACTTGTATTACTGGATAAGTACATAAAATATTAAATATGTTGCTAGAATTGTTTTGCACAAAAGCTAAATCCGTGTGTGCTATAGCCTAGAGCTGCATTCACTATTCTGCTGTTTGTGATTAGAAAGTATCAGCAGTCTTTTCATCGGACACAACCTTCATAGTTTAGGTAAGATACAGTACTGCCCAAACTGTTTGTCTTTCCAGCTTCTTAAGTACGGTGTTTGGGGTAAAGATTACCACTACCTATATTTCCTAAAATGCAAGTTTAGTGTAGACCCTGAACAAGCCAGGAACGATGGAAGATTTCAGGGTTGTGAATGTATCTATGGAGTACAGGCTGTAACTCAGAATCAATGTTCTACGTGAGGTATGAACACCGTGGCTGCAACAGCAGAAAGACTAAAGACTGTTAGGATAAGTAATGTACAGTGTTACTTTATGTCCCGAGTTACATCCGGTATTATACTCCAGAGCTACATAACAAATTACTATCTTGTACTTATCCTAAATAAAGCCCTATTCATACTGTATTTTTGCAATAGGTGGATCTTCTTGGGCCATTAAAATGAGGCCCGCAGGGGTATGCTATAGTATATGTCAGCTCCTTTTTTAATTTCTTTTGATTTAAATTTTTTTTTTCTCTTTCATGAACAACTTGATTCATGTTATTTGGTCACACTGGTGACAGACTATTGTGATTTCTGCAGGGTCAGGAACTGGTAGTATATTCTGTATCCAGTCCTGTAAATCAGCATTGTATAGAGCCACAATCTATTTGTACTTTTTGTGTTTTGTGCACCACAGCATTAAAATAAACTTCTGTTTGACAATTATTTGATATTTGATTATTTGATATTGATTTTTACCACTATACAAAAAAAATGTTGCCCCAGTGGGGAACAAACATTGTTGACAACCTTGGTGTTTATGTTGCAGTGTTTGGACGCAGTGGCTGTAGCTGCCGGGCAGAAGCCCCACCCCCAGATGACTGTCGTACTGATATAGTGGCTGCGTAAAAGACGTTCCGGTGTGAGATGCAGAACTGCGCCCCTTGCATTTTTATGTCGGCCCGTCCCCTCAGCTGGCCGGAGATTTATGAACGAGGGAGGTGCACAGACCCCTGGACGTAGATGTGAACAATGGCTCAGTGCCACATCCACAGGTACAGATTTTTACAGCCCCGCTCCTGAACGTAGATTTTCACAGCAAGGGAGGGGAGGTACAGAACTGCGTCCTGCCCATCTTCTGCCTTCCCTCTCCCCTCATTACATGTTTTGGAAATCTCCGGACAGCTGAGTTGAGGGGCCGACGTAAAAATGAATGGTGCGCAGTTCTGCAACTCTAACAGGCAGCAAAGTAGTGAGGCCAGCCCTGTGAACCTCTTATGCGACCGTCTTATTTTATGTAAAGGGATCGGTATGGCTTCACGCAGGACCCCGACTCCACGAGGAACAGGATATACTCAAGGAGAGACCAAGTAAAAACCAAAAGGTAGTTTATTCCCAGGATGCAACGCATTTCACTGCAGTTCCGCAGCTTCATCAGGCATGACAAGAAGCAGGTGAGTTGCTTCTTCATAGGGATAAAAATGTAGCCTTCTAGATATAGTAACAGGGCAAGAAGCAATATAATACTTTAACATATGTGTAACAGGGTTTTGAGGGCGCCCCCTAGTGTCTTTGGGGTCCCTAAACCTAGTTAACTCACTATGCCTGACAGGCGGATCCTGAGCCTCCGCTATCTGGGAGCTGGGGTACATGTCTGCGGCAGTCCCTCCACCCAGTGGAGCATCCGGGGTAGGGATGTGGGGTCCCACTGGGAACATACTTGGTGCAATGAGACTGACAAAGCCTAACTGGAACTAACTTTATATAGTAAGTAGCAAATGAACCAACATACAATAGAGTAACAAAGATAACAATGCAATGTGGATTTTCCTCACCCACCCACCAGCACACTTGCACCCACCCCCTTATCTTCGCCCTAATGGCCAATTGCACATAGGAGAGTTGGGGCCCTTATAAGTCCTGCTCCGGAGTGTCACTGAAGCAGCCTGAGCTGTGCAATGTCCGTCACTGGACCTCAGTCTTTACTGTGAGTGAGGAGACAGGTGCCCTGTGGTGATACAGGGAGAGGCTTGGCCTCACAACACAATTAACCAGGTCAGTCAGCTGCAGTCTCTGGATTCACCAGACGTCTAGACTCAGTGCTTGTCTTTGCCAGCAGGTCCCTCTCTCAGCTGGTGTGGTCTTGGGTGAAGCAAGTTCTTTCAGCAAGGTGCTATATCTGTGCTACAGTCTCTCACAGCTAGAAGCATGTCCTTTCTCTGGCTGAGCATGTGGTAACTTCTAGAAGTCTTCCAGGACCTCCTTCCTCAGAGCTGGGCAGGAAGTATCCTAACAGGACCTGCGATGATGCCACAATCATGTGACTGAAATGGCAGCAAGTCATGTGATCAATGTTTTATTAACAGCATACTGAGTCCATCTGCCATCTACTGGGCATTTCAGATAATGCATCTTGTCAAACAATACATAACAAAATTGTGCAATATTCAATATCAAATACACAAGAATACATAGAAAAAAATAGAAGAAAATAAATATAAAAATAGCATATATGTAAAATATATTAATATAATAATGATGACTTATGACAAGAAAAGTGTAAAGTACAGTGGTCCCTCAACATACGATGGTAATTCGTTCCAAACGACCCATCGTTTGTCGAATCCATCGTATGTTGAGGGATCCGTGCAATGTAAAGTATAGGAAGTTATACTTACCTGTCCCCGCCGCTCCGCACCAGGTCCTCACCTCTCCCGCTGCTGTTCCAGGGGCTCCCGATGCTGTCCCGCTGCTCCGGTGTCTTCTTCGCGATCCTCCGGTGTCTTGCGCATCTTCTGCAGGGTCCGGGCCTCGCTTTCTGGTGACGTTATTACGCTGCTGCGCCGGCGCGGCGTGCGTAGTGACGTAATAACGACGCCGGAAAGCAAGGCCCGGACCCTGGAGAAGATGCGCAAGACACCGGAGGATCGCGAAGTGGACCCGGAGCAGCGGGAATAGGTAAGTGAACCTGCTGGGGCACATTAAGCTGCTATCCGACAGCAGCTTAAGCATTTTGCGCTGTCGGATAGCAGTTAATGCGATGGCCCCGACATATAAAAGCATCGTATGTCGATGCTGACATCGACATGCGATGGCCTCTGAGAGGCCATCGTATGTCGATTTTATCATATGTCGGGGCCATCGTAGGTCGGGGGGTTACTGTAATTATTATGAATGGGGGAAAAAATTATTATAATGAAAAAAATATATAGAAAAAGGCACCAGATGCAGAAAAAGAACCCAAAGCCCAAAACATACAAATGAAACACTAATGTAATGAAAAACTTTTTTATATTGGACCTATGCTTACACATCCGGGAGCGCACAGTCTGAATAGGGCATCCAATATATTGAAAATTAACTACAGGATAACAAATATACTGCATATTGTGTATCATAATTTAGAGAGTGAGTGATGCCAAACAAAGTTTTCCATAACTCAATCTCTAATTTTGATATACAATATGCAGTATATTTGTTATCCTGTAGTCATTTTCAATATATTGGATGCATTATTAAGACTGTGCTCTCCCAAATGTGTAAGCCTAGGTCCAATATAAAAAAGTTTTTCATTACTCATTGTTTCACGGTAATCCATAAAAATGATGTCTTCTTCTTTAAGTTTGATCATTCTTGAATCAATACCAGAAGACTTCCCGAATCATGTTCAATGTCTTATTAATTGGGAGTAATTTTGGATATTTAAGATGTGCACTTTAGTACGGCATGGTCTGAATGAGACAATTGAGAATGCTTGTTAATAACTATTGTGACTCCCGATTTGGTATTGTATCCTCGGGCCCAACTTTTCTTGTCATAAGTCATTCTTATTATTATATTTATTTTTACATATATGCTATTTTCTTTCATTTATATTTTCTGTTATCTTTTTCTATGTATTTTTGTGTCTGAAATTGAATATTGTACAATTTTCTTATGTATTTGACATATGTATTATTAGTATTATATTGCTTCTTGCCCTGTCACTACATAGAGAGGGTTAAATTTTTATCCCTAATAAAGAAGATGCCTGATGAAGCTGTGGAACTGCAGTGAAACACGTTGCATCCTGAGAATAAACTACCTTTTGTTTTTTACTTGGTCGCTCCTTAAGTATATCCTGTGCCTCGTGGAGCCATACCGATCCTTGTCTATATCACAGCCGGAGGGCCGTAGATTTCTCGCTTTGTGTCTACTGTTGTTGTGTATGATGTTACAGAACTTCCTGGGGTGAGTCTCTTTAATGCCTTCCCTTTTACATCATTTTATCTCTTTTAATACACCATGGAGCGCTCTTGCTTGTATTTTCAGATTTAATTTACGTTTGGCATTATCTGGGAGCCAGGCATTTGCACGGCAGCTACTTTCTCTTGCTAGGGTGCAGCCTCCCTCTCGTTGTTGCCCCTTCTTCTGACCTGTATGTAATGCCTGTTTTATTTGTTTTTGTATTTTTCTGTTTAGGTGTGTATTCAGACACTATTCTCTCTGGATAGGGAATGGTTAATGCTCTGAATGAATGAGAACTCGGATGTGTCTATTTTTTTTTTTCTAAAGTATTTATTTATAACTTTTTGATGCAAAGAATAAACAAAACCTACCCTAAACATTTAGCACGAGCACAGAGCTCCCCGACCCTCCCCCCCACTTTAACCTGTTCAGGATGCAGGGCGTATGCAGAGTCCTTAAGGACGTAGGGCGCATGGATATGCCCATGGGAATTCCAGTCCCCGCTGCTAGACTGTTGGGGACTGGATCGGGATGCCTGCTGAAATCATTCAGCAGGCATCCTGCCCCCCAACACCCCCCCCCCCCCCAAATGTCGTCAATCGCAGGAAATTGCATGTCAATTCAGACATGCGGTTTTCTGCTATTTCTGGGCTGATCGGGTCTGTGGTGACCCGATCGCCGGGAAAATAGGGATGATCGGAGCTGTCAGTGATGGCCCCGATCATCCTGAGGGATAGGAGCGAGGTTGCTGTGCTGCGATCTCCTCCTATCCCCTGCCAGTAGTCAGCAATTAATGCTGACCAATGGCAGTGGACAACGGGGGTTGCCATGGAAACCCCCCCGCTCTGCCCACCCCTGGATGTCGGGTAGAACAGGGGAAGATGGCGGCCGGTACCTGAAGAGAAGATGCTGTGGGGACTGCCGATCATCGGTGACAGCATCGGAGATCAGTGGCGCAGGTAGGGAAGCGACAGTGGTGGGGGTAAGGAAGGTGGTAGTTAAGTGATATTTCTCTGTCTCTCTGTAACTTCTTTCCACTGGTCTTCCAACAGATCTGGAATATCAGCCACCCATTTTACAAAAACCAACTCAAACGGGTCAGGGCCCACAGACTGAAGTAAAGCATATGCCTGAGTCAAAGGTTTGGAAAGGACGGCAGTACCCAGAAGTAGCTCCACCTCTGAGAAAACTGGGGTCACATCAAGCGAGCCAAACTGCACCACTACTGCATTTCTCAGCTGGAAGTACCGAAATAGAGCACCTCGAGGGAGATCAAAGCAGTCTCGTAATTCTAAGAAAGAGGGGAAAGAAGCGAAGCCCCCAAACAAATGCATGGCGAATTTGACTCCATGATCACTCCAGAACCCGACTTCTGCAGGTGTTCAAAATGAGGGTTCCCTCATAGAGGTGCTCTGGGGGACATTACCGGCAACGGGAAGCATCTAGAGACCACTGACCAAACCTCAGCCACAGTTTTTTTTATAGTGGGTGTGTTTATTTTAAGACAGACTTTTCCTGCAGTGCTGGTTATTGTGCTATACACTTCCAAGTCTGCTTGAGCATTTACCTTTTGTATTTATCTTGTGATATTTCATCTGAGGAGTTTTTAGCCATGGTTAATTAGTCTTGTTTAGTAGATTTTAGTCTGTTACATTAGTCGGGTGGCTCTGGGAGAGTGAGTTCTAGTATCAAAACATTCCCGTGTTTTCTGGAGGTTTACTGGGGATTGAGGTTTTATTCCTGTTTGTTACTGGAGTCTATGCTGACTCATCAGTTTCCCAGTCTTGTGTACTGGATCTTATCGGTTTGTTAGTTATCTGTTTCCAGTGTGAACAGTGTTCTATATTTATATCCTGTTTGGTTGATCTGATCTTTGTCTTTGCACTTGTATCTGTTTGTGAACAGTGCCCTATGTCCCTGATCAGTTTGCCTGTTTATATTCTGCCCTGTTAGTATTTGTATCCTGTCTGATTATATCTGGTTGTCTGGTATTATTCCTGTTCTATTTTCTGGCCTGCGACCGACTATGTATATAATTTGTTTTTACGCCACTGCACTGTAGAGCAGGGAGGGACCGGTGCTAATTTGTCAATCCATCGCTTAGGATGGATGGGCAAGTAGCCAGGGAGAGTGTTTTTAGGGTAAGTTTTGGGCTCACTCTCCCTGTCCCCGCAGTTGGTCATGACACTGTACCTTTTGAGTTAAAGGGCACAGCGTCAAGTCTGCAACACGATGGAGGCCTCACAAATCAAATTTCAGGCTTCCCTCGCTGGCTGTAGAGGCTTCCATTGTGTACATTGCAGCTGTGCCCTTTGACCTGTGGGGCTGGCATGAAATTTATTTCTACGGATGGTATTTATCTAAATTTTGGCCCTGCATAAGGAAAAGAGTATGCTCACAACACTCTCCCAGAGGAGTTAAAGGGTTTGTCAAGGTCCTACCAACTCAATCCCCCCCACCCCACCCCATCCCTAAATCACCACCCAACTTAAACCCCCACCACCACCATGCAAACTGGTAAAAACACTGGAAATTTAAAAAAAAATTTTGGCCATGACAAGCTACTTATAATATTTATTAAATCATTAACCCCCGTGGAGAGATATTACCCCAGTCATAACAGGCAGAAAAAAACCTTTATTGGGGAGGGATATTTGTGTGATGCTGATAGGACTAAGGGTAAACACAGCCCAATAGTTTTACATCCACTTGATGGGGGTGGGCTGTGTCACTGGGAAATTAAGCCTGGGAAAAGAAATCATTGGGATGTGTCAGCATGGAGCAGGAAGAGTACTACCTCCTTTTTTTTATATATATATATATATATATATATATGTATAAAAACTCACTAGACGATCCCTGAACCATCTCCAGACTAAAGGTTTCTATGCTCCAAATAGCTGCTACAAAGATTTCCAAATGTTATCCATATAATGGGTACAAAAACATAATAAATAAATCTACTATCTGGGAACAAAAAAAATAGACAAACATGTCATCAATATCTGGTTTTTATTAAATAAAAGTGATACATTCTTTTTAAGCGATGAACATGAATTGGTGTTACACTTTAGTTTCTTATTCTGACCCACCCATTGTCAAAAACAACAAACACAGCATGAAGGGGCTGAGTAAAGATGGTATTAGTGGTGTGTAAGAGAGTGATGGGGTCACTCAGCTCATAGAATGAAACTTGCCCGGCATTATAATCGAGGTAAACTCTAACTTTTTCACACATAGCTTTGTGATTGATCCTGATTTCATTATCATTGCATCTTAGAAAGTAGCTGTCCCCCAGCCTGCGGAGACCAAAAGATTTCTTATTCTTCCCAATAAAAGCTAGAGGTCCTCTCCTCTCCACACTAGCATAGGCTACACCCACCCTCCAACCTCCTGATTTGCAGGTGTCCATATCCCAGTAATGTTGACCCGATGTAAAACTCCTTGTACTTAATACTTTGCATTCCTCAAATCTTTGGGGTGTTTCTGGGCGACCCTGGTTTAGTTCTGAACAAGAAACTGTTTTCAAGTCACCAGACACAAAGACGTTGTTGGCCGCGGTGTTGACATCCAATAAGATCTCCGCTGCTTTGTTGGCTGGGAAATATTTTGTTATGCTAACATTGCCCATAATTTCAGACAGACCCATTTGTACCATCTTTGAGACCATGTTCTCATCCATGTCATCTACAGCAGTCATCATTTTAACAACACTCTCAAACTTGCAGGTGTCCTCCTGGTCAAAGGTGTACTTCGCCTCGGCTCCTTGGTCCTGTAAGAGACTTAGCGGATCAGTCAGGTTACACAGTTTCTCCATGTAACACATTTTCCTGGACAGTTCATCCTTCCTTATGTCCAGTTGCTGGATCAGATCAGAGATGGAGAGTGACGTCTGTTCTCCGCGTCTTGTGATCTTACACAGGATTCTCTTTGCTAAGCCATCCAACTGCTTTTCGATGTCCTTAAAGGTGACCTGAACCTGCTCGGTCAAAATTTCTTTTTTTGCCAACATGCTCTGCTTGTGCATCTGAAGACTTTGGATATGTTCCTCCACTTCCTCCTTTATTGAAGCTCCTTTTGTCATAAGGCTTCTCAGGGTTTCAGTTTTCTTCTTAAAAGCTTCATTGATGTTGATCACCTGGTGCTCCTTGTGTCCTCCATTCAGCAAGCAAGAAATGCAGATACAAGCATTCTCATCGCAGCAATAGTAGGTGAGGGTCTTCTGGTGAGAGGGACATTTCCTTATCCTTAGTGAACTACAGGGCTCCATTAAGACGTGTTCCTGAGACTTGCTGTGGACTTTCAGGTGGTTATCACACAGGGAAACCTCACAATGCAGGCACCATATAACAGCAGGCACAGGAGACGCTATACAGCTGGAGCAGAATATCTCTGTCTCTGCTTGTGCTGGTTGGGAAGAATGGAAATGTTCTGTTATGTTACTTAGCTTTAGGTTACTTTGCAGTGCAGGACGCTCTAGAAACTTCTCTCTGCAGTCAGGACAGGTATAAACTCCAGAGGCCTCCTGCGACTCGAACACATGATTGATGCAGAGCCGGCAAAAGTTGTGCCCACATCTCAGCAATATTGGGTCCTCGTAGATATTCAAACAGATGGAGCAAGTCAGTTCCTCTCTCAGTGCTGCGAACGCCATTGAAGATATGAGGTTAGTAATCGTGGTAGGGCGTACTCTAGCTGGGTTGTTCCCTATGACCTAGAACATGGCATGCTGGGTTAACTCTATGTGTGCCTTGCAGTCTTTAACTGTGAAAAGACAAAACAGTATAGGAAATTTTACTTCTCTTTCTGGAAAGTACTTATCTGTCTATTGTTGTCATTATTTTCTTACACCACCAGCCACAGGACAATGCACTGCAGACTTTCCAAAGCCTCTGAAAAGTATTGGAAGGGTTAAAGTTTGAGAGAGTCTGAGATATTTATCAAAACCTGGGAGGAGGAGGAATAAAAATGAGGGGAATGGGCATATAACAGTGTTTCCCAACCAGTGTGCCTCCAGCTGTTGCAAAACTAGAACTCCCAGCATACTTGCTATAGGGTCACAATCTGAGGCTCATTTTGGTCTTATTGACTACATAATATTGCCATACTATAACTGAACAAAAAAAACATGCTAAATGGTGGTCATGGTCTGGTATTTTTAGGGTCTCATGTAGTAGTACAAGTGGTGTCGGTACAATATTCCATCCTGTGCATAGGCAATAAGTTGATTTCCCCAGATTACCACTTTAAAAGTGGCATGAAGTTCTGAGGTGAAGATTGATGTCACACCTAATGGATCTTTGTAGTCTCTCTCCCCCCCCCCCCCCAAATTATTTTCCATAATGTTCCCCCAAAGATGTCTCTTCTTAGGACATTTATAGTCACTGTTGTGTATCACTTCCAATGTTATTTACTGATGACACTGAGAAGTAGCAGCCAATGTTTTCAGTTTCGGCTGTAGGTCAGTGGTCTGAGCTTCTACATATGATGTGGGTGACCAGGGTTCTAATCCTTCTCTCCCATTTTGTTATAAGGTAAGTCATGTATTTAACCTGTTCTCCTCCTCAATAATGGCATTGAGAAATCTTCACTTCTCAGGCCAGGAGTTGGTTCATAGGGGATAAAGTACCAGCTGACAGAGATGAGATGTTGGAATCCATGGTTCAAATCCTGGAGTCCCTGGTCTGAATACTGTGCATGGCAAGTATAGTATATAAGCAATGGGTCCTGTTTGTGCTTGGGTCACTTTGTGCTCTGCTTCAATTAACTCAGTGTTTTGGAAAAAACACACACAGTCTCCCCTGCAAGCTCTAAAGACATTCTACTTCCTACAATTTGTAATAACACCCTGTGAGGGGTTTGCAAGCCCACTTACACCCTTAGCTGTCTTTGCCTACAGCCTCCACTCACTGGACCTTAGAGAGCTTGAACCTGGGCCTCGAGCATGAGCAGCAGTACACATACCACATGAGCTGTCATGCTGCTCACATGATATTTAGATGTGACCCATGAAGAACCATAAGTTCCAGCACTGAAGAGAACTACTCTATAGTGCCTGCTAATAGGTGTCATGACAGCTCAGGGGTTATGTGTGATGCCTCTTGTGCTGGAGACCCAGGTTCAAATCCTAAAAGCTTAGTTGAACTTCAGGAAAAACTCTGCAGCTTAGCACTTGTTAAGGGACTGTAATCTCAGGTAAATATAATAAACTAATTTAAGACACTTCTATCTCTAGATTTAAAGTGCCCTTTCCAGGGTTTTATACCCTTAGCTGTAAGGTTCTTTCATCACAGCTCAACTGATCTTAGAGAAATTGAACCTCAGTCTTTGTCATGGGAGGCAGCACACATAACCCCTGAGCTGTCATGCCACCTATTAGCAGGCCACATAGAGTAGTCCTCTTCACGGTTAGAACTTATGGTTCTTCGGAATCACGTCTAAATGTCATGTTTACTAAAATGTAGAGTCTGTCAGTGAGCAGCAAGACAGCTCAGGTGATATGTGTGCTGCTCCTTGTGCTGGAGGCCTAGGTTCAAGCCCTCTCAGTGCTAGTGAGTGGAGGCTGTAGGGAAAGCCTTACACGTGCCCTAAGAGTGCCCTTTAGATGGATAGGAAAAGGGATGTTGAGAGAGGCAGAAATTTTGCCTAAGTGACATTGGGAAACCTTCACCTACTTCTCAGGCCAGGAGTTGGCTCCGATGGATAAAGCACCAGCTGACACAGCTGAGATGATGGAGTCCATGGTATAAATCCTGGAGTCCCTTGTCTCAATACTGTGAATGCCAAGTATAGTATATAAGCTATGGGTCCTGTTTGTGCTTGGGAGTCTCATACTCTACTTCAATTTATAATCAAAATTCTGCATAACACCTGAGCTGTCATGCTGCCTGTTGACAGGTTGTTCATTTTGGTAAACATGACATTTAGATTTGATCCTATAGAACTAACTATAGGTTCCAGCCCTGAATAGGACTGCACTATATGAGCTATTGTGCAGGCAGCATGATAGCTCATGGGGTATGTGCTCTGCCTGTCTTGATGGAGACCTGGGTTCAAATCCTCCGAGATTTGTTAGAATTTATCTGTTGAACAATCTCTGTAGTTTAGGGTTAACCCCAGGTGTAGAAGGTAATTTGAAGATTATTTTCACCTAGGATTAAAATATCCTCAAGAGGATTTCGGACACTCAGCTGCAGGGATGGTTCTACAGCTGACATTCAACCAATCTCAGAGGATTTGAACCTGTGTCGCCATCATGAGAGGCAGAGCACATACCACATGAGCTATCACACTGCCTGTACCAGAGCCCATATAGTGCAGTCCTATTTAGGGCTGGAACCCATAGTTAGTTCTGTAGGATCAAGTCTATATGTCATGTTTACCAAAAAGAACATCCAGTCAACAGGCAGCATGACAGCTCAGGTGTTATGTGTGCTGCCTGCCATGATGGAGACCCAGGTTCAAGCCTTGTAAGGCTCTAGTGAGTGTAAGCTATGGAGTCATTACACCAACACACCTCCTGGGAGAGTGTTAAACTTGATGGCAGGCCTTTATAGAGTATGTGGGAAGAGACAAGTAAGATGCAGAAATTTTGCCTAAGTGTCAACACTTAGGCAAATAGTTAATTGAAGTAGAGTATGAGAGTCCCAAGCACAAACAGGACCCATAGCTTATATACTATACTTGGCTTTCACAGTATTGAGACAAGGGACTCCAGGATTTGAACCATGGACTCCAAGATCTCAGCTGTGTCAGCTGGCGCTTTATCCCTCTGAGCCAACTCCTGGCCTGAGAAGTAGGTGAAGGTTTCTCAATGTCATTACCGAGGAGGAGAAGAGGTTAAATAAATGACTTACCTTGTAACAAAAGAGAGCAGGATTAGAACCCTGGTCATCCACATCACATGTAGAAGCTCAGACCACTGACCTATCAACAGAACTGGAAGCCTTGGCTGATACTTCTCAATGTCATCAGTAAATAACAATGGAGGAGACACATAACAGTGGGGGAATGGGGGAACGTTAAGAAAAAGAATGAAAAAAAAAAAAAAATTAGATCCATCAAGGGTCTACACAGATCGTCACCTCAGAACTTCATGGTTCAAGTTCCTTCTAATCATTGTAGAAAAAGCCCTTTACAGATGAGGATTCTTCATCTATTACTAAGTTAAAATTACTTGATTTGAGGAATTTTAGCTGTATTCATGGACAGTCTTTAGAGTATTAACCATAAACCACAATAAGTGTTTGAACCAAGGTCCTGAGGATTAGAACCAGCATCTCAGCTTTATCTCCCAGCTCCTTAACCCCTGAGCCACCTCCTGATGTGAGAAATACATACTGCCCGAGCTATCATACTGCCCCCTGACAGGCTTGAATATTTTGGTAAACATGACATTTAAGTGCGATCTCGAAGAATCATATGTTCCAAATGTTTGTTGCAAAAACACTTAAGTGTAAACAGTTAAGCAAATTTAAGACAAGTTTAGCTAGAATCCTTCCCACAATAGGAACTTTGCGCTACCATTCTGTATTTCCAATAATTTAACCAGGAACTCTAGGATTCGAACCGCGGTCTGCAGCAGCTTAGCTTAATCATCCAGCTCTGTACTTCCTTAGCCAACACCTGATCTGAAAATGAAGATTCCTCAATGTCATTATTGAGATGGGAACAAGGTCAAGAGTAAAATGAATGCATTATCCTGTAACAAAATGTCACCAGATACAATGTATACAGACTCGTACTACTGACCTATAGCCAGGACTGGTAACCTTAGGTTATGTTTTTTAGTGTCATCAGTCTTAAGTTTTGTGTCACTACTTTTTGAGCCATTGTCTTCCATCATGACATTGAGAAACCTTCACATTTATCCAAGTTCTTAGACCTGAGGGTGACCTATGCTATTGGTGATGACGAAGATGTGGCTCTCCGCGTATATCAGCATCACAAGGAAATAGAGATGGGCTTAGCTAAGCTCATTCTAGTGACTAGCGAGGATCAGAACAGCCTGACCGATCAAAACTCACGTCTCTATGACATGTATAAGATAATGCTTAAATGGTGCACGGACAGTCAAAGGTGTCATAATTTTGCAAAGCCTGATCTTCTCATTCAGGAAAAATTCTACTTCATTTACATACATTCCTTTTAAATTTAATTATGATGTTGCAGTCATTGGGTGGTCCAGTTTTTCCATCTATGGAGACCTTTACATGATTGGTATGAACAGACCTCCGGGTATATATGAGCAGCATATACTGTATACACCAGGAGCACAATGTAGATCACCGAGAGGTTCCAAATGCGTAATTGAGTCCGTAAGATAAATCAGCGAGCACCATCAACGGTCCTAATGAGATCATTTATACTATCCATGGTAGGAAAACATCTCTCTAACCCAACCCAGGGAGATGGAGGCGATTATGACGACACCCTTTAAAGCGTACCTGTCTGATTTCCCCCCCCCCCCCCCCCCAATAAAAAAGAATTTAAGTAAAACTCTGTACCTAATCCTCACCATGTACATATCATTTTCATGTCTCTATCACCTATATTAATTATAAAAATACCTCTTTTTCATAGTCACGGTGTTAGAAATCCTCTCAGGGGAAGGGGGCGTGTCCCTCCCTTGTGGTGGTGGGAGGTGATTTGTGTGGTAGAAGGCGGGCGTGTCTCTCTTGTGGTGGTGGGAGGTGATTGGTGTGTCTGCCCATGCAGCCTTGTCCATGACTCTTCTCTTGTCCATGATTCATGGACAAGACTGATGCTGCTGCAGGCCTGGTTAGTGTCCCAATAGGTATGGGGACCCCTAGTGGTGGAATTTTCAGGGTTTGTTTTCTTTATTAAATATTCAAAATATTCAAGTTTTTAGATCTGATAGTGCCCATTTAAGGCTGGGTTCGCACATGGTTTATACACCGCAGACTGTAATTGGATGTGGTTTTGCAGCAGTTGTACCCGCAATACCATGCGGCCGTTAAAGGGGTTCTCCGGTGCTTAGACATCTTATACCCTATCCAAAGGATAGGGGATAAGATGCCTGATCGCGGGAGTCCCACCACTGGGGACCCCCGGGATCTTGCATGCAGCACCCCGTTTGTAATCAGTCCCTGGAGCGTGTTCGCTCCGGGTCTGATTACCGGCAGGCTTGCATTGAGGGGCGGAGCGTGACGTAACACGGGGGCAGAGGCGTGACATCACACGCCGCCGGCCGTGTGGTCGCCGGTAATCAGACCCGGAGCGAAGACGCTTTGGGGACTAATTACAAACAGGGTGCCGTGTGCATGATCCCAGGCGTCCCCAGCGGTGGGACTCCCGCGATCAGGCATCTTATCCCCTATCTTTTGGATAGGGGATAAGATGTCTAAGCACTGGAGTACCCCTTTAACAATCAAGCTGCTTTTAGCTGCTGCGTGTGACCTCAGCCTAAGAGGTCCTGTCATGAAGGAGGACGTCAATCTCCAAACCTGGAGCAGGAGATCAGCCATAAAGAAGCTGTAAAATACACGGCCTCCATAATAACAAAAAAACATTTCTGCTAAAACATTTTTTACATAAATAAAATGCTGAGCATAGAAAACCCAGATGCATAAGTTATTGCGCTTCACAACCAGTTTCTAGAAACATTATCTTTTATTAAAAAAAGTGTCCATCAGCTTTAGACAACCGGCCTTCCATTTCACTTAAAGGGGTACTCCGCTCCTGGACATCTTATCCCCTATCCAAAGGGTACAACAGTCATCACGCCCCCCCCCCCCCCCCCCCCATAGACATGAATGGAGGTTGCATGGCATGTTGTCATGACCACAGTCCCGTGAACACAGCGTTCTGAACATTTTTGTGGGTGCCTCCCGGATATTACAGTAGGTTCCAGCGATAAGATGTCTGGGAGGGGGGTGGGAAGTACCCCTTTAAAGGGGTATTTGCATCTCATAATTTCAGTTTCCCGACTTGTTTACAGCAACTGAAGGTGGTCAGGAAGCCAGTCGGTGAAGTTATGCAACGTGACTTAAATGGGAGTTGCGAGTGTTCTGCATTAGGCCACGTTCACATAGTGGAAAATGTGCAAAATGTCCACCCTGACATTCCCCACATTTGCGTCTTCATAGACGGCACTACAACCGCTTGATAATGCAGCGTCTTCATAGACGGCAATGCATTTTCAATCGGAATCCGCAAAAACATTGAATGGTTCAATGTTTCTGCGGACGCTGGAATCTGGATTTCCGCCATGTGCAGAGTGCAGCAAAATCCTATTGAAATCAATGGGTATTTTCCCCTGGAATTCAGCTGGGAAATTCCACCATGTGAACACAGCCTTAATGACACCAGTTACTCCAGTTAGATTCTGGCTAAGGAACAGATGTTTAATACACATTCCGACTAAAACTAAATTTTATTTTGTCCATTAGATTGCAAAATGCCATCGGGAGCAAAGCCGAAGAATGTTGGGGGCTGAAGAATTCAGGAAAATACAAAAAAAGAAGAAAAAAAACAAGCAGCATTTCCTTCATACTTGAACTTTGGTTCACATCGATCCTCAAAAACCAAAAGGTATTTTCATAATGAGTCCAAAAAGCCGCATATTACTCTACAGTCCAGGGACAAAAAATACTACTGCAAGTCCAGTACCAAAGAACCTATTGTAGTTCCCCTATATAGAACACTTTGCTTATGTCTTAAAGGACTGGAAAACATTATTTTTAATCAACTGGTGCCAGAAAGTTAAATAGATTTGTAAATTACTTCTATTTAAAAATCTTAACCCTTCCAGTACTTATCAGCTGTATGCTCCACAGGAAGTTGGGTAGTTCTTTCCAGTCTGACCACAGTTCTCTTTGCTGACACCTCTGTCTGTGTCACTAACTGTCCAGAGCAGGAGAGGTTTGCTATGGGGATGTGCTCCTGAGCAGAAACAAATCCCCGTAGCCAAGCTCTCCTATTCCGGACAGTTCCTAAAATGGACAGAGGTGTCAGCAGAGAGCACTGTTGTCAGACAGAAAGGAAATTCAAAAAGAAAAGAATTTCCTGTGGAGCATACAGCAGATGATAAATTCTGGAAGGATTAAGATTTTTTTTAATAGAAGTAATTTACCAATCTGTTTCACTTTCCGGCACCAATTAATAAAAAAAAAAATGTTTTCCAGGGCAGTACCCCTTTAAGGGGATGAATTCTAGATCAGTGTTTGACTTTAAGGGGCAGTGTAAAGCATAGAGCAGAGCTGAAGTGTAAAGTATGGGACCGAGCAGCTGGATGTCAGACCTTAGGTTAGTGGTCTTCAACCTGCGGACCTCAGGTTTGTTGCAAAACTACAACTCCCAGCATGCCCGGACAGCCATCGGCTGTCCGGGCATGCTGGGAGTTGTAGTTTTGAAACATCTGGAGGTCCGCAGGTTGAAGACCACTGCCTTAGGTGTTTACTAATCCGGTTGCCTACAGCTATTGCAAAAGTACAATTTCCAGCATTGCATGCTGGGAGTTGTAGCTTTTCAACAGCTGGAGGCACATGGGCTGCTATAGACCCTCATCCAGGGCAGAGAACAGATGAGGACAGAAGAGTTGGTAAGGCTTCTCCCCCAGCAAGCTGCTTCCCAGCTGAAGACAAAGCAATATTATAACAATATTATAACAGACATTTATTAAAGGGGTACTCTGGTGAAAAAAAATTATATTTTTAAATCAACTGGTGCCAGAAAGTTAAACAGATTTGTAAATTACTTCTATTTAAAAATCTTAATCCTTCCAGTACTTATCAGCTGCTGTATGCTCCAGAGGAAGTTGTGTAGTTCTTTCCTGTCTGACCACAGGGCTCTCTGCTGACACCTCGGTCCATGTCAGGAACTGTCCGGAGCAGGAGAGGTTTGCTATGGGGATTTACTCCTACTCTGGACAGTTCCTGACATGGACAGAGGTGTCAGCAGAGAGCAATGTTGCCAGACAAAAGAAATTAAAAAAAGAAAATAACTTCCTGTGGAGCTTATAGCAGCTGAGAAGTACTGGAAGGATTAATATTTATATATAGAAGTAATTTACAAATCTGTTTAACTTTCTGGCACCCGTTGATTTTGAAAAAAATATTTTTCACTGGAGTACCCCTTTAAGGTTTCCTATCAGATGTCGCAACATTGTTCTAGTTATTCTGCTTATATAGTAATCTCTCAATTTACAATATTAATTGGTTCCAGGACGGCTTGTAGGATTTTATGTTGAGACCATAACTCTATAGAAGGTAATTAGTTCTGAAGCCCCCAAAATGTCATTCAAAAATAGGAAAAAGTGAGGATTAAAGAATAATAAGTAGATAACTAATAGAGATAAAACAAATCCTTACATATAAAAGTTAGAAAGATCTGCTGGGAGCTGTAAATCACTGGACAGGAGCTTCTTCAGGGTCCTGTACAGTACACAATGTCCCAAAAAAGTAACATGGAGCCGTAATTACCTGGTGTCCAAAGGAGCAGCTAACCCTGGGACAGGTAAAGAGTACAGAACATGTAATACCTCCCTGTACTGTAGGAGGCGCTACCAGACATCAGTCAGTGCATGCACTTCAGTAAAACAGGGGATTTTCCAGTGAATGCCCATTCTGATTGGTCGGTTCTTTCAGCCATTGAGACGTCGCGCAGATCTGGACTGTCTGTAGTATTGTATGTTGATTCTGGTTTCAGGTTAAAATGGTCCAGAAAAGACCGAAAATATTGTAACCTGAGGCCATTGTAAGTTGAGGGACTGCTGTAGCGATAATACAGCCTCCCCCTTCCCCCAGCCTTGACATATCTTTAAAGAGCACCTATCATCAACTACATTTTCCCTAATCCCCCTCCCCATCTGTCCCTGAATCTAACCAACTATCTCTATCCCTGTATTTATTTTTGTTTAAAAACCCCTGTAAATACCTTTTTCATAGCATCTTCGGTAGCTCAGTGTTGAGCAGTATACGAGGGCAGGAAGTGGGCGTGGCCCGGCAGGCGCGACATCATCAGAAGCCTGGCTGGGCTAGCTTCCGCCCTTCTTCCTGTATGTTGCGCTCCCTTTCGGGAGCGCGCATACAGGCGGAGTACAGGGGAGGGACGGCAGCCTCCTCCTCTCTGTTGGCTATACATGTGCCATACAGAGAGGACGCCCGTGAATTCTCGCGTCCGCTCCTCCCCCCAGCTCTCCGAAGATTTCCAAAGCTAGAGCTGGGGGAGGGCAGAGCCAGGGGAGAGATGAGGTACATGCCCCCTCCCTCATCTCCCTGAGCTTGGGAGGATGCAGATCTCCACGGGGAGAAGTACACGCCTAGTGCAACTCCCAGCATACACACACACCTAACAGAGACTACAACTCCCAGCATACACACACACACCTAACAGGGACTACAACTCCCAGCATACAATCATATACACACACACACATATAACAGGGACCCCCCTCCTCCTCCTCACATAGAAATCATCCCCAGGCAGAGATTTATTCCCAGTCCCTGCAGTGTATGAATCCCCAGCACGTGTACAGTAAACACAGACAGAGCTGAGGGGAGATGAGGAGCGCTGCTCTGACTTCTCTCTCCCCTGCTCTGACTGTCCATGGAGATTTGCGGCCTCCACTCGGGGGAGCTCAGGGAGGGGGCGGGTACTTCTCCCCGTGGAGATCTGCATCCTCCCGAGCTCAGGGAGATGAGGGAGGGGGCGTGTACCTCCTCTCTCCCCTTGCTCTGTGAACGCAAAAATCCACCTCACACCCTGCTGCTTCTATCCTGCAGAGCTGCGCTCAACTGACTCTCGGCCAGCACGCGCCGGCTCTCCTTATCAGCGGGAGGAGCATGAAGACGCCCCGCTGGCTGGGCAGAGTCAGGAGCGTGCCCTGCTGGGATGCGCACACAGCGCTCGCTCCCATCTGTCTGATTGATAGGCGGGGAGCTGCGCTGAGTATGAGATTTCGGACTCAGCTGCCAGGGCGGTGTGAGTCCAAAATCACTAAAAAAGGGACTTCTAGGGAGACCTCTAGTGGACAAAAGTTTAGACACAAAAAACACATAAAAGTATACATTTTTTTAATAGAACCCAATGAGAAAATTAATCTATAGATATTAAACTATAAAATAAAACAAAACATTTTTTTTGATGAGAGGTACTCTTTAAACAAGAGGCAAAGAAAGCAAATTCTATAATGAATACGTTTATTGTCTTACAAAATTCATTGTCTAGAAATATGGGATATACACGGGGGTGAGGGGGAAAAGGGAGATTCTGGGGGGGAGGGATGGGCAGGTGATTTCGGCAGCTGTTACGTATTAAAAAAAATATAATAATAATAATAATAAGACAGACATTTTATGCGCACACAGATAACCTGTATCAACCCTCGCCAGTCCAGGAGGGGGCGACACAACACCCCTCCTAAACCTGGAAAGTATGAAGCTTTTAATACAAATTAAAAACAAAAAACAAAACCATGATATTTCCAGCACGTGTTCCGAGTAATACTGTCTTCTGGATAGGACTTCCTAGTGATATAATGCACAGTAACGTAATAACCTCTGCTGGGAGAAGTGGATATGTATTTTAATATTCTCAATTGACTAAGTGTCTAAGGCACCATTTATGTCATTAAATATTTTTTTTTTTTCTCTTTTTTTAAAATTGCAAGTTGGATCTGAACAAAGTGCTAATCGCTAATTGAAATGCAATTTGGATAATATTAATCCAAACTACCAACGTCACAGTGTTGGCAGAATGCGGAAGAGCTGGTGCCAGGCGTAAAAAACATACAGTCTGTGCCCGAGCCAGATTCCTACAGTTACCAAGACATGATAAGATCTGACAGATTCACAGTTTAGTCATGGAACTTCTGTTCTGCAGTCCACCACAGACTGGAATAGAGAGGGACCTGATACAACATGCATGGGGTAGGAGGAATCGCGCATCTTCCCTTCACCCCCGTCGTCGCCCACATGGGATAAGGACATGTAGTGTAGGGTTTTGTTTATCCACATGATGCTATAAAGAAAACGAAAGCAAAAAAGTCTTAAAACAGACGCCTTTAAAGGAAATGTAGAGTCGGAATAAGTAAATCTCTGATGCCTGCCTTCTGTGTATGGGGTGAAGGAAGGTAGTCTTCACCTTATTCCTGCAGAAATCAAGACATTCTGCCGGAAACCGGTTCAAAACGGATTTGTGTTTTAGCATTAGAAAGGCCGAAGCTGTCTGGAGAGAAGAGCGATACAGACTCCTCCAGACCGGCTGACCCCTTGGTGCTCCTACGAGCAGTTTAATGTCCCTTCATTCTTGCTCCCTAGACGGCCCTGACTCGGGCTGAGGAATGCTGGGGAGGAAGTCACTCGGCTGGGGAAGAAGCAGATGTCTCATTGACTTCATTAGTTTTACTCTCCGGCTCGTCATCCGAGAGATCAAGGGAGGCGCCTTCTATCTGGAGCTGACGGCGACCGGAACGGCTCGAAGTTGAAGAGAAGGAGATGGGACCACCCCTCCTGCAAGAGGTAACACGGAATTATTTATAACATTCAGACTATCGGTAAAAGAAAACATCAACTTTTCCAGTCTAAGGCTCATTCACATGTATTGTGTTTGCTGGGAATTTTATGCTGTGTAAATCGATGTAACGAAATGAGTGAATACAGCATCAAATCCGCAGCAAGCACGGTACGTGTGAATGTACCCAGTATTAGAAAAACAATTAGGTCAAATGGTGTATTATAACTTGTGCTGCAATAGTTTAATAACCCAAGGACAGGGGTGGTGCTGTTTTTGGAAGAAATCGGCTTGAAGTGACTTTTTAAAAATAGTAAAATCTGCATCATGTGGCCATAACAGGACAAAAGCAGAACAAAAAAAGCTGCACTGACCAATTGAAGTGACTAAATCCCAAGACTTTTCTCCTTCCCTATATAATGTATTTCTGTACTAGGCCTGTGCTGCTTTCATCCCCTTCCTCTTGGTAAACATTAAGCTCCTCTCTCCACCCTACTTTGGTTTTCTCACCTCAGCCTGTTCTTAAGGGTGGACACTTCACGGATCAGACCCTCATTGGCCTCTGATGCGTCATCCAGCTCCCGCTGCAACTTGCGCCTTGAGGCATTAGCCCGAGTGGCTTCCTCCTCTGCTTCCTCCAGCTGCCTCTTCAGTTGTTTCATGCGGACATTGGCTTTTTCCATCTGTAGAATTAACCAGGGATTTATTTAGTACACTAGCAAGGGTTAAAGGGCTCCGGTCAGTACTAAAAACTATTGACAAGTGATGTAGAAATGTCAAATGTTTGGAATGGTAAGGGTCTAAAGGCTGCTTTCACACCATAAAATTCATCCGTTTTAAAGATCCGTTTGATGTTCCGTTATGAAAACCCTGAAAATCGGCCATTAAACGTCCGTTAGAAAATCCCATTATAGTCTATGGGATTTTTACATTATCCGTTTTAATCCATTATAGTCGATTATGAATAACGGACGTTATTTTGTGACGGGAAAATGAATGGAAGAAATAGTGCATGCACTATTTCTCCCGTTACTATCTTCCGTCACAAAATAACGTCGTTATTAATAACGGACTATAACGGATTAAAACGGATAATGTAAAAATCCCATAGACTATAATGGGATTTTCTAACGGACGTTTAATGGCCGATTTTCAGGGTTTTCATAACGGAACATCAAACGGATCTTTAAAACGGATGCATTTTATAGTGTGAAAGCAGCCTTAGTGCTAAGTCCCCACTGATTTCTAGATATAGCAAAGAGAAGCACACAGCAGCACACTTCACTCCCCAGCTTAGCACTCGCTTCGGGCTCTATAGACTATAATCTCCTGCACTGTAACAGGGAGTGAAGCATGCTGCTTTGTGCTTCTCTCAGCTATGTCGGGTTTGGTGGGGACCTCAGCACTGACATCGACCAATCAAAACATTATGACATGTCTGCAGACATTTTTAAGCCAACCAATGTTGATCCAGCCAGCATCAAACATACTTACTTGTTCCTTGTACTGGTCCGCATGTCGCCGTTCATCCTCCACTTGCATGAAAACTTCCTTTAGTTTCTTCTCTGTCCTGCGCACAAGCTTGTTAGATGCGGCTCGCTCTCTGCAGGAGAAGATGAGGAAACCAGTTCAGCAAGCGCTATAGACAACTTGGGGGACATGTATCAAAGATTTTACCCCTGTTTTGTGTGTATTTTTTTTTTTCAATTTTTTTTTTAAATTTTGCGCAAGCCTTTTTTTGCGCATTTTTTTGCGCACGTTTTGGTAGAGCATGTCCTCCAGATCTGGCCGAAACAGGGTACCTTGGAGCTGCATATATAGTACACATGGATTTATTACCTGCGTACTTTTCCTTTGCACCAAAAATTTTGACGCAAGTGCGTCTTTTTCCCAGAAAATATAAGCCAACTTTAACTGCACGTAGCGATCCTTTCTATTTCTAAAGTAAAATCAAAACCGAATGACCATGGATTCAGGAGTTTCTGGCGCAGAGAGGAACCATCAGGAAGCCAAGTAAAATCAATGGATTTATTAAATGCAACGCGTTGCGCTGCGCATGCCTGATGAAGCTGCGCATGCGCAGCGAAACGCGTTGCATTTAATAAATCCATTGATTTTACTTGGCTTTCTGATGGTTCCTCTCTGCGCCAGAAACTCCTGAATCCCTGGTCATTCGGTTTTGATTTTACTTCTACCCAGGAGGGCTGCAGTGGACCTTCTTTTACATTTCTTCTGCATTTTACCTTGTTGTGTGTGGGCGCACAACCAACTTTGGTAAGTGGTTTGGGAATTACCATCCCCCACTAACAAGATCTACTGATCCTGCACATGAGGCGCCTTCCTCCCTCTCTCTAGATTCTATTTCTGAAGGAAATTTCTACTAAGGAACCACCAGAATGTTTTAACTTTTCTATCTCAATTCCTCATTTGGTTTGCTTTATATTGCTTTTTACTCCTTGGTTATTCCAAAGCACTTTTAAAATAATTTGCATATAGAATATTTCTTTACAGTTCAGTTATTCATTAGATCACTTGTATATTGGTATTTTATGATCCAACAATTTAATACATTTACATAGGAAATGTTTGATATCTTACTTATCATTGAACAAGCTCTGTCACATTAAAATAGCTTTGTAATCCACTTAACACTGTAGATCATTCTCCTTTTATTTTTAAAATGTACTGCTTTCCGTTATACTTTTCCCCAGCGCCTGGTAAGTTGGTGGCTATCACTGATAGCCAGCCATCTTACCATGTGACCACGGGGGGTTTCATCCCCCCAGAGATCGCTGCTATCAGCTAGTCAAATCTGAGTAGCTGATAGCAGCGCGGTGTGTGAGTCCGGATCACGGGGATCGGGACACACACCGCTCTGCTAAGTGTCCCTTCCTTGTCCCCCGGCGTCACTTACCCGGCCATGCGGTGCCCCGAGCGGTCCCGGCACGAGCGGCGTCCTCTAGGCGGTCCCGGGGGTGGTGCGTCCCCGCGGTGAGTTTGCAGCAGCAGGGCGGCATCTTCATTGGCAGCAGTGAGAGCGCCGTAAAGCGATCTCACTACTGCCTCTGGGAGTTTCAAAACTGCAACTCCCAGAATGCCCAGACAGCCTTGGGCTTTCTGGGCATGCTGGGAGTTGTAGTTTTGCAACATCTGGAGGGCCACAGTTTGGAGACCACTGTATAATGGTCTCCAATCTGTGCTCTTCCAGATGTTCCAAAATTACAAATCTCAGCATGCCCACTCTGTCGACACATGCTGGGAGTTGTAGTTCTGTAACATCTGGAAGACCACAGATTGGAGACCATTATACAGTGACCCTTCAGATATTGCCAAAATACAACTTCCAGCATGTCTGGCCATGCTGGGAATTATAGTTTTGCAACAGCTGGAGGCACACTAGTTGGGAAACATTGTTTGTTTCGTAACTCTTTTTCCCAACCCGTGTGCCTCCAGCTGTGCCTCCAAACTATAATGCCCAGCATGCACTGACAGACCATGCATGCTGGGAATTGAAGTTGTGCAACAGCTGGAGGCACACTGGTTTGGAAACACTAAGTTAAGTAAAAAAACTTTCAAGTGTTTTGCAACCAGTGTGCCTCCAGCTGTTGCATAACTACAAGTTCCAGCATGTCCTTCTGCTGTCACTGCATGCTGAGATTTGAAGTTTTTGCAACAGCTGAAGGCACACTGGTTGCGAAACACTGAGTCTGTTTCTGTGTTTCGCAACCAGTGTGCCTCCAGCTGTTGCAAAACTACAACTCCCAGCATGCACGGACAGCCAAAGGGCATGCTCGGAGTTGTAGTTTTGCAACAGCTGGATGTTTCCCCCCCCCCCTCAATGTGAATGGACAGGGTACACTCACATGGGCGGAGGTTTACAGGGAGTGCTGCAAGATTGAGATGCAGCAAACTCGCTGTGAACCCCCGCCCGTCTGGTACGGCACTGTTTCCAAAATGGAGCCTCCAGCTGTTGCAAAACAACAACTCCCAGTATTGCTGGACAGCCATTGACTGTCCAGGCATGTTGGGAGTTTTGCAACAGCTGGAGGCACCATGTTTGGGAAACACTGGCATAGAATACCCCTATGTCCACCCCATGCAAAACCCTAATTTAGCCCTCAAATGCGCATGGCGGTCTCTCACTTTGGAGACCTGTCGTATTTCAAGGCAACATCTTAGGATCACATATGGGGTATCGCCATACTCGGGAGAAATTGCCTTACAGATTTTGGGGGGCTTTTTCTCCTTTTACTCATTATGAAAAGGAACAGTTGGAGTCTACACCAGTATGATAGTGTATAAAAATAAAATTATTTACACTGACATGCAGGTGTTGCCGCATACTTTACATTTTCACAAGAGGTAAATGGGGAAAAAAGATCCCCATTTTTTGGGACACAATTTAGCCAGAGCACGGAGATACCACATATGTGGGCGCAAAGTGCTCTGCGGGCGCACAACAAGGCCCATAAGGTAGAGTGCGCCATGTACATTTGAGGTGATTTACACAGGGGTGTCACAGATGTTAAATGAAGAATAAGGACATTGGTATAATTGATGTGTTATAATTGGGTGCAAAAAGTGGTATTATTGTGAGATTAAAACTCTACATAATGAAGAAAAAAATTCTAAAACTAATAACGAGGACACAATTACTGTTTAGGTGCAGATACGCTGCAGACAAAGCTCCTACTAAATAGAGCTGCGGTGTAAATTTATGCTCTGAGGAGAATTCTAAATTTAAACGCAATTCAAGAAAGTAGCTGCACAAGAATGATAAATTTAACGCAGCTGCGCCAAATTTAGACAACAGGCAGAGGGGTAAAAAACTTCTATTATACACTGGAAATCATACATGTCCCCCCTTTGTCTTTACATTTACACATCATGATCTTGTTTCTTGTAAGATCTCTACATTGTGCGGCCACTGATGGACACCGCACCACATAGATACTTACTTGGCCTCCTGCTCCAGCTGTTCCTCTAATTGTGAGATCTTTGATTCCAGAGTGGCAATAGTGGCTTTAAACTTGGACTTCACCGTCCCCTCCAGTTCCTGGAGTTTGGCTTTCAGCTCCTTGTTTTGTCGCTCCAGTTGCTGCCGCGCATTCTCACTCTTCTGGCCTGAACTGCGCTCCCCAGCTAGCTCAGCATTGAGAGTGTCCACCTAGTGATGGAAACAAATGTTGACCCTACTTTCTATAGCTATGCTTGAGTCTAGCTTTCCACAAACATCTTGTGATGGCACAGTCATTTATTTGCGCAGCAATTTTTTCAAGCTACTTTTTAACAAAATTCTGAATGTATATCCTCCCCCCCCCCCCCCCCCCCACCTGCCCTGGCCACAATGTGAGCTCAAGGTTGTACTCCGCACCTGGAGAGTGGTTTTGCGGAATCTGTCGTTCAAAAGTTCCATGTTGCTTTGCTCCTCTTCCAACTCTTCTTCAAGTTGGGCGATCTTGGCTTCCAAACGTCTTTTCTCATCTAAGAGGGCAGATCTGTTTGTGATAGGAAAAGTCAAGGCTATGTCCAGTGGAGACTGATCACATCCATACAAACAGTGCCGGACTGACCAAAATAATCTGTAAATCAGAACAAGACTCACTTTCCTGAGGTGCTGTTTGAGATCTCATCAGCCAGCTCATCCCTCTCCTGCTCTGCATGACGTCTGGATCTCTCAGAAGCTGCAAGTTCCTATGGAAATTAGTAGGAAACAAGTTCAGTAGTTTTAGGCTCAGAAGAAACCTCCATTCTTACTGGACTTCATATTCTATAGAGAGTTACCTCTTGGAGTTGGAGAATCTCTGCCTCAAGGTTCTTCAGCTTCTTCTCATTTTCCTTTGACTGAGCAAAGATGTCATCTCGAGAAGCTCTTGCCTCTTCAAGTTCCCGTTGGTAATCTTTCATTTGTGCCTGACAAGACAAAGAAACATCTGGACTAACCATTATAGGTGGGCCATTTGTTCTGTCCATATGACCAAATAACATTACCTGCAATTTACGTAGCTGTTTAATGGCATCTTCCCGTCCTTTATTTGCCCCCTCTATTTGTGACTCCAGATCCTTCAAATCCATTTCTAACTTCTTCTTGGCAGCAACAGCCAGAGCTCGCTGCTTGCGTTCATCTTCCAGCTCTGCTTCCATTTCTCTCACCTTGGAGAAATAGAAACATAAGGTCACAACCAGATGTCCAAATATAAAAGCAACTAGAGAACAGCATCTACCCTTTATGGTCATCCATCACTCACCTGCTTCACCAACATACGTTTCTTCTCTTCATTTTGCTCATCACGTGCCTGAAGGTCTCGCTCAAACTGCGCCTTCATGGCCTGCATGTTCACCTCCAGTCTAAGCTTAGCATCTTCTGTGCCCTGAAGCTCGTCCTCCAACTCTTCGAGCTGAGTCCTCATTTCCTCCACCTGCTGCTCGAGAGTGCGCTTAGACTTCTCCAACTCATGGACCTGTAAGAGCAATAATAAAGAGAGCAGTTGTCAGTAGTGGCTTCGTAACCAGGAACTTACAAATATATTAAACATGGCCGCAGCTGTACTCACGTTCTTGCCGACATCATCCTTCGAGCTCATGAGATCCTCCATCTCTGCTCTAAGCTGCTTGTTCAGCCTCTCAAACTCATCCCGAGCCTCCAGTGCTTCTTCCAGGAATCTGGCCAGAGAGAGGGCCTTGGTCTCTTTTTCTCGAGCATCAGCCTCCGCTCGGTCACGTTCTTCGGCACATCGGGCAGAGATGTTTTTTTCTTCTGCAAGAAGCTGAAAGCAGCAACAAAGGTAGGATAAGCTCACAAATCCTGTTCACTAGTCTTCCAAATAGAAGAACATAACTCCAAGGTTAGGACGGCAGACCCACCTGGTCAAACTTCTTCTGTTTCTTCTCTAGGTTGGACACAATTTGCCTCTGGTGATCCAGGTCCACGATAAGATCATCCAACTCTTGTTGAAGTCTGTTTTTGGTTTTCTCCAACTTCTCATAGGCCAGACCTTTTTCCTCCAAACGCAGACCCACCAACTCCATGTCTTTCAGCAGCTTCTTTTTTACCTCCTCCAGGCCTTCTATTGTTCCTACATCATCCTCCACCTTTTTCTTGGCATCTGTAAGCTAAGCAGGGCAGAAGAAAAGCTGATAAATAAAACTGCAGGGATGTAACAGAATGGAGCATGATACGTGGATATCCTGCAAGGGCCTATGGAGACCCCCACCTATAAGTCTACCTGTGCCTGGAGGGTGAGGATCTGCTTCTCCAGGGCTTTCCTGGCCTCCTCCTCCTCCTCCTGCTGCTCCTGTAGATTGTTCTTCTCCTCTTCCAGCTGACGGATGCGGCTACTGAGGTTCAGCTTCTGTCGTGTCTCCTCTTGGAGCAGCTCCTAACAGGGGATGAAATTGTTACACTTGGTTGATCTTCTTTACAGATCACATTACAGCATTAAACCGAGCTCCTGGGCAATGCTGCTTTATACGAGACACAAATGATGGCAGCCGAGCAGCAAAACTAGAAGAACTGTAGGAGCAGAATCTACAGACAAGCACCAGCCTGTAGGGGGGTGACCACTACATTTGACCAGAGAGACAGATTTCTGTACAGAACCAAGATGTCCTAGATGTCTTCCATATCTGCGGGAACTACATCAGGTCTGGAAAAACCTTATCCGGGTCTAGAAGACATCAATGACACATAGCTGGACCCGATTCACACATCCCCCTTCCCGCCCAAACAGAAGTTTGAGACTTTACATCTATATATTATATAAAAACAATATATATCCTCTTGTTATGTAACTGGCAGTGCAGCAAAATAGACGCACTAATGTTATAATGTTCTATTACCTGTGTATCCTGTAGCTGTGACTCCAGGCCCGCCACGTCCTTCACCAGCTTAATACCCTTTTTCTCAGCTTCCTCCAGCAGACTGGACACGTTATCCAACTCATTCTAAAAAGAACATCATAAAAATTAATCTTACCGGAGTTATATTTTTGTATATAGTAGTAATACAGAGGTTGTGCTCCATGAGACATGATATTATGAAAGACATGTAAAATAGTAAGAATAAATGAATAACAAAAATAGGTAAAATTCAAATTTTGCTCATTAAGGGTAGGCTCACATTGTAGATGCACCACCAGCAGTCACAGAGCGACTGTAGAGCAAGCTCCCTGCTGCTGCTGGGTAGCTCTGTGTCCAATTGTAATGGCGGATTTCCCATCGGTAGTCACAAGCGGACACAGAGCTACCCAGCGCAGCATGCAGCTTGCTCTACAGTCGCTTTGTGACTGCTGGCGGTGCATCCACTGTGTGAAGTGTGCAACGTATGCCCTATCCACAGGGTAGGGGATAAGTGCCTAATCGCAGGGCGTATGACCTCTGGGACCCCCATCCCTCCGCACTTAATGGAGCAGTGGATTGGGTATGTGCTCCATTCATTGTCAGTGGGAGCACAGAGATAAGAGCATCCTTTTGGAATCCCTCGCACTTCTATAGACAGTAAATGGAGAATGTGCCGACCCCACTGCTCCATTCAGGGCTCTGTTCTAGAGATTGCTGGGGACCTCACGCAATCATGGACTTCTTTATCCTGTGGATAGGGGATACGTTTTTTAGGGCTGGAATGTGACTGCAGGTTTCAGCAGTCAGTATTTCCCAACCAGGGTGCCTCCAGCTGTTGCAAAACTACAACTCCCAGCATGCCCGGACAGCCTGAAGGCACCCTGGTTGTGAAACACTGCGCTAGTCTAATGCAAACACAATTTTAGGTCCCTATTACAGCCATCAGATTTGACAGTTGGCGACACACACATTTTGTTACACAGCTTTCCCAGACGACTGAATGTCAAATCTCACTTACAATATAGCAGTGTTTCCCAACCAGGGTGCCTCCAGTTGTTGCAAAACAACAACTCCCTTTGGCTGCCCGGGCATGCAGGGATTTGTAGTTTTGCAACAGCTGCAGGGACCCTGGTTGGGAAACACTGTCATAGGTTCTCAACTTAGGTAAATGTGCCCTGTGGTTAAACACCATGATTTAGGAGGAGGGATGTCATGCTGTTCTTTTAATGTACACTATAGTGCATGATTATAGCGGTATTATATTTGAGCTTCCTGTAATCTGTGTAAATGGTGGGGGGTGGAATGTCTGGATCCTATATTTTGTAGACAGTACCTGGAGTTTGCTGGTCTTCTCCCCCAGCTCGGCCCGCAGCCTGTCCCCTTCTGACACTTTGGCGTGGAGCTCCTGCACCTGCGCCTCCAGCTTCTTCCTCTTGTATTCGGACTCTGCTTTCTGCTGCTGCAGGACCTTCACCTCCCCGGCCATCTCCTTGTTGTCGGACTCCAGGCTCTGCTTGTTCTTCTCCAAATTCACCTTAAACTGTGGTCAAATAGAAACATTCAAAAGGTGAGTAAAACTATTTTACATTGTAAATGCAGAATAAAATCCTCTGGATCTAAACAATCTGCGCCCCCTTCTCCTTCTCTTACCCTCTTGGCTTGTTCCAGTTGCTCCGATAGCTCCTCCAAGGCTGTGGCCTGCCGCTGCCTCATCTCCTGGATCTGGGCTTCATGATTCTTCGTCTCATCTTCAATGCTTTTCTTCAGTTCAGCCACCTCCTGCTCACGCTTGGTCCTGCAAAAGAATCACATTTCATTTCCATTTAAGTGGGTACTCCAGTGGAAAACAAATATTATCAAATCAACTGGTGCCAGAAACCTATACAGATCTGTAATTACTTCTCTATAAAAATCTTAATCCTTCCAATACTTATCTGCTGTATGCTCCACAGGAAGTTGTGTAGTTCTTTCCAGACTGACAACAGTGCTCTCTGCTGCCACCTCTCACCGTGTCAGGAACTGTTCAGAGTAGGAGCAAATCCCCATAGCAAACCTCTCCTGCTCTGGACAATTCCTGACACGAACAGAGGTGTCAGCAGAGAGCACTATAGTCAAACTTGAAAAGAACTACACAACTTCCTCTGAAACATACAGCAGCTGATAAGTACTGCAAGATTTTTATATAGAAATTATTTACAAATCTGTTTAACTTTCTGGCATCAGCTGATTTAAAAAAAAAATCCCCACGGAGTATCCCTTTAAATTGGATCGGTAATTGACAACACACGACTTTTCAGGCCCAAACTGATCACAGACACAGGTGCAGGGCTTGTCACAGATCTCATTGTTCTGACACTTGTGTCATGGCAGACAGGTTCTCTATAATAACACTGACCAAGGACAAGTCGGGCAATTATTATTAAAGTACCTCAGCTCTTGCTGAGCGGCCGTGGTGTCCAGCGTGTCCTCCAGCTCAGTCTTCAGGGCCTCCAGCTCTTCACTTAAGTCTCTCTTCTGTTTCTCCGCCTTGTTACGGGAAGCCTTCTCTGACTCCAGGTCTTCCTGTAGCTCCGCAATCTGCGCCTGCAACTCCCGCACCAGCTTCAGAGCGTTGTTCTTCTGAACCACTTCATCGTCCCCTCTGTGAGCAGAATGAGAGAAACAGAGAAAGTCACTAACCATGTCTGAGGAGACGAGATTAGCGCGGTCAGCGTGTCCACTTTCAGGTGGTCTGGGATGACCACGGGTGTATGTCGTATATGTCACCTTGCCAAAGCAGCCTGCAGCTCCTCCTCCTTTTTGGCGAGCTGTAGCTTAAGTTCTTCAATCTGTGCCTGCAGCTCGGCTATTTGGTCCTGCAGGTCGGTGGTCTCCCCGTCGAGCTTCCGTTTGGCCTTCTCCAGCTCCTGACGGGTCTTTTCCTCCTTTTTCAACCTCTCTAAAGAATAAAAGTAGTAGACACGACAGTAGATAAAATGAAAGAAGGGGGGGGGGGGTACCAGTAATAAAAGGGTCTATGTATCTGAGCACATGATACCTTCCAGATCAGAGATCATCATCTCCTGCTTGTTCTTCAGCTTGGCCAGGTTCTTGGCCTTCTCTTCTTCCTCAGCGAGCTGCGCTGTGCATTCTGCAATCCTCTCTTCTGTTAACTTTTTCTCCTGGAAAAAAAAAAGTGAGTTTAAAGGGGTACTCCACCCCTAGACATCTTATAACCTATCCAAAGGACGCCCACGATCTTCCTGCTGCAACCAGCTTTCGTTAAGAGCGTCGGGTGCAGCGCCAGGGGCTCTTATCACAGCCACGCCACGCTTGTGACATCACAGCCACACCCCCTCAATGCAAGTCTATGGGAGGGGGTGTGACGCCCCCTCCCATAGACTTGCATTGAGGGGGCGTGGCCATGACATCACGAGCCTCCACCCCGCATTGCCAGTCATCCGACATGGAGCTAAGTTCGCTCTGTGCACCGGATGTCTGGGATGCCGCAGCCGAGATTGTGGGAGTACCCAGCGGTGGGACCTCCGCTATCAGTCATCTCATCCCCTATCCTTTGGATAGGGGATAAGATATCTAGGGGCGGAGTAACCCTTTAACTTTACAAACCCTGTGGAAACATTTTACATCTTCTTTTTACTTCGCCTTTCCTAATTTTAGGTAGCATGAAATATTCTCCACTCACAACAAAAGCTGCAACCAGGTTCTGGTGGCTGCCACTTACAACTAAGAACTTGATGGGTCCTACAATAGACTGAATGCAGATTAGGATGTGAATGGAGTACAATATCCATAGAGATACGCCATTTATATAGCCCCTATATTGCGGGTCTCTGCAGAAAACTAATAATACAGGATCCAAGCAATAACCTGCCTTGTGTTGTCCCGCACCTTAATAAACTTAGAGTTCTGGTCCTCCAGCAGCAATATATCCTCTTCCATCTTCTTTATTTTGGCTTCTGCCGTCACTTTCTCCAGCTGAAGCTTCTGTCGAGCTGCTTCCTCCTCATCCAGCTGTTCCTCCAGATCCTATACCAGGTAAGAGTCATACACAGGTTACAATGGAGTCGTCCAATACCCCCTTAAACATTGTTCCGAACGATTGAAGCAGGTGGCGGGGGTCATGAAGTCACTGCCACGCCCGTTGTGACATCACGTCACTCCCCCTCAATGCAATTCTATGGGAGGGGGCGTGGCAGCCGCCACGCCCCCTTCCATAGACTTGCATTGAGGGGGCATGGTTTGACATCACGAGGGGCGTGGCAGTGACTTCATGACCCCTGCTGCCCACTCAAAGCGGTCTAAACGAATGTCGGGTACTGCACAGAGATCGCAGGAGTCCCAGCAGCAGGACCCCCGTGATCAGACATCTTATCCCCTATGCTTTGGATAGGGGATAAGAGGTCTAGGGATGGAGTACCCCTTTAAAGTATGCGCCATCTAATGGGGAGGTATGCAATAACTATGATCATGTAACTCCAGGGGGCTCGCTTATTGAGACCAGGGGTGTGTGCAAGCGGGCACTTCCACGGTTTTAACAGCCCTCTAAACTGTATATGCTTTCTCTACACGTCCATACAGTGGAATATTATGGTGGCGCACAGAGTTACCCTGCAAGAGTGTACGGTAGAGCAGACACTTGGCCCAGGAGACTCCGTGCAGGCCAATGCAGAGACCTCATTACACCCGCCTGGACCATGATACTGACCGCACTGCCAACATCCTGAGCAGCACCATTTGTTGTGGGAATGGATTTATGAGCGTTTTTTATTTTTTTATTTTGTAGGGCATCGACACATGTTCCATACATTCTGTATGGAAATTTCGGAGATACACAAGCACAGTGCTCGTGTATCTCCAGCGCACCCATAAGGAATTCATTGAGCGCGTGCCGACCCCCCGCTCTATGCAGCATTACTGTTTGCAGACACAAAAAAGGGGGACACTAACTGTGTATAAGTGCCAAAGGGGCTCAATGACTGTGTTGATACCACTACAGAGCACTAGTGATTGAACCTCTCTTGGGGTCCTTCTTGTGTCAGGCTCTATAATGATCTGCGGTACTGTAGGGACAGCAGCAGGCACTGTCCTGTAACCACTTATACGGTGTCCTGCAGAGCCTGTGTAGAGCTGGTATCTACCACCATATGGGGGGATATTGGTCAGTGTATAGTGGGTTCTGTTCAGTAACATTGGTTGACTCTGCCAATCATCATATGGAAAGAATCAGTAGATTTATACCTGGATGTGGGATTGCATCTTTTTCTTCTCATTCTGCAGGACCTGGTTCCTCTCCTCCTCTTCCTCCATGCGGATCTCTAGATCTCTCAAGATGTCTTCCAGTTCCTGTTTTTTTACAGCAAGACGGGCCCTCATCTCCTCGGCCTCTGCAAACAGCTCTGTCTCAGCTTGGAGCTGCTCGGCGAGAATGTTCTTCTCCTCCACCAGCTGCAGATAGAGACCAGAGTTAAAGGGGGACTCCGGTGCTTCAGCTGGAGTTCAGTTAAAGGGGTACTCCGTTGCTAGACATCTTATCCCCTATCCGAAGGACCCCTTAAAGGTGTTAACCTCGACATCTTTACAGCTCTCTACTGGGAATTACATGACCTTTACTTACTTGTTGGTGCTTCCTCTCCATCTCCACAAGTTCTCCCTCCACTTTACACTGCTTCTCTTTCACCTTCAGAAGTTCTTCATCTTTGGCCAAAAGCTCTTCTTCCTGTCTGGTAACTTGAAGCAGTGGTTTTACCTACAAAAACCAACACAGCATTGTCCTTAAAGGGGGGTTCTGGAGACTGAACCTGAATACCCCTAAAGTGGAGACCTTACCTTGGTGAACAGTCTCCACCATTGCCAGTGGCGCAGTTTCAGGTAGGCTGCACAGTTTCTCTGTAGGACCTTTAGGGCGCTCAGCTGCTGCTGCTTCTTAGCAAACGCCCTAAAATATAAAGACGCCGTATGTAACGTCAGACAACACAGCTCAGGGATACTGAGGAAAGAGGTGACCCAACCAGAACACTGTGCAAAACAATCATTTCACTGTACAATATCAGTACAATACATGGACAAGAAAGACAAAGCTGCCATGTTTAGAGCCAATAACAGGAAGCCATAGTAATACCGACATGTTTTGGATGACCTAGCGGAGGCTGCAACTGAAAACCCGAGGGAGGAATCATATGCACAATGCTAAGGATATGGCAAGGTCATTGTCCTAGTCTTAGAATGTCCCCAAACATCAATGTATAATTCTTAACGTATGATTCTTGCTTTACAATAGAAATAACCAAAATGGCAGCTGGGTCCATCTAATAGTCTTTAGTAAAGTTCCTAATGTCCACAGAGACCACACGGCTCTATCCCCAGCATCTAGACTCACTTTCTGGCTATGTAGCCCCTGCACACGGCTTGGAAGTAGATAATGATATCTGTGATCTTCAGGTCCCGCTCCTCCTCCAGGTGCGCCAGCACACCCGCACGGAAGAAGATCTTACTCTGGCCGATACGGAAAAGATTCGGATCTAACTCCAGAGCCCGGATCTGATGGAAAAGGTGACAGTCAGAACCCATAATGTTAGGGTTACATTCACACAAAAGGTTTTTATTTATTTATTTTAATTTTTTTTTTGCACAAATTGAGTACAGGCTTCTACAGAACCAGTCCAAGACACTCAGATTTGCACCAATTAGACTAATCCGGGTGTGGCGACCCAATATGTATGACATTTATCTATGTAAAATATTATATATATATACACACACACACACACACACAGATAAAAACATAGATAGATAGATGTAGATCTATACACACACAAGTAAGTATAAGCCTATTCCTTACCATCCGCTCACAAGCCTGCTTTCCATCCATAAATCCTTTAGGGATAGCGTTTGGGGTGAGAATTTCATATCTAGAGTATTAAAAAATAAGTAAATAAATAAAATTACATATTAAATGACAGACGAAGCATCATGTTAATCCCTGAATCCCATGGTAAGAACCATTAACAGTCCCTTAAAATTAACAATCACGTATCCATTACCTTTGTCTGAACTCCTGGAAGACGATCCGGTTGGGGAATCCCTGGCGGCAGATTCGGATGCCTTCCAAAACCCCATTACACCTGAGCTGGTCTAGCACTAGGTGAGGATCCAGCTTCCCGGCCTGTATCGGACATAAGAACGGAGTCTTACACAGTAATGTGAATGCAGCATTGTAGATTGTCAACAGACACAACTGATCCAATCCATTGTGACTCCATTTTGACTGGATCACCACCCACAGCTCCCTGCACCTACAGCATTTTGTTAACTATTTTTTCTTAATGAATCTTGATTGTTGATCCTAGCACTGACCACAAGGGGGCCTCATTCCACTAATTTCATGTAAAGAGGTTCTCCAGGACATTATTAAAGGGGGTACTCCGCTACTCAGCGTTTTGGTCCAAACTGTTCTGAATGCTGGAGCCGGGAGCGTGTAACGTCATAGCCCCGCCCCCTCATGACATCACACCCCACCCCCTCAATGCAAGTCTATGGGAGGGGGCGTGACGACTGTCACGCCCCCTCCCATAGGCTTGCATTGAGGGGGCGGGTGTGACAGAATGAGGGGGCGGGGCTATGACGTCACGAGCTCCTGGCTCCAGCGTTCAGAACAGTTTGTTCCAAACGCTGAGCAGCGGAGTACCCCTTTAATTTATATATCCATTGTGTGACTTTAGAGGTGTTTAGGTTTTCTTGGAAAATGTGTTAATAAAAACAATCAAATGTAAAAAATAAATGAATATAACCCAATAACATCCAGCATTGGCGTTTGCTTTTTTTAAATCCGTCTGTTGAACAGTTGACTGATCTGATCCCCACCGATCACACACAGACATCCCCATATGTACAAATGTAAAGACAAATACAATTCTGTGCACACAATGTACGGCAGTGGTCCCCAAACTGTGGCCCTCCAGATGTTGCAAAACTACAACTCCCAGCATGCTTGGACAGCCGTTGGCTGTCCAGGCATGCTGGGAATTGTAGTTTTCCAACATCTGGAGGGCCACAGTTTGGGGACCACTGATGAACGGGAAGGCACCGGTACCATAGATGTTCACTTACCCGCTTCTCATGGTTGGGGATTATACAGCGCACAAAGTTTGGGTTGGTATTACGAAGTGTCGCCATGAGCTTAGTCAGCGACTCCTTGTACAGCTGCCCCACAGTCCTGAACATGCCCTTCTTGGTTTTGTATGCAGATCCGAACGCAGTCTCCGTCATCCCAGCCACCTGGTCCAGGCCGACGATACGATCCACTGCACAAAAACGAAAGGACATTAAAAGTAAAATACAAAGTAAAATAGGAAGATCTCTTCTTGATGTCAGTGAATAGAAATACTCTTTACTATCAGTGACTGAAATCCTGATAAAGTTTAGCCCTGTAGCATATTTAGCTTGAGAATTCTTTCCACCGAATGTAACTAGGAACATTTCTATTCACAGACAGCAAGAGAGATTTGGAAAATCATGAAGAATTTAAACACAAAAGTAAATAAAAAGCTGCTAGTAATAAGATAGAAGCAGCAAGTGAAAGAGTCCTCATCCTGATCCTATGGGGAGTCTTGTGTCTTCTAAGGGGCACACGGTCTATGTCTATTCCTTACTGTGCTCCTAGCGTGCCGGCTACTCTACAGAGGTGACTACATCTACACAATCACCTCCACATAAGTGGTCATAAAAGGAGGCTCTCTGGACTGTCTGTAGGTCTAGAAGGGCCGTGCAAAAAAAACACAAGAACTGGTTAGAGTCCACGAGGATTTATTACAAGTATAAGGGTGGAGAAGTGTCAGGATGATAGAGCAACGACATGGATGACATACCGTCCTTCCAGAGCTCCGCCACAAACTTATCTGTGGACTGGTGGAGCAGGGTGGCCACGTTGTCATTCAGGGGATCCATGTTCTTCATGAGCCATTCATCAGCTTTATAATCCACCTGCGGGAGAAACAGAGCCTGGTCAATGTGAAGCAGACAGTGGATCATCATCCAATCTCATCATCATCCAACCAATCTCATCATCATCCAACCAATCTCATAATCCAATCTCATCATCAATCATCCTGCAATCTCAATAATCATCATCGTCATCATCCAACCAATCTCATCATCATCCAACCAATCTCATCATCATCCAACCAATCTCATCATCATCCAACCAATCTCATCATCATCCAACCAATCTCATCATCATCCAACCAATCTCATCATCCAATGTCATCATCATCATCATCATCCAATCTCGTCATCAATCATCCTGCAATCTCAATAATCATCATCGTCATCATCCAACCAATCTCATCATCATCATCCAATCTCATCATCATCATCCAATCATGTCTTATACTTCAAAAGCAACATAAGAGATTGTACAACCCCCAGTTAACCTTAGATTCCCTAATAATTCTATGTGCGGCCTTTGGCTGTCCAGGCTTCTGGGAATTGTAGTTTTGTAACAGCTGGAGGCACTATGGTTGGGAAACACTATTCTAATGCATCTGGTGACAACACTACAGGAGAACGAGACATGTGGCAGAAGTGCCCGACAGCAGCGAGGAGGAGGAGGAGGAGACGTGCGGCTGAAGTGCCCAACACCAGGCAGCCATAAAGAGCCCTGCAAGCTCTGCTGGAAAAAGTTTTAAAACCAGGGTGCCTCCAGCTGTTGCAAACTACAACTTCCAACATGCCCAGAAAGTTAAAGATGTGTCGGCATTTTGGGAGTTGTGGCTTTGCAACAGCTGGAGGCACCCTGGTTTTAAAACACTGCTCTAACACAGTGTTTTCCAACCAGTGTGCCTCCAGCTGTTGCAAAACTACAACTTTTTTTGTTGTTGCAAAAACTACAACAACTTTTAGCATTCCTAGACAGCCTGGAGGCACACTGTTTAGAAAATACTGATATACACTCAGGCATGTTGTGCTACAGAGCAGTTACTATAACTCCCAGCATGCCTTCAAAGCCAAAGGCTGTCAGAACATGCTGGGAGTAGTACTTCTTCACCAACAACAGACACACAGACTGTAGATCACTGATCTGTAGCATAACCTTCGAAGGAGTCAATTTGGGCCATTTTCGATTTCAGTTTTTGGCCAAGTACATCCTAAATTTTTGGCTTTGGCCTAAAATTTTTATTTTGGTGCACAACTACTCACAATCCAAGACAGCAAAGCAGAATTTACAGACATTGGTGAGATGAAACAACTTCATATCATGTGAACACAAATTCAAATTCTATATTTTAACTAGAGAACAGTGTTCCTAAACCTGTGGCTCTCCAGCTGTTGCAAGACTACAACTCCCATCATGTCCTTACAGCAAAGACATGATGGGTGTAGTAGTTCTGCAATAGCCGGAGAAACACATATTTGGGAATACTGCCACAGGGCGATGTTATATAGACAGAATAGCACCGGTCCACCGTGTGACTTACCCTGCCTGCGTAATGGATGATGCAGAAGTCCGCCTTGTCCTTTAGCTGCCGTGGCTTCTGGAATTTGGAGTGGGTGCCTTGTTCCTGAACCAGCTTGTCCACAAAGGTCTTGTCTGTGGCTTTGGGGAACCAGCACTCTTCATCCAGCAGGGCCAGGACCCCTGGAGGGTTAGCCTGCACAGAATACATATCAGAGAGAGGCCATAGATTAGGAAGGGGGCAAAATGCATGCAGATGGCGTCTACTAGGGTAAAACATTGTAAAGTCTTCCCAGTATATAAGTAACGCTGGACTATGCCGCACTGGGGAGACTTACCGGCCTCTCGATAAGGTCAATGCAGGGCTGTAGGTCCAGGCCGAAGTCGATGAAGTTCCATTCGATGCCCTCGCGCTGGTACTCCTCCTGCTCCAGGATGAACATGGTGTGGTTGAAGAGCTGCTGCAGCTTCTCGTTGGTGTAGTTGATACAGAGCTGCTCGAAGGAGTTCAGCTGCGAACAAAAAGGATCAGTGAGTGGCAATATTAAAGGGGTACTCTGGTGGAAATCTTTTTATTTTTTTATTTTTTTTAAATCAACTGGTGCCAGAAAGTTAAACAGATTTGTAAATTACTTCTATTAAAAAAAAAATCTTCATCCTTCCAGTACTTATTAGCTGCTGAATACTACAGGGGAAATTCTTTTCTTTTTGAAACACAGTAATCTCTGCTAACATCACGACCACAGTGCTCTCTGCTGACATCTCTGTCCATTTTAAGAACTGTCCAGAGTAGGAGAAAAACCCCATAGAAAACATATGCTGCTCTGGACAGTTCCTAAAATGGACAGAGATGTCAGCAGAGAGCTCTGTGTAACAAAAAGAAAATACTTTCCTCTGTAGTATTCAGCAGCTAATAAGTACTGGAAGGATTAAGATTTTTTTAATAGAAGAAATTTAATTTAGTAATTCACCCCTTTAAAGCAGTGGCCATGACTAAGCAGTGGCCATGACTAAGAGCTATTAGCTCGAAACGAGTCAGCATTTCATCTCCCTTTTTATCGATTTATTTTGGGGTCCTTATTTGTAATTATTATGTATTAAAAGGCAAGTTTTAGCTGCCACTACTATTTTTTCAGAGCTGGATGCCCCTTTTGTTAGATCACGCTAATATTAAAGCAGATTGCACTCCTAATTCTGCTGGTAGCTATCTAGAAGCTGTCAAGAAAGTGCTGATATGGACAACCCCTGTATCATCTGCCTAGATCCTATAATGTGCTGCACCCTGCTACATTGCATTCTGCATAAAATAGCCTTTGGCTGTCCGGGCATGCTGGGAATTTTAGTTTTGCAACAGCTGGAGGCACATTGGTTGGGAAACACTAATCCCAGAAGAGAAAGACTGGAGAGTGACTTCTCACATGAAGGTCTCAGCCAAGGATTGCTAGTATCTAGGATTGTAAATGGCAGTGTTTCCGAATCAGGGTGCCTTCAGCTGTTGCGAAACTACAACTCCCAGCATGCCCGGACAGCCTTTGGCTGTCTGGGCATGCTGGGAGTTGTAGTTTCGCAACAGCTGAAGGCACTCTGGTTGGGAAACACTGCCCCACAGTGTAATTGGACAGTTCATGCCCTGTACAGACAATGAGCCAGCAGGGGGCAGTAGTAGAATCCAGGGCCCGACACCTTGTGACCTTATCCAGGTCATAGCAGAGGTTCATGGTGCTGAGAAGTATATTTTGTTATATTAGTCTATTGAATAATAAATAATTTAACGCCTCACGGCACCTATTTATGAATTACATTTATAGCCTCCTCTATCAGGAGTCCGCCGCCGGCGACATCCACATCCAAATGGCGCAAATCACAAGCAGATGACCGACCTCAGGATCAAGATCTCTAGATTAAAACATCAAATAAACCCTTTGGAGATGCAGACAGTTCTTGTTCTAATCTCCTCATCTTTCACCATAATGATTAGTTTTTTTTATTTTGTCAACCAACAAAGCCATGTGAAGGTTTATTATTTACAGGACAAACAATTGCTCCTTTTTTAATGGTGCTGCACCATATAATTTATTGAAAAAATGTAAATAAATAAAAATTAACACAAGAGTTTTACTACTTTTAAAAATCTAACGCTTACAATCGCCATATTCTGGGCACTATAACTTTTTATTTTTCTCTCTATGGAACTATGTCAGACACAAAGCTGTCACGCCCCCTCCCATATGCTTGCATTGAGGGGGAGGAGCATTTTGTCACATGGGGGCGGAGGCGTGACGTCACAATGCTCCGGGCCCGTGATCGACAGTAATCAGACCCCTGGAGCGAAAGTGCTCCGGGGACTGATTCTAACGGGGTGCTGCGTGCAAGATCATGGGGGTCCCCAGCGGCGGGACCCCCGCGATCAGGCATCTTATCCCCTTTGGATAGGGGATAAGATGTCTTAGTGCCAGAGTACCCCTTTAAAGAGGTACTCTGCTGAAAACAACTTCTCCTCTATCCAAAGGATAGGAGATAAGATGTTAGATTGCGGGGGTCCCGCCGCTGGGGACTCCCACAATCTCCAATACGGCACCCCAGTCATTCAGTGCACGGAGGAGGAGGCGTGACGGCTAACTACTGGCAGTCACTCCCCCTCCCATAGACATGAATGGAGGGGGTGTGGCATTACGTCACGATTGCAAAAGCTGCAAGCTTCCATGTTCCGGCCACTGCCAGCCCGGAGATCGTGGGTGTCCCCAGTGGCGGGACCCCTACAATCTAACATCTTATCCCCTATCCTTTGGATGTTTAAAGCAGAGTACCCCTTTAAGGAAGGAGTAAGTATAACTTCAACAAACCTCAAAGATCTCAAAGCCGGCGATATCCAGGATGCCGATAAAGGAGGCTCCTTGGCGTTTGGTGCGGTCCAGAGCTTTGTTGATCCGATGGACCAGCCAGCGGAAGAGCCGCTCATAGGTAGCTTTGGCCAAAGCTTCTATAGCAAAGTCCGCCTGAAAAAAAGAAAATAAAACAGTCACTATGGCTCTGTGGTCCGTATCTATATGTATACCCTGAAAGCTTGAACATTATTTTATTCCAAAAGTCCAAAAAGCATTAATGTTGGTTATTTCAGTACTTTCTATTGGATAATAAATCAGTAAATACCGCAACCATTTTCTGAACATTATAAGCGGATGTGTATTTGTATAACGTGCGGATGTGTATTTGTATAACGTACGGATGTGTATTTGTATAACGTGCGGATGTGTATTTGTATAACCTCAGGTACATAAACACACAACTATTTTTGTTGTTGCAGCAGGTGGTGCCTGTCTCGCAGCGTCCTCTGCTGGCATGGTGCCCGTGACAGGGCCTCAGCTCACCTGCTCCTTTGTCTGTGCCTTCTGCACGTAGTCCCGGCCCACTTTGATGCGAGGAGTGAGGATGGCTCGGGTAAACTCCATGACGTTCATGCCCAGCAGATGGCAGAGTTTCTGTGCGGCTGGTAAGAGAACACAGGATGAGGCCTTGCACCTGGTCTATGTCAAGCAAACAGCTCACCTCCCCGTAACCCCCACAGTCTGAATGCGGCCGGCGGTAAGAGGCGGTGGGGTTCAGAGCCAAATAGCTATCAACTGCTGGAGATCGGCCGCTCACATTCTGCTTACTAATAACCCACAAGAATAGATCGGGCCCATGTCTGCTGAATGGAATTCTAAGAAGGACTTGCATTTGTTCAGTGCATATTTCAGTGCATTATACAAATAATGGGCTATTCATTTTGTATAAAACTACTGTATCCATAAGCTGTCCCCAAAGAAATGTGAATGATGAGTCAGCTGACATCCTATAACCTAGGGGTCACTACTGTAAGGCAGTGTGTCACCAGCCTATCTTGGCTCTGCAGAATGGCTATAAGACAGACTAGATGGTACCGATAGGGATAACCCTTATGTTTCTAAACTGATCAATATACTAATACTAATATGCCATTGCTGCTGGAAAAATATATTTGTTCCCTACGATTTAACCCATATAAATCAGAATGCTATCTGCTCGTGACTCTGGATTGAGGCCTTGAGATGACTCCATGCGGGAGTAGAAAGACTAAATATCTGACGAACAGAGAACTTCTGCCAAGAAATTAATGGACACTAGATATGCTAATATATACGGACACAATAATCGAACAACCAATCAAAATGTAACATGCTAATTGTGATGTCATAACTAACCCTCCTTTATACAATGTAAAAACCAACTGTACTTCCTGTAATAAAGCAGAACTCTTTAGGGAACAGCTAAGTTTCCTGCTAAGAAAGAATGTATACCAACATCCCCTGTGTGGTGTATATTTTTTATGTCGACACTTAGCAAAATATATAGGAGCACAGTCAATCAATTTTGACAGCCCCCACTCGCACCATCCTTATCAGTACCACCTTAATATTATGAGCATCACCTTCTAAAATAATCCGTATTTAACCCTCTATGCCAAGGGTCCTCAAACTACTGCCCGCGGGCCACATGCGGCCCGCCGAGGACATTTATCCGGCCCGCCGCTGCCTGGGACATCCCTGTGTCCCGAAAGATGTTTTAGGGACACAGGGATGCGCTCTCAGAGGCCCCACGTTTACTTTAAAAACGCAGGGGCCGCCGGGAAGCTGGAGCACGCAGGGACATCACTGATGCACTATGTGCATGCGCCCATAGCAACGGAGCACGGAGGAGCGGAGCAGCGATGAGGACGTGCGCTGGCCAGCTTGGTAAGTGTTACCAGTGGCACGTCAGCTTCGGTGCTCCGAAGGCTGTATGTCTGTTGGGGAACATACTGCACCTAATGTGGGGGGCGACTTGTACTGCACCTAATGTGGGGGGCGACTTGTACTGCACCTAATGTGGGGGGCGACTTGTACTGCACCTAATGTGGGGGGCGACTTGTACTGCACCTAATGTGGGGGGCGACTTGTACTGCACCTAATGTGGGGGGCGACTTGTACTGCACCTAATGTGGGGGGCGACTTGTACTGCACCTAATGTGGGGGGCGACTTGTACTGCACCTAATGTGGGGGGGGACTTGTACTGCACCTAATGTGGGGGGGACTTGTACTGCACCTAATGTGGGGGGGACTTGTACTGCACCTAATGTGGGGGGGACTTGTACTGCACCTAATGTGGGGGGGACTTGTACTGCACCTAATGTGGGGGGGACTTGTACTGCACCTAATGTGGGGGGACTTGTACTGCACCTAATGTGGGGGGACTTGTACTGCACCTAATGTGGGGGGACTTGTACTGCACCTAATGTGGGGGGACTTGTACTGCACCTAATGTGGGGGGACTTGTACTGCACCTAATGTGGGGGGACTTGTACTGCACCTAATGTGGGGGGACTTGTACTGCACCTAATGTGGGGGGACTTGTACTGCACCTAATGTGGGGGGACTGTACTGCCAACCCTAATGTGGGGGAACTGTACTGCCAACCCTAATGTGGGGGAACTGTACTGCCAACCCTAATGTGGGGGAACTGTACTGCCAACCCTAATGTGTGGGAAATACAACCTAATGTGGGGGGATCTATACTGTCAACCTAATGTGGGGGGAACTGTGATGCATACTTAAAGGAGTAGTCCACTAATAAGATATATAAGTGTGCATAGGAATTTGTTCATGTGTTTTTTTTATCTATAGTCCGGCCCTCCAACGGTCTGAGGGACCGTGAACTGGCCCCCCGTTTAAAAAGTTAGAGGAGCCTTGCTCTATGCACAACTGGGGGGTGGACTTATAACTAGAATTCACCATACAAAATATGGGCAATGGTGTATTTGAGCATTCGTATTAACTAAAAGGCAAGTAAACATTACAGAGCAGTATTCTTTGTAGATTAGGGAGTCTGTACAACTAGACAGTACAATGGTAGCCACAAAGTGTCAATGAGGAGACAATAAACATTTGGTAACCTAGGAGGGAATACTGTAAGAAAGTGTGTCACCAGCCTATCTTGGCTCTGCAGAATTTTAAAGACGGGAGTCTAATGGGATCAGATATATATATATATATATATATATATATATATACATACAATCTTTCTTCGGCCAGTGCGTGTATCCAGTATCAACCATAAGGACAATGGGTAATGTGATAGGAGAATTTGAAGTGCAGGTTTTCGGTAGATTAGGGTATATGTACAAGCATAGGGCACAACTGCACCCACAATCTGTCCCCCTTTCCCTAAATGTCAACAAGGAGTCCATACTAAAGAAAGTTTGCAACCAGCTTATCTTGCTCAGCAGAAATAGAGGGCTCAGAGGGTTACAGCCAAGTGCATTTTGAGTTTCTCACTATGTACTTGCCAAACCATAGTCTCCCAAGCAAAAATGCACAAAGACAGTAAGCGTCCCATAAGCCCTGCTTGCATCAAGTAATAGTCTGAAGATGCCAGCTTCATTCAGCTCAGGTCGGAGTAAGATCAGAAAGTTCTGTGACTTCAAAGTTCGCTATGTGCTTGGAAAGAGGAGTCTCTGGGGAGGACCCTGCATAGCGCAGGCCTGAAGTAACCAATATTAAATTACTGTCTTCTTAGTGCAGCAAAAACTCGGCTTTAATGTGGCAGAAAGATCAGGAGAAACTATGCAAACGTCAGGTATAGAAAAGTTCTTGTAATCCGGCATGCATAGGACCAGATCGGATAGGTACAACCAATCTATGTGGCCTGACGGGCAGCAAAGCATATAGATTAAGGGCAGGGACACATAGAGCGTATCAGCAGCGTATTTAACGCTGCGGATGTGCCGACGGCAGTCACAAGAGCAAACTCCCTGCTGCGGCCGGGTAGCTCTGTGTGTCCGCTCGTAGCGGCGGGAACCGCCAAACCATAGTGCCAAACTTGCCAAACCATAGCCTCCTAAGCAAAAATGCACAAAGACAGTAAGCGTCCCATAACCCCTGCTTGCATCAAGTAATAGTCTGAAGATGCCAGCTTCATTCAGCTCAGGTCGGAGTAAGATCAGAGTAAGCAGGGTCACAAAGAGCGTATCAGCAGCGTATTTAACGCTGCGGATGTGCCGACAGCAGTCACAAAAGCAAACTCCCTGCTGCGGCCGGGTAGCTCTGTGTGTCCGCTCGTAGCGGCGGGAACCGCCGCTACGAGCGGACACACAGAGCTACCCGGCCCCCGCAGGGAGGTCGCTTTTGTGACTGCCGTCGGCACATCTGCAGCGTTAAATACGCTGCTGATACGCTCTATGTGACCCTGCCCTTAATTTGTATGCTTTGCTGCCCGTCAGGCCACATAGATTGGCCATGAAATACACAGCGGATGCTCTCCATGTGACCTTACCCTAATGGAGAAATCAGGGTGGTATAAAATAATCCTAAAATCTGTGACCGCTTTGCTGCTAGACCAGAACCTACAATAAATTCCAGTACAGCAGGAAACAATAGGTTAGCAGTGAGCAATTTTTTTTTCTGCATTGGCTTACACACTTCCCTTGGGGTTTGGAGAGTTTGGCTGCAGATTTTCTTGGCCTCTGCTCTGTTCTCTGCACTCCGGACCCAATAAAAATAAACACTTAGAACACGCTATGTAGATTCGGCCTCCACCGCATGCCCAACCACCCCCGAATCCTGGAGATGGATAAGACGCAAAACTATTGACAGGGAGGAGCAACTGCACATGGCCTGTCCATGAGGGTCAGAGCGTGGTACGTGCTGGGACTAATGAGCCTCCTGGTATCGCTGAGCTGCAGTCCTAACACTGCTAGCATGGGGGATGGGATATTACAATATACATTTTATATATATATATATATATATATATATATATATATATATATACACACACACACAATGTATGTATTTTTCTTATGTTTTACAGTGCATATTTTTTATCAGATAATTTTTATTAAACTTTTTAAAAAAAATTTACACAAAAAAAAACCCATGAAAACAAGTTGTAGTTTTGTGACATCAGCAGACAAACAGATGCACTGCTGTGCTTGCAGACACTGATCAATGCTGTGCCATAGGAGCCTATTGCACATTATTGATCAGTGTTACTGGCGCTCCACTACTACAGCCTGCTAAGGCCGCAGCATTATTGGAGCGCTGATCGGACAACCGGAGGCAGGTAGGGAACCTCCGCTCATCCTCTCAGATGATCAGGTCCCGGCGTTTAGTACAGCCCGAAATACCTAACAGCTTCCGAGTATGACGCCAAAGCCTACATAGAAGCCAAGTAGTGGGAGAGGAGTCTTGAGGCGGCTAAGAGCACCGATTTCCAACATATGCAGCGGTACGTGATCCCCATGCTTAGCCACGAATAATACAGTGCATATTATTACTATGTAGTGTCACTTGTGTTCCACATGATAACACCTCCTGGCAGATCTGTTTTATCACGGCTACGAAAGCATTTAACACAAGTAATAGTGGGGAGACTTCTCTAGATGAAAGATCTCCATTAAAGGGGTTTGTCTCATCAACAGCATTCAGGACAGGTTATTAGCATCTGGTTAGGGTCGATAATGAGAACAGAGGTCCCGTGCCTCCTGTTTAAATGGAATCGTTGTAGTATATGCAACTCTAGGGTCATGAAAAAGATTGCTGAGCACATGGCTTCATCTTCATCTAGACCAGTGGTCTTCAACCTGCGGACCTCCAGATGTTGCAAAACTACAACTCCCAGCATGCCCGGACAGCCGTTGGCTGTCTGGGCATGCTGGGAATTGTAGTTTTGCAACATCTGGAGGTCCGCAGGTTGGAGACGACTGATTGGGCTGAATGGGGCTGTAGTGCGCAAGTGTAACGCCTGCTGGATCGGTGCCCAATCACATGTCTTAAAGATCCCAATGATTAGAGATACTCCTGTCTGTCCCATGAGATGTTATTACCATCATAATTGTAAATGTATTAGGAACGTTGTCTATAACATTGTGGTGCTCAGAGTCATAGGAACAATCCCAGCCGCACTATTATTATGGACATCACTAATCCCAACCCCACCAACCTGTGTTCTCCGGCATGGACGCCTGGTCTGTGTTCCTCTCCTTCTTGAAGACAATGTTTCCAAACTGGAGAACTGAAGAGACCACCTTGAGCATGGCTGAGGAAACACACAAGATGGGTAAGACAACAGGGTGCACTGAAACATGGTCAACAACCCAAATCTGGTAGGTAACCTTATGCAACCCTACACACTGATGATCTCCGACCATTTAGAAACCACAACTCTCGACATGCCCCCGACACCCCCCAACTCTCGGCATGCCCCCGACACCCCCAACTCTCCGCATGCCCCCACACCCCCAACTCTCCGCATGCCCCCACACCCCCAACTCTCCACATGCCCCGACACCCCCAACTCTCCACATGCCCCGACACCCCCAACTCTCCACATGCCCGACACCCCCAACTCTCCACATGCCCCGACACCCCCAACTCTCCACATGCCCCGACACCCCCAACTCTCCTCATGCCCCGACACCCCCAACTCTCCACATGCCCCGACACCCCCAACTCTCCACATGCCCCGACACCCCCCAACTCTCCACATGCCCCGACACCCACAACTCTCCACATGCCCCGACACCCACAACTCTCCACATGCCCCGACCCCCCAACTCTCCACATGCCCCGACACCCACATATCATCTCTTACTTACACAATATCTCATCGTGAGAGAAGCCCATGATGTGCATCGCTTCCATGGTCTCCTGAAAGTTGTCCTTGTCCTGCTGCCCGGGGATAGATAAATAGCCATTCGAGACAAATTTGTAGTTGTTGAAGCCGTCCAGCAACAGGTCGGCTGCATTCAGAGAGAAAGTGATAGGGTTAATGGTGTCGCTCCTCTCCAGAGATGGTCAGCGAGGTGAACGGAGGGCAACGCCACCTGCGCCAAACACAGTACGAGACAAGACTTACACTTCAGATGTTCTCCTGATCCTGCGAGCAGCTGGTAGAAGATATGGAAGGTCCTCTCGTCTTTGGCCTGTCGGATTGCTCGAGACTTTTCTAACAAGTCTGGAGAGTTGGGTTAAGGACTCTTTAAGGACACTTTGCGAGACGATCCATCTACTTCAATGTTTTGTAACCGGGAATCCGAGCAAAAACCTCTGAATTTTACAGTAAGTAAGAGATAGTTGTAGGAACTGCTGAATGTTTTGGAATTACTGCTACGGCGGCCCTATAGTCAACTTTCTTCAAACGGGTTCTCCACTACTTTAAAACATATCCCCCATCTGCAGGATCACATCTCCAATACAGGACCCTGTCTCTCCCGGTCAACAGAGCGGCGTATCGGCATGCACTGTCTATGGAAACGCCACAGAGATACCCAAGTACTGCCCGGCACTTCCATGAGTAATGCCAACACGACACTCCATGACAGGGAGAAGCAGGACCCCATTCTAAAGATTGCAGGGGTCTCAGAAGTCGGACCTGCAGACAAGGGATAGGTTTTAAAAGTGGAGTAGCCCATTTAAAGGGGATCTCTACCATAAGGTGATTTTGGTACGTACCTGGCAGACAGTAATGGACATGCTTAGGAAGGATCTGCGCTTGTCTTGGGGCTAAATGGCTATGTTGTGAGATTACCATAACACTGTGGCTATCTTTTTGTGAACTGGTATTTCCTGTTCGAGTTTCCTTCTTTGCCTACAAATCCCATAATTCCATTTTCCTCCCTCCCACACATCAGCCACCCCACCCATTGAAACATTAATGAACTGCATCCATTCAAAAGACCTGTGGTTTTCAATCAGGGTGCCTACAGCTGTTGCATTAGTTGCAGATTGATCTCTCTCCCACCAAGCGATCGCTCCACCCATTGAAGCAGACAGGCTCCCTGTCATCAGCTGACTAGTGAGTCAAGTCTCGACCGCATTGCAACCGGGGAAAAATCTGAGACAACAGTCATTTTGTTTGCTGATAACAATAAATATTGGGGTGAAAATCACAGAATAGTGAGAAAACCGTCACACACAGGTACAGACACTATATTATGAACTACACTAACCTTACAGCCCCTGCAGCATAGTCAAATAAAAATTCCTGGAATAACCCAAGCTGTTGCGAAACTACAACCACCAGCATAACCACCAGCATGCCCGGACGGCCTTTGGCAGTCCGGGCATGCTAGTGGCTGTAGTTTTGCAACAGCTGGAGGGCCACAGGTTGGATACCCTTGGATACCCGTGATTCTTAATATGTTCTTAGGTCCGGTAAGTGGGTACCACATAACAGTAATAGAGGTCACATGCCATATATGCTAAATATTAGTATCTATCCACCTATAAACACGTCTCGCCCCTTCTTATCTCTGGGACAGCACAGTGTTAAACCGGCCCAGCACCGGAGAGAAGCCGAGTGGTTTTAATTAAGAAAAGCTGAATTTCATCTTAAACTTGGCGCGGGGAGGAATCCCAGGAATGATATTTAATTTCCCTGCCGTAGAAAGATTTTTCTTTTTTCTTTTTTGTTGAAAAATGCCGCAGATTGTGCCGAGCTCCCTCCGCGGAGTCCCTACTAATAACAGCCTGCGGGCATTGCGGATAAACACACAATCCCAGGGCGGTAACCTGAGATAATGCGTACACAGGATTCCTGGCGCGCACCGTCCTCAGAGCACGTTCCGCTACCAGAGAACATATTTTAGGGGAAGGGGCAATGATAAGCTTGGGATGAAGAGTCTCACATGGTAAAAGTCTACTGGGTTCAGCGTGGCAATGGTTCAGGCCTGAAAATCGAAACGTCTTATTTCTACCTGGAAAATGTCAGCAAGAAGGTAGATCTCATGGCCCGACATACTATCATTTCAACATACGATGGCCTCTCAGAGGCAGCATCAACATACGATGCTTTTGTATGTCGGGGCCATCGCAAAATCGGCTATCTGGCAGTGCAGACTGCTTCAGCTACCACCGGATAGCAGTTTAATGTGCCCGTGTGCTCTGGTGAGTGTTACTAATCCGTCCCCATCTGTTCTCTTCATGCTCTGCTTCATGGCAGTCTCTCTCCGTCGTCATCACATCGCCGTGCACGCCATCCCGTCATCCAAAAGGAACGCCGTTCACAGCGACGTGATGATGGCGATGGAGAGTGACGATACAGGGCAGCGGTGACTGTCTGGAGCGGCTGGGAAACCCCTGGGACGTGATGACGGCGATGGAGAGTGACGATCCAGGGTAGCAGTGACGGTCCGTAGCAGCGGGGACACCCCGGGGATGTGATGACGGCGATTGAGAGCGATGATCCAGGGCAGCGGTGATGTCCAGGGCGGCGGGGACACCCCTAGGACGTGATGGCAGCGATAGAGAGCAATGATACACGGCAGCGGTGACGGTCTGCAGTAGCGGGGACACCCCGGGGACTAGATGGCAGCAATAGAGAGCAATGATATAGGGCAGCGGTGATGGTCCGCAGCGGCGGGGACACCCCGGTGACGTGATGACAGCGATGGAGAGTGACGATCCAGGGCAGCGGTGATGGTCCGGAGCGGCGTGGACACCCCGGGGACTTGATGACAGCGATGGAGAGCGACGATCCAGGGCAGGGGTGACGGTCCGGAGAGACGGTGACACGGGAGTACAAATTTGTATATTTATTATGGCACGGATCCCTCAACATACGATAAATTCAAGTAATGATGGTTCATTTGGAACAAATTACCATCGTATGTTGAGAGATCACTGTAATTAGATTAAAAGGAGTTATCCGGGGAATAAGAATCACAATAGGGGTTAGGTGTCTGATCATGGGGGGGGTCTGACTGCTGGAACCCCCCACGATCTGCAGAATGGGATCAGTCTCCTACCTAGGAGCGCTCAACCCTCCATATACAGAGATGAAATGGTCTCAGGAGTGTATGCCCGCTCCGCCAATCAAGGGCCGCAGGGATGTCCCGCCTCCGCTAGATTGAGTCGTCACTCCTGAGACCAGTTTGTCTTGGAAGGTGTAGGCCGGAGCACTCCAGGGTAGGAGATGGGCCCCATTTTAGTACCAGTGGTCAGACCCCCTGTGATCAAACACTTATCCCCTATCCTATTCAAGGATAACCGCTTTAAAGGAGTAGTCTAGTGCAGAGTATTCCTGCTCCGTCCTGCCCAGGCTGCAAAATTAATGAAAATAAGCCATCACACACCTCCCTGGGTTCCCGTGGAGCGCCACTACAGCTGATCGGTCCTCCGGTCCATCCTCTTCATACTTCCGTGTGTAACGAAGCGTCACATGGCGCTCAGCCTATCGCCGGCCGCCGCGATGTTCTGCCTCGGCCCATAATAGGCTGAGCACCATGTGACGCTTCGTTACACACGGAAGTATGAAGAGGATGGACCGGAGGACCGATCAGCTGTAGTGGCGCTCCGCAGGAACCCACGGAGGTGAGTGATGGTTTATTTTCATTTATTTTTCAGCCTGGGCAGGACGGAGCCGGAGTAGTCTGCACCAGAGTACTCCTTTAACCAAAGCAGTATTGGTCAATCCACAGCTTTACAGGAGCCTTTAGGATGGCCTTTGGCTTTACCCAAAGGTCCACATAAGGTTTTTAAAGAGTACCTGTCATTCGTAAAAGCGTTCATCGGTGGGGTCCTGAGTGTTCAGACCTCCGCCGATCAGGAAGACGAGTCGGGAGAAGTATGCCCCGCCGCGCGCTCCTCTCTCAGTTTTGGGTCACAAGCTTGAGACACGCTCAATAGACTTACATGGGGTGCGTGTCTCTATAATGTGACATGGAGCTGGGCGAAAACGCGCTGAGTGCGAACTTCTCCTGCCCCTCTGAACACTCGCCCATGCTGAGCATACGAGGGGCAAATTGTGTACCCAACCCTGTAAGAGTGGCAGCAACAGAGGGCAAAGTCATAGCATGTCACAGAGAAATAGTTATAAGCAGTGGTCTCAAACTGTGGCCCTCCAGATGTTGCAAAACTACAACTCCCAGCATGCTGGGAGTTGTAGTTTTGCAACAGCTTTAGGCACGCTGCTTGTGAAACACTGGCGTAAATGGTTAGCCTAAGATATGAGGCATTGTGATTGGCCAGAGAAGTAAGGGAGGAATTATCAGTGCGTGTACTACTGGGTAACATCTTAGCTCTGGTGTTGTATGCTGGGAGAAGAAGTTTTGCAACATCTGGAGGGCCACAGTCTGAGACCAGTGAGAGTGTGACAGAAATATGCAACCCATCAGTGCGAAAGCTCTCATACACAACGCAGCCTATTCTACATACTGATCCAATGAGAACATTTGTAACAATACCTCATAATACACCCCAGATGCTATATAGAGACTGTTCACATATGAGCTCCGCACACGCAGAAATATTTTTAAATGGATCGTGACAACCGGTCCCAGTTATATTAAGAACCAGAGAGATAGCACGCCCCACTGGCGGAGGAACGCTGTCTGTACAAGATCCAGAGCAGAAGACAGTAAAAAATACTTCTCACTCAGATCTCATCAAAACACGGGTGCGAGACTGACTATTTTAGGAAGTTCTCAGCAAGAATCCATCACCGGTGTGATATACCGGGCGCCATAGCTTTCCTGTATCGGACAACACAGATTTGAGCGTTAAAGGGGTACTCCGGTGGAAATTACTATTAGCGGCTGTATACTACAGTGAAAATGCTTTTCTTTTTGGATTTCTCTTCTGTCATGCTCTCCGCTGACACCTATGTCAATTTTAGGAACTGTCCAGAGCAGGAGAAAATCCCCATAGCAAACATATGCTGCTCTGGACAGTTCCTGACATGGACAGAGGTGTCAGCAGAGAGCACTGTGGTTGTGACAGAAGAGAAAACCAAAAAGAAAATAATTTCCTCTGTAGTATACAGCCGCTAATAAGTACTGGAAGGATTACAATTTTAATATAGAAGTCATTTACAAATCTGTTTGACTTTCTGGCACCAATTGATTTGAAAAAAATTAATAAAAAGATTTTCACTGAAGTACCCCTTTAAACCCGATTCAGCAGCTACCTGGAAGAACAGAAAATCTGAGCTTATCCATTGCCCCAAAGTGTTCGCGACTCCTTACCGCTATTTTCTGAATTTTGTGGGTCTCGGAGGCAGGGTTATGGGCGAGGGGGACATGTGAAGTGAAAGGATACAGGTCTCGATATTGGCTCCAACAATGTAACCGGTCACGTCAAAGTTTATCCGGATGAACTTGCCCTGAAGAGAAAAGGAAAAAATCAGAATCCTGTTTTTGTAGCAGAAAAAAAATTGCAAAAATTTACAATTTTTTATTTATTTGCGCCAATCACATTAAGTTTGTGGTACACCCATGGTTTGTGCAAACTCAAATTTATGCCTGAAATTACGGCAAAAGTCTATGCAGACCCAGATTTCTTTTTGTGGTGCATAGAAAAATTTGGAAAGATGCACTGAATTACTGAGATATGAGCACAACTTAAAGGGGAACTCCAGTACTGGATTTCATATCCCCCTGTACACAGGATAGGGGATAAGTGTCTGATCCCGGGGGGTCTGACCACTGTGACCCCTGTGATCTCCTGCCCGGCGCACCAGCATCTCTATAGAGCAGTAGATAGATTTGGCGCTCATGTATCTCCTGCTCTCCCATACAGATGCATGGAGGGGCCGTGTTTACAACCGCTTCGTCCGCCAGTCGACGCCGATCCGCGTATGAAGTGGGGGTCGCTCCGTGCATGAAGAGAGCCAGGAAGCTGGGCAGAAGGTCACGGGGGTGCCAATAGTCGGACCCCCTGGGATCAGACACTTATGCCTTATCTTGCAGATAGGGGATAAGAAGTTAAGAACCGGAGTTCCCCTTTAATACATTCGGCACATCATACTCCAGTGCACTTCTAATTAAGACACATTATTGGTCTCAATAAATTTCCTCCTTAGTGCCTTAAATTTCCCACCACTGTCAAGACCTATCGGTAAAAAAGACAAGAAATATTCTAATTCATTTTAGCATTGCTAAATGCAAGTCAATAATATATCAAAACATCGACAGAAAGCAGAGATCTTAAAGGAGATCTGCAGCTCCAGACACTTATCCCCTGTCCACAGGATAGCGGATAATTGTCTGATCGTGGGGGGTCCGAGTGCTGGGACACCCCCTCCCGATCTCCTGTATAGGGCCTGGCTCTGCCGCGGCTCTCCCGTACAGGAGGAGTTCTGGCCGCAGCAAGACGTCATGGCCGACACGCCCCCCTCCAAGTATCTCTATGGGAGAGGCGGCGATGTAGCGTTCGTGTATCCCCACATCTCCCATAAAGCTGTATGGAGGGGGGGGGGGGTGTCTGGGATAATGGGGGTCCCAGCGGTCGGACACTTATCCCTATTCTGAAGATAGGGGATAAGTGTCTAAGGTTAAAGTACTCCTTTAACCAATGTTAACGGGGTACTCCGGTGGAAATTTTTTTATTTTTTTTTTATTTTTTTAATAATCAACTCAGATTTGTAAATTACTTCTATTCAAAAATCTTAATCCTTCCAGTACTTATTAGCTGCTGAATACTACAGAGGAAATTATTTTCTTTTTGGAATACGGAGCTTTCTGCTGAATCACGAGCACAGTGCTCTCTGCTGACATCTCTGTCCATTTTAGGAACTGTCCAGAGTAGGAGGAAATCCCCATAGGAAACATATGCTGCTCTGGACAGTTCCTAAAATGGACAGAGATGTCAGCAGAGAGCACTGTGTTCCAAAAAGAAAAGAATTTCCTCTGTAGTATTCAGCAGCTAATAAGTACTGGAAGGATTAAGATTTTTTAATAGAAGTAATTTACACATCTGAGTTGATTAAAAAAAAAAAAATTTAAAATAAAAAAAAATAAAGTTTTCCACCGGAGTTCCCCTTTAATAATGGAGATAGTATTGAGCAGTGTTCCCCAACCTGTGGCTTTCTGTCTGTCAAGGCATGATGGGGGTTGTAGTTTTGCAATAATAGGATACGCAGTGAATTTACAGGTGCAGGTATAACAATGAGCTCGGACTGAAGCCGCTCCTCTAAGCTTTTCTACGTAGCAGAGCCGAGGACTCTTAAATGCAGAAACTTGATACAGACACTTGGGGACCTTGTGAAATGGAGAAGGCACATGTGCTGTGTGTCCCTGGGGGCAGCCGCTGGGTGAGCGCCTTGTCTTTCGGGCAGCGCTGTCATGTAACCAGGTGGCGTCAGGACATGGGAGTCTCTGCCGGACGGATTACATCGAGGGAACCAGACACTGGACGGGCATTAAGACTGGAAGCAAGGAGCTTTACACTGCAGGGGCCGGAGCTGAACCAGGATGCCCACAACTGTTGCAAAACTACAACTCCCAGCATGCGTGCTGGGAGTTGTAGTTTTGCAACAGCTGGAAGCACCCTGGTTGGGAAACCCTGCACTAGCCTAATACAGATGTAATTTTTGTTCACTCAAGCCGAGTGTTTCCCAAAGAGGGATCCTCCAGCTGTTGCAAAACTACATCTCCCAGCTTGCCTGCACAGCTTTTGGCTGTCTGGGCATGCTGGGAGTTGTAGTTTTTCAAAAGCTGGGACACTCTGCACTACCCTAATACAAACGTAATTTTAGGTCCCTATCAAAGCCACACATAACTTTCCCAGACCACTGAATGTCAAATTTTCCTCACAATATAGCAGTGTTCCCCCACCAGGGTGCCTCCAGCTGTTGCAAAACTACAACTCCCAGCATGCCCGGACAGCCGAAGGCTGGTGACGCTCAAAATGCGAGTATCACCAGCTGTCAATTCAGATCTTGTGGCTGTAATAGGGAATTAAAATTGCATTTTGTATTAGGCTAATGCAGTGTTTCCCCACCAGGGTGCCTACAGCTATTGCAAAACTACAACTCCCAGCATGCCTAGAGGGCTTTTGTCCATCCGGGCATGCTGGGAGTTGTAGTTTTGCAACCGCTGGAGGAACCCTGGTTGGGAAACAATGCATTAGTGTTAACTAGAATTGCAGCTGTATTAGGCTAGTGAAGAGTTTTCCAACTAGGGTGCCTCCAGCTGTTGCAAAACTTCAACTCCCAGCATGCCTGGCCTGGGAAAGTTGTGTAACAAACTGTGTGTGGCTGTGATAGGGACCTATAATTACATTTGTATTAGGGTAGTGTAGTTTTTCCCAACCAGAGTGCCTCCAGCTGTTGAAAAACTACAACTCCCAGCATGCCCAGACAGCCATAAGCTTTATGGGCATGCTGGGAGATGTCGTTTTGCAACAGCTGTAGGAACCCTGTTTGGCAAACACTGGGCTAGAGTGAACTAAAATTACATCTGTATAAGGCTAGTGAAGCGTTTCCCAAGCAGGGTGCCTCCAGCCATTGAAAAACTACAACTCCAAGCATGTCCGGACAGCCAAAGGCTGTCAGGGCATGCTGGGAGTTGCAGTTTTGCAACAGCTGGAGGCACCCTGGTGGGGAAACACTGCTATATTGTGAGGAAAATTTGACATTTAGTGGTCTGGGAAAGTTGTGTGTGGCTTTGATAGGGACCTAACATAACGTTTGTATTAGGATAGTGCAGAGTTTCCCAACCAGGGTGTCCCAGCTGTTGAAAAACTACAACTCCCAGCATGCCCAGACAGCCAAAAGCTGTGCAGGCAAGCTGGGAGATGTAGTTTTGCAACAGCTGGAGGAACCCTGTTTGGGAAACACTTGGCTAGAGTGAATTAAAATTACATCTGTATTAGGCTAGTGAAGTGTTTTCCAACCAGGGTGCCTCCAGCTGTTGCAAAACTACAACTCCCAGCATGCCCGGACAGCCTTCGGCTGTTCGGGCATGCTGGGAGTTGTAGTTTAGCAACAGCTGGAGGCACCCTGGTTGGGAAACACTGGGCCTATGTAAATCCAGCCATAAAGGAGACATAAGTATAACATGGATGGCTCTGACCTGATGTATCACTTACAAAGCGGGACGAGTTGTCGTTCTTCACCGTCTTGGCGTTCCCGAAAGACTCTAATATGGGGTTGGCTTGTAGCAGCTGTCGCTCTAACTCACCCTATAAAAAATAAAAAAAAAGAAAGTAAAATTGTAACAATAAAAAAAAAAAAAAAGTATCACCATACAGCGATGGCCGCCGCACAGCAGAGCATCTTGGGAATTTATGTGGGGGATGAGGGACCTATAGAAAAGCAGAGGAAGGGCAGTAAACATAGATCTCAGGGCAAAACTGACATTAAGGAATCTGGGAAAGCTGAGTCACAACCCATGAGGAGCTGGAATAGCACCCAGCTTTCCCAGAAGCAGCTGCCCAGATTAATAATTTATAGGGCTGCTCCACAACCCCCTCCCCTATACAAGACTTCAGTCACGATTAACCAGCCGCCAACCGTGACGTTCCTCCCCCCCACTATAATACCTTCAGTGCAGAACAAAGCGCGGCGTCACGTGGGAAAATCACGTATATGTAAAATGTCACTACTGAACAATAGATCGGCCATTTTGTACCGCTCTCTGCCTGCCCGCCCCAGCAACTCCCCCAGGGTCGGAGGCTTTGTTGGCAACAATAGCATTTATCAAATCGGCAGGTTAGTGATAGGAATTATGGGTAAGTTATTTACGACACTGAAAAAACCTGCAGAGAACGATTACTGAGGGGGAGAAGTGCGAGGAAAACCTCAGGGAAAGACGATTATCCAAGGGGGGAGAGGATAAGAATAATCTCTAATAAGAAAGGAGGAATGAGACTAAAAATGTGCAACATTTACAGGTGATATACAGAATTAATCTACATAAACAGGTGTGTAACTGTGCTGTACTCACTATTCTGCTGGTGAGGTCACTGTGTACATACATTACATTACTTATCCTGTACTGATCCTGAGTTATATCCTGTATTATACTCCAGAGCTGTACTCTCTATTCTGCTGGTGATGTCACTGTGTACATACATTACTTATCCTGTAATGATCCTGAGTTATATCCTGTATTATACTCCAGAGCTGCACTCACTATTCTGCTGGTGAGATCACTGTGTACATACATTACATTACTTATCCTGTACTGATCCTGAGTTATATCCTGTATTACACTCCAGAGCTGTACTCACTATTCTGCTGGTGAGATCAATGTGTACATACATTACATTACTTATCCTGTACTGATCCTGAGTTATATCCTGTATTATACTCCAGAGCTGTACTCACTATTCTGCTGGTGAGGTCACTGTGTACATACATCACATTACTTATCCTGTACTGATCCTGAGTTATATCCTGTATTATACTCCAGAGCTGTACTCACTATTCTGCTGGTGGCGTCTAGAGCATAATACAGGCTACTACAGAATAAGTAATAACACATTTGCAAAGTGATTCCATTGTTTATGTAGATTAATTCTATATATAAATGGTGTTGTCCAACATGTGACTTTCCAACTCCCAGTATGCTGTAAAAGCAAAGATAGAACAATATAGAATGACACTTACTGTAAGGAGATATAATACCTAGAAAAAAAAGCTATGAAGCTGCACAATGTGATTCTGATGCTCTCTCACTTTACGACTGCTGTAAACAGCGCATGACAGGCGTCAACCAGAGTCTGTTCTTACCATTCACCAATTACAGGTGCACATTAAGAATATTCCCGACCAAGGAACAGACCAATATAAACGCAGGGGGGAAAGGGTCATGGTACATTTAGCAAGCAAAACCCTAAACCTCAGGCTTTTCGAACTGGGGGGGAAAAATTGGTTAGAAAAAGGCGGGAAAGGAGATTATAGAGCAGCAAGATGAAGTTAGACAGGAGACAGGCAGAGCGCGTCATGCAGAGCGCAGAATGAGCGAGGACGGAGGTGAGATGAGAGCGGGGTATGAGGTCGGGCAGGATGGGGGTGAGTGTGAGGGAGTAGGGGAGAAGGAGTGAAAAGTGCAGGAGAAATTAAAATTGGGTGCGGGGTAAGTGTCAGGGAGAGCTACATGCTACTCACATACAACAAGGATCCACTCTGTAGTTTAACAAAATGACAGTGGGGGGAAAAAAAAAATACGTTAATGGTTATGGTTTATGCAGCACACCAAATTCAACACAGGGATTAGAGTAATACATATAAGCAGTGTTTACCAACCAGGGTGCCTCCAGCTGTTGCAAAACTACAACTCCCAGCATGCCCGGACAGCCGAAGGCTGTCCGGGCACGCTGAGAGTTGTAGTTTTGCAGCAGAGATAGAGATAAGTGTATAGCAGAGAGGTACTTGTTCAGCCTTCTCCTCTCTGACAGACAATATTCTCCCTCTCAGTGGCTGTTCGGGCATGTTGAGAGTTGTAATTTTGCAACAGAGATAGAGATAAGTGTATAGCAGAGAGGTACTTTTTCAGCCTTCTCCTCTCTGACACAGACGATATTCTCCCTCTCCATCTCAGTGGCTGTCCGGGCATGCTGAGAGTTGTAGTTTTGCAACAGAGATAGAGATAAGTATCGCAGAGAGGTACTTGTTCAGCCTTCTCCTCTCTGACAGACAATATTCTCCCTCTCAGTGGCTGTTCGGGCATGCTGGGAGTTGTAGTTTTGCAACAGCTGGAGGCAAACTGGTTGGGAAACACTGACATATAGAATATGGGCAAGGAACCTCCCCCACCCCAAAATGGTAGACTGACATCTGCAGCAGGTGCGGCCAATGGTTTACAATGGGAACCCTCTCCCCTGCCACCCCCAAACTGGCCTGGTGGGGAGCTGAGGGCTGGTAACCCCCTCACGAGTGACCCAAAATGACTCCACAGACTGGGTTCTTTCCAGTCTCACATAAAAGTCTATGGAGATGGAACTGACTTGGCCAACACCTGGGGCACACCAAAGTGTTAGGATGATGTGAGCACCAGGAACGGGAATGGTTACGTCATTAATGGGACTATAAGTGAGATACATGGAGCTGAATATGTCTTTATGGGTAAAGAGAAACAGGAGTGGAAGGAGGATCTGCTCACGATGCAGGTGGCCAATGTGTGGGCTAAACCAACAAAAATGGCTGCCACCACAATGGCTGCCGGCACCGTGATGGTAGTGAGCTACAAAAGTATGAGGTAGGAGGAGGAAATCCACTTGCCTGATGTTTGATGGGTTTAGGGGATTCCGTCTGTTATGGCAAACAAATAAACACAAGTTAGTAAGGAGGCAGTTAACTCTTCACAGGCCGTGTGCTGAACCCCCTCCCCATACACAGCTTTAATGGTATGTGTCTCATTAGACAGGGCACCATGGAATTTACATGGGCATCGCCAACCACTGAGCAAGGAGGAACTATAGTGCCACAAGGTGACAACTACATAAACTAATCCCAACATGTTCCATGTTTGTTGGAGGGGCTTGACACCTAACCCAAAAAGTTCTACTCACCAGAGGTCCTTCACTGCAATGGTTGACTTCCCCAAGCCCCCTTTATCAATATGGTGTAACACCTCCCCTCATGGTGTGCTTACACAAATGAATGGTTCCCAAACTGTCTGAGCAAGTTGACAAGAAAAACATTTTCAGCCAAAGTACAATTCGGCATCCGGGGGTCTTGGTTTTCAGGAGATAGTTGGGTTTTTCTCATAGACACATCAATAGTAAGACCAAATCTTACACCCATGGTCGGCTGTACCCAATGGAGCAGCACCAGCACAGGGCACAGCACTGGCCCATAGATGTAGAGCTGATGGGACATCCCGAAGGGTGTAGGACTGTATCTGAGGGGTAAGTGTGAAGACCACCACACAATAATGGGAGGAACAACTCACAGGAATCGTATGGTCCTTCTTTCCCTTGTGTGAAGACGCAACATGAGCCAAGTACTGGATGACTTTCTTGGTGTTCTCCGTCTTCCCAGCTCCGGATTCACCTCTAAGAAAACAGAAACAAATCCCATATTACCCAAAGACCCAAAAAACCCATCACAGAAAAATTAAATTTTTTAGCAACTGGTGCCAGAAAGTTAAAACAGATTTGTAAATTACTTCTATGAAAAAAATCTTAAACCTTCCAGTACATATTAGCTGCTAAATACTACTGAGGAAATTATTTTCTTTTTGGAACACAGAGTTCTCTGCTGAATCACGAGCACAGTGCTCTCTGCTGACATCTCTGTCCATTTTAAGAACTGTCCAGAGTAGGAGAAAATCCCCATAGCAAACATATGCTGCTCTGGACAGTTCCTAAAATGGACAGAGATGTCAGCAGAGAGCACTGTGGTCATGATGTCAGCAGAGAGCTCTGTGTTCCAAAAAGAAAAGAATTTCCACTGTAGTATTCAGCAGCTAATAAGTACTGGAAGGATTAAGATTTTTTAATAGAAGTGATTTACAAATCTGTTTAACATTCTGGCACCAGTTGATTTTAAAAAAAGTTTTCCATTGGAGTACCCCTTTAATTGTGTTGGGAAGCCTGTAGCAAAAGGATAGGGGGAAAGATGTCTGATCGCGGGGGTCCCTCGGCTGCAGCACCCCAGACATCCGATGCACGGAGCGAACTTTGCTCCGTGCCGGATGACTGGCGATGTGGGGCAGAGGCTCGGGATGTAACGGTAACGCCCCACTCATGACATCACGGCCACGCCCCCTCAATGCAAGTCTATGGGAGGAGGCGTGACGGCTGTAGACTTGTTATAGACTTGCATTAAGGAGGCGTGGCTGTGATGTCACGAGCCTCCAGCGCTGCACCAGACGATGACTAGGGGCGGAATACCCCTTTACTGCTGCTCTGGATGTGACTGGAGTATAAAATGAAGTATCATACCCGATGCCAATCAGGATGGGCACAATCTGGCTGTATTGTGGTGACCTTCTCCCCCTGCGCCCACAGCGTAAAGAAGCTGCAGCCGCCGGCCAAGACATTAACAATACGACTGGTATTTTTTGCCGTTCTTGCCACATAAATTTACCAGCCGACATCTCTGGCGCACGTTTACCGTGCCCATCTGGCTATCTTCCTTTTATGGCTAAACTTGGGTGCAAGAGCTTAAGTCTGTCTTCTTGGTACAAAAAAAAAAAAAGGCAGAAAATGTGAGCGCCAATGGTCCAGTCATCAATCAGAGGGAGAATCTTGCCAAAAAAGGGACGATGAATAAAATTATAGTCATTCTGGGGATTTCAGGATGAAACAGAATATGTTCTGCTGGATACAGGATTGTGAGTTATTCCAGGAGGGAAGGGGGGAGGAGGGGGATGGGGATTATTTCCATTAGCAGCAAAAGGGTTAAAGCCTTAATCTAGGCCAGTGTTTCCCATCCAGGGCGCTTCCAGCTGTTCCAAAACTACAACTCCCAGCATGCCAGGACCGCCTTCGGCTGTCCGGGCATGCTGGGAGTTATAGTTTTGCAACAGCTGGAGGCACTCTGGTTGGGAAACACTGATCTAGGCAGCTGCAAATGTGACACCTAAATGGGCTGGAATGTGTATGAAATACAGAGCATTGCTTGGTACACATCTGCTGTATCCTGTCAGGACAGAGGGCTCGCCGGAGCAGACAGACACTGGGCACTGACATGATGCTGCACAGAGGTTCCTGCATTACATTACTTATCCTGTACTGATCCTCAGTTATATCCTGTATTATACCCCAGAGCTGTACTCATTATTCTGCTGGTGAGGTCACTGTGTACATACATTACATTACTTATCCTGTACTGATCCTGAGTTATATCCTGTATTAAACTCCAGAGCTGTACTCACTATTCTGCTGGTGGGGTCATTGTGTACATACATTACATTACTTATCCTGTACTGATCCTCAGTTATATCCTGTATTATACCCCAGAGCTGTACTCATTATTCTGCTGGTGAGGTCACTGTGTACATACATTACATTACTTATTCTGTACTGATCCTGAGTTATACTCCAGAGCTGTGCTCAATATTCTGCTATTGGGGTCACTGTATACATACATTACATTACTTATCCTGTACTGATCCTGAGTTATATCCTGTATTATACTCCAGAGCTGTACTCACTATTCTGCTGGTGGGGTCACTGTGTACATACATTACTTATCCTGTACTGATCCTGAGTTATATCCTGTATTATACTCCAGAGCTGTACTCATTATTCTGCTGGTGAGGTCACTGTGTACATACATTACATTACTTATTCTGTACTGATCCTGAGTTATACTCCAGAGCTGTACTCAATATTCTGCTATTGGGGTCACTGTATACATACATTACATTACTTATCCTGTACTGATCCTGAGTTATATCCTGTATTATACCCCAGAGCTGTACTCACTATTCTGCTGGTGGGGTCACTGTGTACATACATTCCATTACTTATCCTGTACTGATCCTGAGTTATATCCTGTATTATACTCCAGAGCTGTACTCACTATTCTGCTGGTGAGGTCACTGTGTACATACATTACATTACTTATCCTGTACTGACCCTGTATAATACTCCTGACTGGTCTTAGCTGAGCTTCTACAATATAATGGGTAGTTAGATTTTCCTGGTGACCCCCATAAGATGATTCATAATACAACAGACCCAACTAAAGACCCCAAGTTTGTGAGATTGTATGGTGGGTTTTGACCAACAAATTACAGGCAAAAAAAGCCATAAAACCCTCAGCACTTGCAGGAAACATACGGACTATAAAAGTCTAGGAGTTAAACAAAAGGTTACTTGTAGTGATGACAAATGAGCGCTGTGTCTGCCGTGCGGTGTCCGTCATACAGTAAAGGGAAAATCCTCCATTAGTTCAACAATGTAAAAGTGTCAGCTGACAGAAGCAACGCCGGGCGGGGTGCTGCCACGCTTAAAGGGGTACTCCACTGGAAAACATTTTTTTTTTTTTTTAAATCAACTGGTGCCAGAAAGTTAAAAAGATTTGAAAATTACTTCTATTAAAAAATCTTAACCCTTCCAGTACTTATCAGCTGCTGTATGCTCCACAGGAAGTTCTTTTCTTTTTTAATTTCCCTTATGTCTTGTCCACAGTGCTCTCTGCTGACATCTTTGTCCATTTTAGGAACTGTCCAGAGCAGAATAGGTTTTCTATGGGGATTTTCTCCTACTCTGGACAGTTCCTAAAATGGACAGGTGTCAGCAGAGAGCACTGTGGTCAAGACATAAAGGAAATTCAAAAAGAAAAGAACTTCCTGTGGAGCATACAGCAGACGATAAGTACTGGAAGGATTAAGATTTTTTTAATAGACATAATTTACAAATATGTTTAACTTTCTTTTAAAAGAAAATGTTTTCCAGCAGAGTACCCCATTAAATGGGAATTCCAGCATAAAATTAACTTCTGTCATGTCTTATTGACCCATCAGGGCAGTGTTTGCCAACTAGGGTGCCTCTAGCTGTTGTAAAACTACAACTCCCCGCATGCCCGGACAGCCTTTGGCTGTCCGGGCACGCTGAGAGTTGTAGTTTTCCAACAGAGATAGAGATCAGTGTATAGAAGAGAGGTACTTGTTCAGCCTTCTCCTCTCTGACAGACTATATTCTCCCTCTCAGTGGCTGTCCGGACATGCTGAGAGTTGCAGTTTTGCAACAGAGATAGAGGTAAGTGTATAATAAGCCTTTGGCTGTCCAGCCATGCGGGGAGTTGTAGCTTTTCAACAGCTGGAGGCACTCTGGTTTGGAAACACTGCATCAGGGGATGGAAGGTGAGGGTGACCGGGAGCATTCGGCCATATACATTGACATGGCAGCTTCTTTATAGGAACCAATCACCAAGAAAAGCCATTGTGTCAGGACAGGACAGAAAAACGTGTAAATAACTCCGATCTCCTGTATTTACTTACGTGCAAAGAATTGATTGGTCCTCACGATCTGAAAGACAAAAAGAAATTAAAAAAAATATTAAAATTTTGTATATGACTAGAACTTACAATGGTTTTATGCTAATTAAGCTTTAAAGGGGTACTCCGGGGGGAAAGCATTTTTTTTTAATCAACTGGTGCCAAAAGTTAAACAGATTTGTAAATTACTTCTATTAAGAAATGTTAGTCCTTCCAGTACTTATTAGCAGCTGTATGCTACAGAGGAAATTCTTTTCTTTTTTAATTTCTTTTTTGTCTTGTCCACAGTGCTCTCTGCTGACACCTGATGACCCTATCAGGAACTGTCCATGGCAGGAGAAAATCCACATAGTAAACCTATGCTGCTTTGGACAGTTCCTGACACAGACAGAGGTGTTAGCAGAGAGTACTGTGGACAAGACAAAAAAGAAACTCAAAAAGGAAAGAATTTCCTCTGTAGCATACAGCTGCTAATAAGTACTGGAAGGATTAAGATTTTGAAATAGAAGTAATTTACAAAAAACTGTTTAACTTTCTGGTACAAGTTCAGTTAAAAAGGGGGTTCTCCAGCTCTAGAAGACAGTCATTATCAGATCAGAAGGGGGTTCGGACTGAAGTGCAATACCAGGCACAGCCACTAAATAATGTATGGCACTATGTCCGGTATGCAGCGAACAAGCTGGAATGCAATGGTCCTTCCAATAGGATATTAAAGGGGTATTCCAGCACTGTATTGGGGATAAGTGTCTGATCATGAGGTGTGTGTGGGGGGGTCCAATCTCTGGGCAGCATTGCAGCTATGAGATTTGGAGTCCTATTCTGAAGACCCCCTTCCTAGATCAGACACGTATTCCTTATCCTGAGGATTGGGGAACACCCCTTTAATAAATAGCCCCATCATAAGCAGTCATTTTGTACAGCCAGAAAAGCCCTTTCATCACTGTACAGCATAACGTTGTACATTACATGTAATATCTCTACTTGCGGTCAGTGAATAGAAACATCCTTATTCTGATCACATCTCCCCAATGCAGGTGGAGGTGTCGGATTTATTGTAATCCGCGCTGACACCTGTACGGTTCTTAAGTCAATGTAAGCAATACAGTTCTTATTCACAGACAGCAAGCAGAGATATTGGGAAATAAAACATGTTGAAGTAGATTAGAAAACTGCCGGATTTCTCATATAGCCACAAGGCTTCATTTACATTAGAGTGGGTGATCCCCTTTACAGCTGCTGAAATGCGTTGGATACATTGTTACATGAAGCAAACACAAAGTAACACTAACATTCTAGCTCCAATACCTATATGTACCAGTGTTATCAAAACAAGGTACCTCCAGCTGTTGCAAAACTACAACTTCCAGCATGCCCAGGCAGCCATACCTATATATACACCAGGGTGCCTCCAGCTGTTGCAAAACTACAACTCCCAGCATGCCCGGACAGCCATACCTATATATAACAGGTGTTTCCCAACCAGGGTGCCTCCAGCTGTTGCAAAACTACAACTCCCAGCATGCCCGGACACCCATACCTATATATAACCAGTGTTTCCCAACCAGGGTGCCTCCAGCTGTTGCAAAACTACAATTCCCAGCATGCCCGGACTGCCATACCTATATATAACCGGTGTTTCCCAACCAGGGTGCCTCCAGCTGTTGCAAAACTACAACTCCCAGCATGACCGGACAGCCATACCTATATATACCAGCGCTTCCCAACCAGGGTGCCTCCAGCTGTTGCAAAACTACAACTCCCAGCATGCCCGGACAGCCATACCTATATATAACCGGTGTTTCCCAACCAGGGTGCCTCCAGCTGTTGCAAAACTACAACTCCCACCTGCACAGCCATACCTATATATAACCAGTGTTTCCCAACCAGGGTGCCTCCAGCTGTTGCAAAACTACAACTCCCAGCATGCCCGGACTGCCATACCTATATATAACCAGTGTTTCCCAACCAGGGTGCCTCCAGCTGTTGCAAAACTACAATTCCCAGCATGCCCGGACTGCCATACCTATATATAACCGGTGTTTCCCAACCAGGGTGCCTCCAGCTGTTGCAAAACTATAACTCCCAGCATGCCCAGACAACCATACCTATATATACACCAGGGTGCCTCCAGCTGTTGCAAAACTACAACTCCCAGCATGACCGGACAGCCATACCTATATATACCAGCGCTTCCCAACCAGGGTGCCTCCAGCTGTTGCAAAACTACAACTCCCAGCATGCCCGGACAGCCATACCTATATATAACCGGTGTTTCCCAACCAGGGTGCCTCCAGCTGTTGCAAAACTACAACTCCCAGCATGCCCGGACAGCCATACCTATAAATAACCGGTGTTTCCCAACCAGGGTGCCTCCAGCTGTTGCAAAACTACAACTCCCAGCATGCCCGGACAGCCTTTGGCTGTCCGGGCATGCTGGGAGTTGTAGTTTTACAACAGCTGGAGGCACCCTGGTTGGGAAATACTCATATATAATGTACATTGCATACAATACTGTACGCTGTGCCATCAGTATATCCTCCGTCTGAACGTCTGCCATGTTGTTGTCACGGCGAGGATGATGAATGGCGGCTGTTAAGCGCACATTATTATTATTATTATCATCATCATTACCAGACACCTGAAACTGTATCCGAGGACGGTTTATACGGCCATTAATCTCCGCGGTCTGTGTCATGTCGTCGCTACTGTATATACCCCCCCGCCGCCCGCTCAGAGCCCGGCTTATAAACAGACACTTCTTATTATAAGCATACGTCCAGGATCACCAGCAGCTGCTGATTTATCTTGCCAGGGGCCGAGGACGCTGCCAGTCGGGAGCCTAGAAAAGCATTGCGGGGATAGGGACACAGCGAGTCACCATGATGGCCGCCATTACAGACCTACACGGGGTGGTTGCGCAGCTTTTATGTAAGGTTATGTTCACACGGCGGCGCTAGGACCGCTCAGAAAACGCGGCTTCTCCATAGACTGCGATGCATTTCCGAGGAAAAAAACTTGACACGTGAGGGTGGAACTTCCGCGCCAAATGTTTCTTGCCGTGTGCACAGTGCAAAACAATGGGACTCTGCTGTAATGACATTTTGGTGCAGAATTCGGCGTGGAAATTCCGCTGTGTGAACGAGGCTTAACGTAGCAATAATGCCTCCCCTATGAAGCTCCACGATCAAGCGGACGTGCCATAGGCCAAGATTGTAGTGTTGGGTGACAAACTCTATGGGAGCTGTGATGTCAAGTCAAAAGGGGCGCACACTAGACTGCTGAAAAACTACAAGTACCAGCATGCCCACACAGCCATACCTATATATAACCGGTGTTTCCCAACCAGGGTGCCTCCAGCTGTTTTAAAACTGCAACTCCCAGCATGCCCGGACAGCCATACCTTTATATAACCGGTGTTCCCCAACCAGGGTGCCTCCAGCTGTTGCAAAACTACAACTCCCACCTGCACAGCCATACCTATATATAACCAGTGTTTCCCAACCAGGGTGCCTCCAGCTGTTTTAAAACTGCAACTCCCAGCATAGCTGGACGGCCATATTTATATATAACTGGTGTTTCACAACCAGGGTGCATCCAGCTGTTGCAAAACTACAACTCCCAGCATGCCCGGACAGCCATATCAATATATAACCGGTGTTTCACAACCAGGGTGCCTCCAGCTGCTGAAAAACTACAACTCCCACCTGCACAGCCATACCTATATATAACCAGTGTTTCCCAACCAGGGTGCCTCCTGCTGTTGCAAAACTACAACTCCCAGCATGCCCGGACAGCCATACCTATATATAACCGGTGTTTCCCTATCAGGATGCCTCCAGCTGTTGCAAAACTACAACTCCCAGCATGCCCAGACAGCCATACCTATATATAACCGGTGTTTCCCAACCAGGGTGCCTCCAGCTGTTGCAAAACTACAACTCCCAGGATGCCCGGACAGCCATACCTATATATAACCGGTGTTTCCCAACCAGGGTGCCTCCAGCTGTTGCAAAACTACAACTCCCAGCATGCCCGGACAGCCATACCTATATAACTGGTGTTCCCCAACCAGGGAGCCTCCAGCTGTTGTAAAACTACAACTTCCAGCATGCCCGGACAGCCATATCTATATATAACTGGTGTTTCCCAACCAGGGTGCCTCCAGCTGTTGTAAAACTACAACTTCCAGCATGTCCGGACAGCCGTTGGCTGTCCGGGCATGCTGGGAGTTGTAGTTTTGCAACTGCTGGAGGGCCACAGTTTGGAGACCACTGCACAAACCCAATTTAGTGCAGTTGTCAATGCCGAATACATATACATATATATATATATATATATATATATATATATCTTCTCTCGGGAAGAAGGAGGTGGGCAGCTGTGCCATCCTGAATTCCAGGGCGGTGAGGCTGCAGCTGCTTCATCTCCTCTTACGTGGCAATGAAAAAATCCCACACACACAAGTGGGCGTGCACAATTCCATTTACTACAATGCAACTAGGCTGCAGTACCACACACACACTGAAGACAAGAGCGGCGCTGTTTCTTTACGACAGCAGCGATGTCTTAACAAAATCGGAAAGAGCTCAACGGTGAAGCCATGGGGCATGCAGATATGGATATACCGCCATAATGAAGGATTGCTTTAACCCCGCCCACTGCGCTGTATTCCTGGTAAAAAATAAATCCCACCAAAACAGCAATGCACATAGGACCCCAGCAGCACTCGGGCGTTAATAAGTGTTGCCAGCATAGTCTGTAGAGCTGTACGCAGGTTGTTTCTCATGACATGTGAAGCTAGGCATGTCGCTTCCCCTTTAAGAGCTGCAGAGCATCGCACCCACTTACAGATTTGAGTGATAAGCATCCTATATCTGCCTGTGTGCGACATCTGTCATCAACTACTAGACCCTGGCGGACACCAGACAGACTGGTGAGGGATGGGGCCGCGGGTGCGCTCCCGGGCAGCCCAGACATGGCTAAACGTTCCCCGTACCAGCCGGCAGCATCTGTCACAGGCGGCGGGAAACAAGTCCCTGCGCTGACCCACATGTCAGTATAGATACGGCATCGTCCAACCCGTAAGATCTTAAAGTCCGCAGCTGGCAGGCAACACACGCATTTTACACAGCTTTCCCAGGCCACTGAATGTCAAATCTAGCAGTGTTTTCAACCAGGTGCCTCCAGCTGTTGCAAAACTACAACTCCCAGCATGCCCTGACAGCCATACCTCTATATATATATATATATATATATATATATATATATATATAAAACCAGTTTTTCCCAACCAGAGTGCCTCCAGCTGTTGCAAAACTACAACTCCCAGCATGCCCGGACAGCTATAACTATATATCACAGCGTTTCCCAACCAGGGTGCCTCCAGCTGTTTCAAAACTACAACTCCCAGCATGGCCGGACAGCCATACCTCTATCTATCTATCTATCTATCTATCTATCTATATATATATATACACACACACACATATACACACCTATATATATAAAACCGGTGTTTCCCAACCAGGGTGCCTCCAGCTGTTGCAAAACTATACAACTCCCAGCATCTGCACGTCCACAGCTGGCAGGCAACACACGCATTTTACACAGCTTTCCCAGGTCACTGAATGTCAAATCTAGCAATGTTTCCTAACATGGGTGCCTCCAGCAGTTGCAAAACTACAACTCCCAACATGCCACAGCTGGCAGGCAACACACTCATTTTACATAGCTTTCCCAGGTCACTGAATGTCAAATCTAGCAATGTTGCCTAACATGGTTGCCTCCAGCTGTTGCAAAACTACAACTCCCAGCATGCCCGGACAGCCATTGGCTGTCCGGGCATGCTGGGAATTGCAGTTTTGCAAAAGCTGGAGGCACCCTGGTTGGGAAACACTGCAATATAGTATCATATTTACCTTACTGAAAAGAAATTGTATGTCAGGAATCTGGGAAAGTGAGCATTCCACGTATTATTATTTAGACATGTGGTGAAGGGAACAAGAAGAACACATTACAGCAAGGACCGTACTATGGGATTCCTGGACAGGGAGGAAACTCTACAATCCAACAACAATAAGAGCGCAGGTCAATGAGAACAAAGATCACTGATCTGATTCCAGCGCAGGAGAAAAACACGAGGACGCAACACCTCAGGTGTGATCCGCCGCGGCTTATCTAATACTCAGAGCGCCGCACGGTACAAGATGAATATACACCAACTAGATATGAGATAGATGAGGCCAGCAGAATAGCGAGTACAACTCTGGAGTATATAATACAGGATGTACTCAGGTTCAGTACAGGATAAGTAATGTAATGTATGTACACAGTGATCTCACCAGCAGAATAGTGAGTACAGCTCTGGAGTATAATACAGGATATAACTCAGGATCAGTACATGATAAGTAATGTAATGTATGTACACAGTGATCTCACCAGCAGAATAGTGAGTACAGCTCTGGAGTATAATACAGGATATAACTGAGGATCAGTACAGGATAAGTAATGTAATGTATGTACAGTGATCTCACCAGCAGAATAGTGAGTACAGCTCTGGGGTATAATACAGGATATAACTCAGGATCAGTAGAGGATAAGTAATGTAATGTATGTACACAGTGATCTCACCAGCAGAATAGTGAGTACAGCTCTGGAGTATAATACAGGATATAACTGAGGATCAGTACAGGATAAGTAATGTAATGTATGTACACAGTGATCTCACCAGCAGAATAGTGAGTACAGCTCTGGAGTATAATACAGGATATAACTCAGGATCAGTACAGGATAAGTAATGTAATGTATGTACACAGTGATCTCACCAGCAGAATAGTGAGTACAGCTCTGGAGTATAATACAGGATATAACTCAGGATCAGTACAGGATAAGTAATGTAATGTATGTACACAGTGACCTCACCAGCAGAATAGTGAGTACAGCTCTGGAGTATAATACAGGATATAACTCAGGATCAGTACAGGATAAGTAATGTAATTTATGTACACAGTGACCTCACCAGCAGAATAGTGAGTACAGCTCTGGATCAGTACAGGATAAATAATGTAATGTATGTACACAGTGATCTCACCAGCAGAATAGTGAGTACAGCTCTGGATCAGTACAGGATAAGTAATGTGTATACATAATTGAACTAGAATATATTATTCAAAGACGTTTTAATGCTAAAGACCCTTTCTATCTCTACAGTCTATGAATTAACCCCTCACTGCTAAACCAGACAAGAATAACTCGGCTAGAAGACAGGCTCCTGTATGATTCAGCCTCTTACATCTGGAACATGTCACGGCAGCCATACCTCTATAATAAAGCCATTATATACTAACAAGCGGATGATCGGTGTCTGCACACTCCAGTAAATCACTTCTCTATTAAGAACTCCGCACATAAAAGCCGCAGCAGGACAGTTGTCTCTAAACAATCCCGTAACTTCCTGCAGCTGTTCCCAGAGAGATTCCTGAGCTCTGCGGCTCCTCACAGGGTGCAGCACATAAGAGTGCACCGAGGAACCTGAGTCATTAAAGTGCAACCCCGCATAACAATCTGCCCACCTGCCCCGGACCCAAAGTCAACCCAATAGCTTCTCTAATATTGTGTGAATGCACAGACCCAAGGATATGGCAACATGGTAGAGGCATTCTGAGCAGGACGAACTTGAAAGGAAAGATAGGAAGTGAGGCATCATGGGAGTCAGATAGAAACACTAAACAAAACAGTTGAAAAAAATAAAAATAAAAAGAAGCAATGTTAACTATAAACCTATAGAACTATAGTGTCTAAACCACAGCATACAAGCCTTCTCCTCCCCCACCCTTCTTTGGCTTGATCGATTGACATACAACCAAAAGCATAGAGGGGTGGGGGAGCGAGTAGACATGCATTCTCTGAGCATGATTTATAGCAGTGTTTCCCAACCAGTGGGCCTCCATGCTGGGAGTTGTAGTTTTGCAACCGCTGGAGGCACGCTGGTTGGGAAACACTGATCTAGAGAGATATATTCCCATTATTACTTAACTCCCATAATCACATGACCTCATAGTTATTAATATAGTTATATTAAAGTTATGAAAGACGAGTCCTGTATGTAAATCAAGCAAGGCAAGGATGGGTGGGGGAGGAGGTGTGCTTCCTGCCACTTAGCACCGCCTCTTTGACACTTGACTTCTGATCATTTAGAAAACCAAAAAAGGATGCTTTCTTCTTTAAAAAAAAAAAAATTTAATTAATTAATTAATAGCGCCACCTCTGCCCACAAGATGTTTATGGTACTGCAGCTCAACCACATCCACTCAATGGAGAAGCAATACCAGACCAAAGCTTGGACAGGTGTGGCGCTGTTAATGAAAGTGTCCCCCATGCTGAGCAATCCCTCAAGGTCCTTTGTGAGGTCACACTGCAGAGGTCCCTGATCCTATAATTATAGATGATGTTACTTTTTAAGAACAAGGAATCCCTGATTGAACTTAACTCAGGAATCTAGATTGGTCACCAGACCCCGAATAACACCAAAGCTGGCACTATTATTACCTCGTCTAGTCATGGTGACCGGATTACCACAGGAGTCACTACTTCATGGATGACGACCATGAAAGGTAAGGAGAGGAGTATGATACAGACGCTGAAATGAAGCCATCTGCCAGGGTCACCATGAGAAGCACTGGTCATGGTCACCAGCATGGTGAATATCCGGGGGGACTCACCCAAGATTACCACTCAAGGGCTGGTCCTGCAGGTCTCCTGCTAATGGTAACAGTGTCCCTGCTGTGGAATAAGTGCAGCAACTCCCTTCCCATGATGCATTCTTGCCGGATTTGAGCCCTGGTCACCAGTACGTTTAGGACCATGACACCATATTCATGTGTGGGCATTAGTGAGCAACTTCTGTACACCCAAACACATCAATACCACGAATGTACCTTTGGGGCAGGGGACCACTATCCCTACAACATAGAAAGACATCAGTATTTTAAGTGGCACATGGTGGGGGGGGGGGGGGGGGGGGGGGGGGGGGAGGGGGGGGACCTGCTACAGTTTGCATTGCAACTGTTACATTCAAGGACACTTCCATTGACTTCTATGGAGAGGGGACAAGGTCATGCATCTCCGGTTACATCGAGTTTCATGTCTCAAGCCTAGGAGTTGCCCTAGTTTCATGTCACAAGCCTACGAGTTGCCCTAAGACCTATGCCAGGTATGCCATAACTAAGGACCAAGCGTAGGTACAAAACGCGTCGGCTGTGTATGTTTCGTCTATGACCCAAAAAAGTTCTACAATTTTTACTACAAGCCTGGTGCTGGACGATACTCTGGTAACCAAGACCTAAAGGCGCACGGGGCATACTGAATTACAACCTTTTCAACCACAATCCTTTTGTTCGTACTTTAGATAAGCAACCTCTCTTTATTGCAAGCACATGGACAATCTCCTAAAATGAGCATGCTAGTGAAGTGTTTTCCAACCAATGTGCCTCCAGCTGTTGCAAAACTACAACTTCCAGCATACAACACCAGTGCTAAGCTGTTTGTCAGAAGTACACAAACCAATAATTCCTCCCTTACTTCTCTGACCAATCACAGCACAACACATCAAATAAAGGGCTGATGATTTTTACCAGTGGTTCACAACCAGGGTGCCTCCAGCTGTTGCAAAACTACAAATCCCAGCATGCCCGGACAGCCGAAGGCTGTTCAGGCACGCTGAGAGTTGTAGTTTTGCAACAGAGATAGAGATAAGTGTATCGCAGAGAGGTACTTGTTCAGCCTTCTCCTCTCGGACATAGACAATATTTTCCCTCTCCCTCTCAGTGGCTGCCTGGCCACGCTGAGAGTTGTAGTTTTGCAACAGAGAGAGAGATAAGTGTATCGCAAAGAGGTACTTGTTCAGCCTTCTCCTCTCTGACATAGACAATATTCTCCCTCTCAGTGGCTGTCCGGGAATGCTGGGAGTTGTAGTTTTGCAACAGCTGGAGGCACACTGGTTGGGAAACACTGACATATAGAATATGGGCAAGGAACCCCCACCCATAATGGTAGACAGACATCTGCAGCAGGTGCGGCCAATGGTTTACAAAGGGAACCACCTCCCCTGCCACCCCAAATTGGCCTGGTGGGGAGCTGAGGGCTGGCAACCCCATCACGAGTGACCCAAAATTACTCCACAGACTGGGTTCTTCATTAGATGACTGTTTTCACAATACACATTCGATGACGAGTTGTAGCTTTGCAACAGCTGGAGGCACACTGGTTGGAAAACACTGCGTTGGATTTTTGGCAGGTTTGGATGACACAATGTACATGGCCAGCTTTCGGTTGCTACGGGCGTCTTTTTCTTATTTGTTCGCACCTGTTTTCCTACAGTATACGTTACAAGTGACCTTCGCTTATGCTCCGACATATGGAAACAGAGTGCTGCAAGGGAGAAGCGAGTGTATACAGACAGCAGGGCAGTTAGTAAGGTAATGCAGTATACATAAGTAATGTATGGAGGGGATGACAGCCATGGTTCCTGTGTTAGATATCTGGTGTCCCGGCATCCAGGAATCTTTGTTCTGCACCTGTTGCAGAAAACATCAGGCACACGTCAGTCATATGAATGCAGTTAGTGTAATTGTCTTTAACCCAAGCGTGGCCGAGGGATCGCGGTTCAGTCGGCAATCCAGCAAGAATAATGGGAGTTTAGCGGAGAAAAAAAATTGTGCAAGCTCTTTTTTTTCTCCTCTAAAATCCTGTAAAAGTACCAAGTCACTGACAGACCCCATGCAAGTAAATGGGGGTCGTTGGGACCTGGCGGTAGCCATTTGCATCCCACCTGTTTCAGGGTCCGATCTGCTCAAAATAGAGCAGATCGAGCCCTTAAAGAGGAACTCAGGTGGAAACAAGTGTAAAACAAATGTTTCAAATCAACTTGCTTCAGAAAGTTAAACAGATTTGCAAATTTATTTCATATAGCTATTTCAAAATCTTAATCCTTCCAGTACTTATCAGCTGCTGTATGCTCCAGAGGAAGCTGTGTGGTTCTTTCCAGTCTGATCACAGTGCTCTCTGCTGACACCTCTGTCCATGTGAGGAACTGTCCAGAGTAGGAGCAAACCTATCCTGCTCTGAACACTTCACGAGATGTACAGAGGTGTCAGCAGAGAGCACTGTGGTCAGACTGGAAAGAACCACACAGCTTCCTCTGGAGCATACAGCAGCTGATAAGTACTGGAAGGATTAAGACTTAAAAAGAAGTAATTTACACATCTGCTTAACTTTCTGCCACCAGTTGATTTAATATATATATATGTTTTCCACCGGAGTACCCCTTTAACGGGTCGGACATGAGCCTAGCCTTACCTGCACAAGATGCATCTTCTCACCTTGGGTAGGACAATAGATGAGAGCTTCCCGGGCTTGGAGAACAATGTAAAGACATAGGACTTGTGGTAACCTAGTTGGGAAACACTGTCGTAATAGTTGCACAGAGGAAGCACAAAAACCTGATGCTCATAGGTCCCCATAGGTCTGCCGCAGATCTCGTTCTCCTCCATTCGGTCCAGGTATCTTCTCTGAGCTCCACCAGCTGGTTCCAGGACCTTCCCTGCTCAGCCCATCAGTGGCCGCATCGTTGTCATGCGTCAGGCCAATAGAGCAGGACTTCATGGGTACAGGATTCACTGTGCTGACAAGGAATCACGGGACCAGAGGTAATCCACCAACTGGTTTATTGACACCACCATCCAACGCGTTTCGCTGTGCATGGTACAGGATTCACTGTGCTGACAAGGAATCGCGGGAGTAGAGGTAATCCACCAACTGGCTTATTGACAACAATGCAACGCGTTTCGCTGCGCATGGTACAGGATTCACGGTGCTGACCAGAACAAGGAATTACGGGACCAGAGGTAATCCACCAACTGGTTTATTGACAACAATGCAACGCGTTTCGCTGCGCATGCGCAGCGAAACGCGTTGCATTGTTGTCAATAAACCAGTTGGTGTAATACCTCTAGTCCCACGATTCCTTGTCCTGGTCAGCACCGTGAATCCTGTACCCATGAAGTCCTGCTCTATTTGATGACACTACTCCAGGAAGGCTGCAGACGGGCTTGTATTCCCTCTATATATTTACCATCGTTGTGTATGCGGGTACACAACCCATATTGGTAAGCTGTGATTTACCCTTCCCCTCCCCGTGATCCTTGTTGCTAGCGATACTTCACAGGAAGCGCCTTTGCTCTCTCTTTTCATGTGTCAGGCCAGTGACTGGCTGAGCAGGAAGGTCCTGTAAGTCCCGTAAGATACCGGACTGCATGGAGAAGAATGGGATCTGCGGCAGACCTACAGGGGATCGGGGCTAGGTGTGCATCAGGGTTTGTTATGTTTCCCACGTGCCCCATCACAACATAAATTGGGGGGGGGGGGGGGCGGGTGGTGTTATAGGGGATATGACATTGGGATGTGGACATGAAATAGATATAGAGATATCTATAGAGATTTCACAATGGAGGATTAACATTAAAGGGGTACTTTGGTGGAAAACTTATTTTTTTAAATCAACTGGTGCCAGAAAGATAAACAAATTTGTAAATTACTTCTATTAAAAAAATCTTAATCCTTCCAGTACTTATTAGCTGCTGAATACTACAGAGGAAATTCTTTTCTTTTTGGAACACAGTGCTCTTTGCTGACATCACGAGCACAGTGCTCTCTGCTGACATCTCTGTCCATTTTAGGAACTGTCCAGAGCAGCATATGTTTCCTATGGGGATTTTCTCCTACTCTGGAAAGTTCTTAAAAAGGACAGATATGTCAGCAGAGAGCACTGTGGTCGTGATGTCAGCAGAGAGCACTGTGTTCCAAAAAGAAAAGAATTTCCTTTGTAGTATTCAGCAGCTAATAAGTACTGGAAGGATTAAGATTTTTTAATAGAAGTAATTTACAAATCTGTTTAACTTTCTGGCACCAGTTGACTTACAAAAAAAAAAAAAAAAAAAAGTGTTCCACCGGAGTACCCCTTTAAATGGAAGGATGTGAAATAGGGGGTGTGGACAAGAAATGGGAGGATAGACATAAAATAAGGGGAATGTGAAATTGGGGATGAACATGAAATGGGGAGGGAATGTGCAATTGGGAGATAGAAATGAAATGTGGGGGATTGGACAGGAAATTGGGGGATTTCACCGTTTGTTTAATATATAGCAATCACATTTCGAAATTGCAATATTTACCTCTATAATCGCAATTGCACATTTTCCCGAAATCGTGCAGCCATAGTCTCTAACCAGCATGGGAACCAGAGACCACAGCTCAACCCCCGGCCTTAAAAATGACAGGATCCAAGTGCAATTAAAATCCAAAAATATAAACCGTAGTATGACCAAATTTCTATACGAGTGAGTCTAAAGCAACCAATGGCTTTGCCAAGTACAGGTTGTGCGCGGCTGCGACAGAAGGTCGGCGCTGATGCCAAAGTTCTGCTTTTACATTCCCCCTATGTTACAATGATAGCCAAATAAAAAGTGCCAAAAATGCCATTCGTGAAAAAAACGGGGTCTCCGATGGGGACGGCCTGAGTAATCCCTCGGAGACCTGCATTCCTGTGGTTTAGAGCAGCTCATTACAAAGCGAGAAGCGATACATAAACACGACTGTGCTCCGTACGGCTGGAGCTGGGTGCCCTAAAAATAAACCATCGGGCATAAAACAAACAAATTGGCTGCAGATGGGCCTTACAGATTGTTCTGCTTAACCAAAACACTAAAATAAATGCAATGCAGATGTTGTATATTGTAACCTCAGAGACCCAGAGGAACCAGTTCATATCACATGTACATCACCTAAAACATGGCGGCCAAGACTATTCGGCCATCCGGAGGAAAAGCATGCCACATCAGTACATTAAGGGTGACTCTTAAAGGGGTACTCCTCTGCTCACTGTTCTGAACGCTGGAGCCAGGAGCTTGTGACGTCATAGCCCCGCCCCCTCATTACATCACGCCCCGCCCCATCAATGCAAGTCTATGGGAGGGGGCGTGATGGATGTCACGCCCCCTCCCATAGACTTGCATTGAGGGGGTGGGGAATGACGTTACGAGGGGGCGGGGCTATGAAGTCACGAGCTCCCAGCGCCGGCTCCAGCGTTCAGAACAGTTTGTTCCAAATGCTGAGAAGAGGAGTAGGCCTTTAATCCTTGTGGTGACAACCAGTTGGAGCAGGGAAACTTTCATCCAAGTAACACGCTCTGTAATTAAAGGGGTACTCCCGTGGAAAACTTCTCTTTTAATCAACTGGTGCCAGAAAGTTAAACCGATTTGTAAATTACTTCTATTAAAAAATCTTAATCCTTTCAGTACTTATGAGCTTCTGAAGTTAAGGTTGTTCTTTTCTGTCTAAGTGCTCTCTGATGACACTTGTCTCGGGAACCGCCCAGTTTAGAAGCAAATCCCCATTGCAAACCTCTTCTAAACTGGGCGGTTCCCGAGACAGGTGTCATTAGAGAGCACTTAGATAGAAAAGAACAACCTTAACTTCAGAAGCTCATAAATACTGAAAGTATTAAGATTTTTTAATAGAAGGAATGTACAAATCTGTTTAACTTTCTGGAATACCCCTTTAATACTTTAAGTACAGGGCAGTGTGCTAGTTGGCTGGATGAAATGCCTTCATACAGCTTTCTTCCTTCTGGTGGAGAGAAAACATACCTGTTTTCCCAGGGAGCATTGTCTGGCCTTTAAAGGGGTACTCCAAAGGAAAAAAACATTTTTTTATTATTGACTGGTGCCAGAACGTTAAAACAGATTTGTAAATGACTTCTATTTAAAAATCTTAATCCTTCCAGTACTTATCAGCTGCTGTATGCTCCACAGGAAGTTCTTTTCTTTTTTTAAATTTCTTTCCAGTCTGGCCACAGTGCTCTCTGCTGACACCTCTGTCCATGTCAGAAACTGTTCAGAGCAGGAGAGGTTTGTTATGGGGATTTGCTCCTACTCTGGACAGTTCCTGACATGACAGAGGTGTCAGCAGAGAGCACTGTGGTCAGACTGAAAAGAAATTCAAAAAGAAAAGAACTTACTGTGGAGCATACAGCGGCTGATAAGTATTGGAAGGGTTAAGATTTTTTTTTAATAGAACTAATTTTCAAATCTGTTTAAATGTTCTGGCACCAGTTGATTTACAAAAAAACTTTTTCACCGGAGTACCCCTTTAAATCATCTTACCCAGACAACCAGTACCCTGCTCTCCAATTTTAAGGGACGAGAACCCCGAAATAGATGTCTACAGTCGGCACCATCCTGGCTAAATTAATCCCTAGACATATTTCAGGCAGCGATATTTTAGGGCTATGTTCACACCTCCCAATTTGAATTCAACGGGATTCTGCTGCACTGTGTACACCACGGAATTTCAGTGCCAGATGTTTCCAGCAAGGAAATTCCAAATTTTGTGTCAGCAGAAAGAATGAACCTGTTCATTCTTTCTGTGGACTCCGCACGGAATGCATAGCTGTTCATGAGGCGGTATTCCCATTCGGTCCGCACAGAGATCTTCCGTGCGGACATTCCAAAGTGTGAACATAGCCTAACACACCCTATCCTTCCTTCCTTCCTTCTTCATCGGAGGTCATGATAAACATTAGATGGTTTACTTATATGTCTAATATGTATAGGGGCCTTCTCTCCAATAGGTGGCACTTCTGAAGGATAGCCGATTTTCCTTTATTAGTATACGCCCAATAGTGGAAGAAATGTTCAACAATGGTTGCAAAAACTATTATTGGTAATCTGTCAAAAAAACAATCCTCGAATAGGACTCAAGCTCGGTCTATCTCACTTTATTTCCACCATCTATCGTTCCCTGCCACATATGTCCAAGCTCCAGCCCAAAACATCTACACAGCCCATCTATCTACAAATCCCAAAGTGCCTAAGTATATACCGGATTAATTCCTTGTATTATACCTATGCAAGAGATGGTCACGGCAGGAAATTCCACTCTCTGACTTAAGGAGGTTATGTTAGTATTACTTCCTTCCTGGATTTTATATAAAGAACATTAAAAAGAACATTTTTTAGAAAGAATTGGCTTAGAGTCAAAAAAAATTAAAAAACAACATCGGCCTCATGTAGACACCATAAAGAAGAATGTACAAAAGATCCATTTATAGACAGCCGAGCGGCCCGTCTACAAAGTATAAGGGGTCCAGATGATACATGGTCTGTATTCTTGTCAGCCTGCCAACAATTCAAAGGGGAACTCTACTTCAACAAACAAATGGAATTCTCCATTAAAGTGGAACGCAAGAACCTGAACCCATCATAATCTATGTAAGAATATGATGACCACTTGGTAACAAATGGTCCCATAGAACGTCCCAAATTGAGCCGTGTAACGTTTCTAGAATTTTGCACCCCTTTCGCCATTGGCATCCCAACTAAAGACAGACACTTGCCTATAGGTCTGATGCCTTTAGCATTGATTGGCCAGCATGACCTACCCTGTTATAAAGGTGTCATAACCCAACTACATTAGGACAAACCCCATAGAACTGGTTGAAAACTCTATACAGCCCAAATACCACCAACCCAAATTCCACCATGTGTACGGCAGCTGCCTTATCCCTGCGCCATACCGAATTCACATCAATGAGCCATACGGAGTTAGCAAGTGACTCTCGTTGGCTCATTTTTGGACAGAGTGAAAACCGTGGTTTGCTGTGGTTTTTAATCCGGCAACAAGACTAATGTGGTTCAAAAATTGAGCCGACCGGAGTCACTGGTTGACTCCGTCTGGCTCATTGAAGTGAATGGGATACTGATCTGGAAGAGACCAATTTTTTTAATTCTCCTGCCATATTGTCGAAACATGGTGTGAATGCACCTTTATATTTACTCCACTGCAACAAAACTGAGAAGACTTTGCCTTTCAGGAATCAGACCTAATAGACAGCATGCAGCTGGAGGAACATCTGGATTACAAAACTGAATTAAAAGGAACTTTAATATACAATCTTTGGCATAAGTTAACATATAAGCATCTAAAATGAGATTGTACAGCCAGTGCATCAGGAGACCAGATCAGTCCCTTTACGACGACTCTAACCAGGAGCCAGGCAGGTATTACAAACTATTTATATATCCGTGTCTATTGTTACCATAGACCAAAAAACAAAAAAATCCTTTAAAGCCAAAGAAGACAAGTAATATATCAAAAAGTCTAAACATTCCTGCGTCCATCGCTTAATGGACACCGAGGACTTCAAAAGTCTTTGAGAAAGTCAGTGTTTAGAGGTTTGTGCCGAGTCTTCTTGGACGAGCGTCAAGCCATTTGATCACGTTTGGCTTTCCTTATGCAGACAATGGTATTTCGATGTCTTCCCTTTAACAGCAAATGTGTTCACATGGCAAGAACATACCAAATCCTTCCATGTGCTTCAAGGAATCCATAGTCACCAAAAGTCAGCCAAAAACACCAATGCTAGACCTGCCCAAGGGATTCAGATGATTTACAGGTAATCCTCAGGAGGGCGGCATAAGCACACGGCCCGTACTGTATCCATCCATTGCCTATGGGCAACGCTATCAACAATGTATGGCTACCTGCTCAAAGGTATAGTGATACCCTACAGACATAGCACATCTGCACAATGAGAGCACTCTGTATCTGGGTAAGCTTTATTCTTGGCACAAGGTGTGGATGAGACACAAGGACGTAAGCAGGCATTACCGGGACTGAGCATAAGTACCAAAAGTCAGCCTTGAGGTGGCCTTAAAAGAGGATTAGGCTCATGCTTCTGGATTAGTGGTGTCCTGAGAGATGGAGTAGGTGTGTGCTTCCTGGAAAACACATTGTAAGGCCCTCCTAGTGCCAGAAGACCCTTATGCCCTCTATGGACAAAAAAATATAACTACTATAATACTGCCTCCTATGTACAAGAATATAACTACTATAATACTGCTCCTATATACAAGAATATTACTATAATACTGCTCCTATATACAAGAATATAACTACTATAATACTGCCCCCTATATACAAGAATATAACTACTATAATACTGCTCCTATATACAAGAATATAACTACTATAATACTTCTTCCTATGTACAAGAATATAACTACTATAATACTGCCTCCTATGTACAAGAATATAACTACTATAATACTACTCCTATATACAAGAATATAACTACTATAATACTGCCCCTATATACAAGAATATACCTACTATAATACTGCTCCTATATACAAGAATATATCTACTATAATACTGCTCCTATATACAAGAATATAACTACTATAATACTGTACCTATGTACAAGAATATAACTACTATAATACTGCTCCTATATACAAGAATATAACTACTATAACACCGCTCCTATATACAAGAATATAACTACTATAATACCGCTCCTATATACAAGAATATAACTACTATAATACTGCCTCCTAATATACAAGAATATAACTACTATAATACTGCTCCTATATACAAGAATATTACTACTATAATACTGCTCCTATATACAAGAATATTACTACCATAATACTGCCTCCTATATAGAAGAATATAACTACTATAATACTGCTCCTATATACAAGAATATCACTACTATAATACTGCTCCTATATACAAGAATATAACTACTATAATATTGTCTCCTATATACAAGAATATAACTACTATAATACTGCTCATATATACAAGAATATAACTACTATAATACTGCTCCTATATACAAGAATATCACTACTATATTACTTATGATAGTCCCAGTTACGAGCCCCCGGGCATCCTGAACAGGACGCTTAGGTCTGTATACTCATATTCACAGCAAGATGTTGATCACCGGGCCTGGTTGCCAGCCGCACTGTGTTCTGCCAGTTCTAGCACACAGCCAGGATACCCACAACAGAGCGGGCATTGTTAGAGAGGGGAAAGCACCAGCTTGGATTGACCGGCTGGACAAAAATGGCAACTGGCCAGAGCAGGCGTACAGTGGGAGAAGATGCCCGAGCAGATCGCTGTCATCCATGTGCCAATCCTTGGAATGCTGCGGAGGAGAGCGCCAACCGGAATGAAACTCTAAATGTCACCACACTGTATCACCAGCGTCGTGACAGATGCTGCGGCTTCACGCATACAAAAGGAATCAACGCCACAAAGCATTCTGGGTAACCGTATTCTAACACGATACTTTTACCCTCTGCAGTGTTTCCCTATCAGGGTGCCTCCAGCTGTTGCAAAGCTACAACTTTCAGCATGCCCGGACAGCTGACGGCTGTCCGGGCATGCTGGGAGTTGTAGTTTTGCAAAAGCTGGAGGTCCCCCGTTTGAAGACCACTGCTCTACAGTGTTTCCCAACCAGTGTGCCTCCAGCTGTTGCAAAACTACAACTCCCAGCATGCCCGGACAGTTTTTTTTTTCATTTGTCCAAATCGAAGACATGGGAGGGGATGGAGGAGCTTTGACCTCTCCTGAGGACCTGGCAAGTCCTTGCATTGCTCAGGCTACCAGTTAATTTCAGCGAGCACCATGTAATACCTCACTTCGCCTATGGGAGTGCTGTAGAAGAATTTAACACTTGATGACATGATCCCAAATGAAATCAGCTTTTTTTGTTTGTTTTTTTATTTAAATTTTTTTATTTTTTATTTATTAATTAATTAAGGAACAGGCAATCGAGGGGTTAACCAAGTGCACATTCTTTAGACAATGACTCCCAAGACTTGCCAGACATTACAAACCCTGTGAGGTGGGAGGGGGGAGTCTGGAAGGAAGTGGGAAAAGAAAGGGGGGGGTACAGCCGAGGGTCTGGCCCCCTGACCTCAGAGTGCCCGGATCTTTACGTCTCTGCTGCTGCGGTTACTGCAGGGTTTATGAGGTAGGAAACAGTCTGTGGCAAAAAAAAAAAAAACTCTTGGATTCGTGATCCGAATTGACATTCACTGGCCGGGCGCCAAAGGGCTGGTCGGACTAATCGCTTTATATACGGAAACGGGCACTTTACCTTGTCACGAAAGAGCACAGGCCTGGCACCAAATGAAGATAAAAAGGTCTGTTCTATATCCACATCCCTGCATTCCCTTACAGCAGTCATCGCCAACCTGTGGCTTACCATCTGTTGCAAAACTACAAATCCCAGCATGCCCGGCCAGCCAAGGGCTGTCCGGGCATGCTGGGAGTTGTAGTATTGCAACTGCTGGAGGTACACGGGTTGGAAAACACTGCCTTAGTGGGCAAAATTAAGCACATGCTGATCTCCTTCTATTCGATTCTTTTGAGGAACCAGGAAGCTCAGGATGAACTAGCTGTACGTTGTACCCACTGCCCAACAGTGCACGGGATATTTGTTTGGGTGGAGGGTTATGGCACAATTGTTGCCAGCGGTGATCAGGTCCTGTCCCCATATAATCTTTGGAAGTTCACGTTACGCATAATGCATCAGATTGCAAGTAGTTATGTTACCAAGTTAAAGGAACACTCCGGGCAAAACTGAATATATATATACATATATATATATATATATATATATATATATATATATATACACATATACACATACATACACACACACACATTTCACCCCAAAAACCTAGGAAAAGTTATTGACTCGACTATAAGCCTAGGATGGGAAATACATCATCCAGACCCCCGTCATCATCCAAACACCCCATGTCATCATCCAGACCCCCCATGTCATCATCCAGAACCCCCATGTCATCATCCCCTCATCATCATCACCGCCTGTCAATCCCTTCGTCATCATCCAGACCCCCCTTTTGTTTTTACTCACCTCCCCAGGGTGAGCTGGTCTGGGCCGTCCATCTTCGGCCATCTATGCTGCAGGGACCGTCCGGTGGGGAGGGTTAGTCGTTCCGGGCTGTTCACTTTCACCGGGAGGCCCTCTTCTCTGCTCCGGGCAGGCCTCGGACTAGTGACGTTGCGTTTACGACGAAGCGCAGGGACGTCCCTGCACATGAACGTCCTTGCGCGGTGGTGTCAATGCAACGTCACTAGTTCAGGGCCGGCCCGGAGAAAAGGGCCTCCCGGTGAAAGTGGACAGCCGGAACGACTAACCCTCCCCACCGGACGGTCCCTGCAGCATAGATAGCCGAAGATGGACGGCCTGGCCCATCCCCTCACAGCCAAACCAAAATTGTTCACTCGAGTCTAAGCCGAGGGGGGCGTTTTCAGCATGAAAAATCGTGCTGAAAAACTCTACTTATACTCAAGTATATACGGTATATTATTTTTATTTATATATATATATATATATATATATATATATATATATATATATATATAAATATTATATATTTTTATATTTATATATATTTTTTATTTTAGTTATATACACACACACACAAATATATATAAATTCAAGTATATCAAGGACATCTAAAAGAACCCTGTGTCATGCTCCGCCCCTTCAGTCCCCCCCCCCCACTCTATCCATTTAATCCAGAGTGTCCCTTTAAAAACTTACCTGTAATGTAAAATATCTTCACTCCTGCTCTGTATTATGTCTATCTATCTATGTATTATGTCTATCATTGCCTCTGCCTATTGTAGCCAATCCACCCAGAAACTAGAAGACAAATGCTGAAACGCTCTGTGCTGCAGCGGGCATTCAAATAAGGTAACATCTAATATAAATGGTGGCGTTCCAGCCTGTTGACGGCGTGTACACGTAACATATGATGAGCGGACATGACGTCTGCGGTGACTATACACACAGATGCTTCGCCTCTCCGATGTTTAGATGGGCCGATTTACATTAAAATTCCACAAACAGCAGAATGTATACAAACGAGGCGTGCAAGCGCCAAAATATTCCCCTTTTGACGATATACAGGCCCTGAAATGTAACGTGTCTCGGGCAGGATGGGAAACAGATTAAAAGGGTACTCCCCTGGAAAAAAAAATTTTTTTTTTTTTTTTAAATCAACTGGTGCCAGAAAGTTAAACAGATTTAGAAATTACTTCTATAAAAAAAATCTTAATCCTTCCAGTACTTATCAGCTGCTGTATGATCCACAGGAAGTTCTTTTCTGTTTGAATTTACTTTCTATCTGACCACAGTGCTCTCTGCTGACACCTCTGTCCATTTTAGGAACTGTCCAGAGCAGGAGAGGTTTTCTATGGGGATTTGTTCCTGCTCTGGACAGTTCCTAAAATGGACAGAGGTGTCAGCAGAGAGCACTGTGGTCAGGCAGAAAGGAAATTCAAAAAGAAAAGAACTTCCTGTGGAGAATACAGCAGCTGATATGTACTGGAAGGATTAAGATTTTAAAATACATTTTTTTTAAATACAAGTAGTTTACAAATCTGTTTAACTTTCTGGCACCAGTTGATTTAAAAAAAAAAAAAAAATTCAGGGGAGTACCCCTTTAATAATAGATCAGTATCTGAAGACGCTGAGATTAGATGCATTCATGTCCTCCAACAACGCCTCCACAACAAGTAAATAGCTTTACATATGTATCTAGATTAATGACTTGGGGTATTGTTCACACTACGGAGATTACATATGTATCTAGATTAATGACTTGGGGTATTGTTCACACTACGGAGATTACATATGTATCTAGTCTGATTTAGGGTATTGTTCACACTACAGAGATTACATATGTATCTAGATAGATGATTTAGGGTATTGTTCACAGTACAGAGATTACATATGTATCTAGATTAATGATTTGGGGTATTGTTCACACTACAGAGATTACATATGTATCTAGTCTGATGATTTAGGGTATTGTTCACACTACAGAGATTACATATGTATCTAGTTTGATGATTTAGGGTATTGTTCACACTACAGAGATTACATATGTATCTATTCTGATGATTTAGGGTTTAGGGTATTGTTCACACTACAGAGATTACATATGTATCTATTCTGATGATTTAGGGTTTAGGGTATTGTTCACACTACAGAGATTACATATGTATCTATTCTGATGATTTAGGGTTTAGGGTATTGTTCACAGTACAGAGATTACATATGTATCTAGATTAATGATTTAGGGTATTGTTCACACTACAGAGATTACATATGTATCTAGATTAATGATTTAGGGTATTGTTCAAACTACAGAGATTACATATGTATCTAGTTTGATGATTTAGGGTATTGTTCACACTACAGAGATTACATATGTATCTAGTTTGATGATTTAGGGTATTGTTCACACTACAGAGATTACATATATATCTAGTCTGATGATTTAGGGTATTGTTCACACTACAGAGATTACATATGTATCTAGATTAATGATTTGGGGTATTGTTCACACTACGGAGATTACATATGTATCTAGTCTGATGATTTAGGGTATTGTTCACACTACAGAGATTACATATGTATCTAGTTTGAGGACTTGGGGTATTGTTCACAGTACAGAGATTACATATGTATCTAGATTAATGACTTGGGGTATTGTTCACAGTACAGAGATTACATATGTATCTAGATTAATGACTTGGGGTATTGTTCACACTACAGAGATTACATATGTATCTAGTCTGATTTAGGGTATTGTTCACACTACAGAGATTACATATGTATCTAGTCTGATTTAGGGTATTGTTCACACTACAGAGATTACATATGTATCTAGATAGATGATTTAGGGTATTGTTCACACTACAGAGATTACATATGTATCTAGTCTGATGATTTAGGGTATTGTTCACACTACAGAGATTACATATGTATCTAGATTAATGATTTGGGGTATTGTTCACACTACAGAGATTACATATGTATCTAGTCTGATGATTTAGGGTATTGTTCACAGTACAGAGATTACATATGTATCTAGATTAATGACTTGGGGTATTGTTCACAGTACAGAGATTACATATGTATCTAGATTAATGATTTGGGGTATTGTTCACACTACGGAGATTACATATGTATCTAGTCTGATGATTTAGGGTATTGTTCACAGTACAGAGATTACATATGTATCTAGATTAATGATTTAGGGTATTGTTCACACTACAGAGATTACATATGTATCTAGTTTGATGATTTAGGGTATTGTTCACACTACAGAGATTACATATGTATCTAGTCTGATGATTTAGGGTATTGTTCACACTACAGAGATTACATATGTATCTAGATTAATGATTTAGGGTATTGTTCAAACTACAGAGATTACATATGTATCTAGTTTGATGATTTAGGGTATTGTTCACACTACAGAGATTACATATGTATCTAGTTTGATGATTTAGGGTATTGTTCACACTACAGAGATTACATATATATCTAGTCTGATGATTTAGGGTATTGTTCACACTACAGAGATTACATATGTATCTAGATTAATGATTTGGGGTATTGTTCACACTACGGAGATTACATATGTATCTAGTCTGATGATTTAGGGTATTGTTCACACTACAGAGATTACATATGTATCTAGTTTGAGGACTTGGGGTATTGTTCACAGTACAGAGATTACATATGTATCTAGATTAATGACTTGGGGTATTGTTCACAGTACAGAGATTACATATGTATCTAGATTAATGACTTGGGGTATTGTTCACACTACAGAGATTACATATGTATCTAGTCTGATTTAGGGTATTGTTCACACTACAGAGATTACATATGTATCTAGACTGATTTAGGGTATTGTTCACACTACAGAGATTACATATGTATCTAGATAGATGATTTAGGGTATTGTTCACACTACAGAGATTACATATGTATCTAGTCTGATGATTTAGGGTATTGTTCACACTACAGAGATTACATATGTATCTAGTCTGATTTAGGGTATTGTTCACACTACAGAGATTACATATGTATCTAGTCTGATGATTTAGGGTATTGTTCACAGTACAGAGATTACATATGTATCTAGATTAATGACTTGGGGTATTGTTCACAGTACAGAGATTACATATGTATCTAGATTAATGATTTGGGGTATTGTTCACACTACGGAGATTACATATGTATCTAGTCTGATGATTTAGGGTATTGTTCACAGTACAGAGATTACATATGTATCTAGATTAATGATTTAGGGTATTGTTCACACTACAGAGATTACATATGTATCTAGTTTGATGATTTAGGGTATTGTTCACACTACAGAGATTACATATGTATCTAGTCTGATGATTTAGGGTATTGTTCACACTACAGAGATTACATATGTATCTAGATTAATGATTTGGGGTATTGTTCACACTACGGAGATTACATATGTATCTAGTCTGATGATTTAGGGTATTGTTCACACTACAGAGATTACATATGTATCTAGTTTGATGACTTGGGGTATTGTTCACACTACGGAGATTACATATGTATCTAGTTTGAGGACTTGGGGTATTGTTCACACTACGGAGATTACATATGTATCTAGTTTGATGACGGGGTATGTTCACACTACGGACATTCTGCTCGGAATCTGCACGGGAAACTCACTTGTAGCAGCCGCTCATTGATCTCAATGCAAGTTCCGTTGCTCAATTTCCACATTGGAGGTTTCCCGACGGAACATTAAACGGGGAAAATGGATTCTGGTGGAAGACTGAGCAAGTCCCGGAACTGGGCTATAGTCAATGGGACGGGGCTAGATGTCCGTGGCAAGTCGCTGCTGACATTAAGCATTGGTTCCGGAACATACCCATGCAATTCTGCCACCAAGAATCTGCCGATGCAAACTGACGTGTTTCTGAAATCTAGGTACCTTAGTCATGGTTTAGACTGTGTCTAAACATTACTAAGGGAGACAAGGCAGCAGAAATACGTTGCTTTGCATCGGCTATGCTGTGTTACGTCATTTTAAAGGCTTGAAATAAAATCTTAGGTTTTTGTAACTGCACCTGCTGAATTTATCTGCTTTCTGGAGACAAGTACAGCGCTTGTTATCTTCATAAATACCATAAAGCGGCTATGGAGTAGGTGTGTTTTCAAGTCATTCACTCATGGACAAGGTATCCCGGCCCATATGATCGCTAGGTGTCCCAGCCATTGGACCCTCCCCTATCATATGAGGTTACCCCTTTAAAATGAGGGCATCTTCTAAACCAGGGGTCTCCAAACTGTGGAACTACAGCTGATACAAAACTACAACTCCCAGTATGCCCGGACAGCCAACGGCTGTCCGGGCATGCTGGGAGTTGTAGCTTTGTAACAACTGAAGGTCCACAGTTTGGAGACCACTGTTCCACTAAATAAATTAAAATAACCAGAAACCCCTCAGCCAATAAGATGCGCCAAATACTTCCCACATCAACCTACAGGTTGTGCCTGGTATTGCAGCTGAGCGCCATTTACTTTAATGGATCCGAGCTGCAATACACAACCCATGGCCAGGTTCCGCTTCTGGAAAAATGCAGCCATGTTTGTTTTTTGAATACCGGAAGGTCAATATGTAACTATCCACGGACTCACCTTGGAGCATGCAGCGGTACGCAGACTCTGATATGGCGTAGATGTGCGGTGGCATCTCGTGACGCTTCTTCCCCCGGTACATCTCGATGATATTTTCTGAATAGATAGGCAAGTTTTTGTAGGGGTTTATCACCACGCAGAATAAACCGGAGTAAGTCTAGACACAGAGAGAGAGAGGGAGACAAAATAACCGTAATTAAAAACCTTGTCTTCCGTAAATGACTAATACCCTCCTCGCATGCGCTGCGATGACAAGCGCCATAAACCACGCCATTAACTCCGAGGAGTGTAATTACAATATCAAACCGCCACAAAATTTATATTACTGCACGGGCGGCAAGTAAAGTCAAAGCGGAGTCTGATGTTAAACTAACGTCACGGCGCAATTACATCAGAAAAGTACCCAAAGTGTCCACCAGGAGGGGGAAGAATGTTGAATTAGCCCCTCCCCTTTATTAGCAGCTTCAGCCAGAGTGACCCTAACTAAGGGCCCCATACACATTAGTGTAGTGCCGGATGAATCCACTGTTTTCGGTGGGACTGGACGACCACGTGTATGGAGGTTATGTCAAGGGAGAGAAGGGTAGGGCATGATGGGTTTCAACGACATGACTTTTTTGTCTTCAGGGATATAAGTTGTCACCGGAGGTGTCTGGCAGCGGCTCACCAATCCTCCACCACCACTCCATCCTGAGCACATGAACGGTCAGTCGAGCCGAATGTTCATGTGTATGGGTTGAATGGGAGAGACAGGTGTCCGCTATTGAAGGTGTATGAGCCCCTTAAAGGGGTACTCCGGTGGAAAACTTTTTTTTAAATCAACTGGAGCCAGAAAGTTAAACAGATTTGTAAATCACTTCTATTAAAAAAATCTTAATCCTTCCAGTACTTTTTAGGGGCTGTATACTAAAGAGAAATCCAAAAAAGAAATGCATTTCCTCTGATGTCATGACCACAGTGCTCTCTGCTGACCTCTGCTGTCCATTTTAGGAACTGTCCAGAGCAGCATATGTTTACTATGGGGATTTTCTCATGCTCTGGACAGTTCCTAAAATGGACAGCAGAGATCAGCAGAGAGCACTGTGGTCATGACATCAGAGGAAATGCATTTCTTTTTTGGATTTCTCTTTAGTATACAGCCCCTAAAAAGTACTGGAAGGATTAAGATTTCCTAATAGAAGGGATTTACAAATCTGTTTAACTTTCTGGCACCAGTTGATAAAAAAAAAAAAAAAAAAAAAAAAGTTTTCCACCGGAGTACCCCTTTAAAGGTAGAATTCCAGTAAAAATGAACATCCTTTATCCACAGGATAGGGGATAAGTAGCAGATTGCAAGGGGTCTGACCGCTGGGACCCCCCAGAAATTTCCAGAGCGGGACCCCAGCTCTCTCAGCAAGGAGCACATGTGGTCTACCGGTAGATGGCACGCGCTCCATTCATTTCAATGGGAGAGCCAATGATGCTCGAGTGCTGTACTCTGGTCTTTTCGGAACTCCCATAGAAATGAATAGAGGGCGTACTGAGAGTCGGGTCCCGTTCCAGAGATTGCGGGGGGCTCCCAGCGGTCGGACCTCCCTACGATCAGCTGTGGAAAGGGAATAAGTAAATTTTTGCAGGATTTCTCCTTTAAGAAACACCAGAAAGAATTCTACTTCTTAGGAATATGTGGGTGGAGGGAGTCCCACTTAAGGGGTATTTAGTGGGTACCAATGATTTATCGAAATCTAAAGGAAGGATTAACCTTTCAACCATTCACTTTATTTTAAATAAAGCATTTTTGGCCACAGTCTTTTATACTTTTATGTATACAGCTCTTATTCAGACCTGGGTGTCACCATGATTACAGACTACAAACAAACCCCCGTGTAGTCTGACCCTGCAGTCAGGGGTTACTGTTCTCCCTGTATACGCTCTAAAGCTGGTCCTAATACATAAGATGTGTGTCCGACCATCTAAAGCAGTGTTTTCCAACCCGGTCACCTCCAGCTGTTGCAAAAGGACTATTCCCAGCATGCCCACTTATGGAGGGACACATTTAATACGTGTTGTAACAACATGCCAACCATCTAGGGCAGTGTTTCCCTAACAGTGTGCCTCCAGCTGTTGCAAAACTACAACTCCCAAAGGACATCCAAAGGCTGCAATGCGATAGCTGGAGGCACACGGGTTAGAAAATACTGATCTAAAGCGTATGGAGGGACACCTTAGATTTGCGTTGGAAGAATCTTCAGACCATCTAAAACAGTGTTTCCTAACCAGTGTGCCTCCAGCAGTTGCAAAACTATAATTCCGGGCATGCTGGGACTTGTAGTTTTGCCACAGCTACAGGCACACAGGTTGGGAAATGCTGATCTAAAGTGTATGGAGGGCCTCCGGACTATCCTCTCGTACTATCTGGCACTAGCTCTTTGCCTGCTCTCCATTCAGGACACATGCACACTCGGCTGAGCCGTGCATGCACGTCTTAGTTGCAAAGGCAGATTAAGTGCTCAGCGTCTTCCATCAGCCCCATAGACATCTACGGACATGCACTGAGAAAGAGCGGGGGACTTGGGATGTCCCTGTAAGCAATGGTTTGTGATCCCACGTTGGCTATTTAAAACATTTATTTTAGGAAGAAATTTTTTTAATCAATTTATTATTTAGGAATTAAAGGGGTACTCCGGTGGAAAACTTTTTTTATTTTTATTTTTCTAAATGAACTGGTGCCAGAAAGTTTAACAGATTTATAAATGACTTCTATTTAAAAATCTTAATCCTTCCAGTACTTTTTAGCAGCTGTATAATACAGAGGAAATTTTTTTCTTTTTTAAATTTCTTTTTTGTCTTGTCCACAGTGCTCTCTGCTGACACCTCTGTCCGTGTCAGGAACTGTCCAGAGCAGCATAGGTTTGCAATGGGGATTTTCTCCTGCTCTAGACAGTTCCTGATACGGCCATCAGGTGTCAGCAGAGAGCACTGTGAACAAGACAAAAAAGAAACTCAAAAAGAAAAGAATTTCCTCTGTTGCATACAGCTGCTAATAAGTACTGGAAGGGTAAAGATTTTTTAATAGAAGTAATTTACAAATCTGTTTAAGTTTCTGGCACCATTTGAGTTAAAAAAAATAAAAATAAATAAATAAAAAAGTTGACCACCAGAGTATCCCTTTAATACTTATGAAAATGTTTTATATTTAGGTTTTTACTGCAACAAAACATTGCTCCATCTGCACACGAGGAGGCTAGGGGTTAATAGATAAGTCCGAGCCCCCGCACGGTATGTGGAGCCCGCATTTCTGTCTTATCTTCCTTCCACAAGACGCTCTATGGGAGAGGCCACCACAACGAAAATGCAGGACGTCTGCAAGAAACGGGCATCTCCCCTGGTGCATCCTGGGAGAGGAGACCAAGTCAGGGGTCACAGACACAATTTTCTGGTTCAGTGCCTTGCAGTCCTATGTAAAACCACAGCTAACGATTAGATGTACGGCTAGCACAGCTATATATATATATCTTTTGTATCTCTCTTTGGCGCTGCAATTTCTTTAGTGAAATTAAATGCCTGCCGAGTAAAACCACAAATGGTCACGATGGGCCACATCAGTGCCAAAATTCCATTGATCTGCATCAAATTAATATACACTGCAGTGCTTTGCCTACATGGAATGTAAAGATCCGCTCATCCTGGGACTCCTGGTGCAGGAATAGAATATAGAAAAGAAGAAACATACGGGAAATGTATGGCAATGCTGGCTTATTCGGCATTCAGGAAGAGCAGAAAGTTGGGTCATAGCAGGCGCTGATGCAGTGTTTCCCAATCGGAGTGCCTCCAGCTGTTGAAAAACTACAACTCCTAGCATACAATACCAGTGCTAAGCTGTTTGTCAGAAGTACACACACCAATAATTCCTCCCTTACTTCTCTGGCCAATCACAGCACAACACATACAGGGCTGATTAGTTATACCAGTGTTTCACAAACATAGTGCCTCCAGCTGTTGCAAATCTACAACTCCCAGCATGCCCGGACAGCCGTTGGCTGTCCGGGCATGCTGGAAGTTGTAGTTATGCAACAGCTAGAGGTCCACAATTTGGAGACCACTGGTGTACAGGGTTACATATTATTCCTAGAGTCTTGTATATTTTCCAGGCATGCTGGGTGTTGTAGTTTTACAACAGCTGGTGGCAACCTGGTTGCGAAACACTGCGCCAATGTAACTGAGCCCGATGTATTCACCCTCCGATATAGAGAAAGGGTCTGCTGAGAAAACACGGTGCGATTTCTACTTCTGTTTACTCAGAGAATTCTTTCTCCATCACGAAAGGCCCCCGGAGATGTGTGGGAAAGTGCCGCGTGGACCAGGCTCCCAATCCGGGGGTCGAGGAAATTCAGCTTAATTATTCCGTTCTTTGCTGAATGTTATTTTCTTACCCAGCGGCGGTGACAGCGGTGATATAACACAGCCGGGGCTACTAGGAGTGGGCCCTCGACGCCTCAACGGTGCCCTCTCTGGCCGATGAGACTTATTAGATGGCGAGACAGGATAAAACACTAACTTATGGGGCTATGAGGAGAGGGCAATGGTTCAGTGCCCTAAAACATCAATGGCGGCACAGAACGATACTGGCACAAGGTCGTCAGGATAAAAACAACCGTTACACCAGTCACAGACCAGTTACCACGGCAATCACTGTCAGCACTAGTAGCGGCTAAGTGACCATGGCGATAACTGCCAGCACCAACAATAGCTTAATTACCATGGCAATAACTGTCAGCACTAGTTTCTGATACCATGGAGATAACTGCCAGGACAAACAATGGCAGTTACTATGACGATAACTGCCAGCACTAGTATCAGATAAGTCATCCAGATGATAACTGCCAGACAACAGTTACATCTCAGTTGTCATGGTAATAACTGCCAGTCATCAGTTACAGCTCAGTCGTCCTGGTGATCAGTGCCAGACAGTTACATCTCAGTCGTCATGGTAATAACTGCCAGTCACCAGTTATAGCTCAGTCGTCCAGGTGATAACTGCCAGACAGTTACATCTCAGTCGTCATGGTAATAACTGCCAGTCACCAGTTATAGCTCAGTCGTCCAGGTGATAACTGCCAGACAACAGTTACATCTCAGTTGTCATGGTAATAACTGCCAGTCACCAGTTATAGCTCAGTCATCCAGGTGATCAGTGCCAGACCGTTACATCTCAGTCGTCATGGTAATAACTGCCAGTCACCAGTTATAGCTCAGTCGTCCAGGTGATAACTGCCAGACAGTTACATCTCAGTCATCATGGTAATAACTGCCAGTCACCAGTTATAGCTCAGTCGTCCAGGTGATAACTGCCAGACAGACAGTTACATCTCAGTCGTCATGGTAATAACTGCCAGTCACCAGTTATAGCTCAGTCATCCAGGTGATCAGTGCCAGACCGTTACATCTCAGTCGTCATGGTAATAACTGCCAGTCACCAGTTATAGCTCAGTCGTCCAGGTGATCAGTGCCAGACAGTTACATCTCAGTCGTCATGGTAATAACTGCCAGCCACCAGTTATAGCTCAGTCGTCCAGGTGATCAGTGCCAGACAGTTACATCTCAGTCGTCATGGTAATAACCGCCAGTCACCAGTTATAGCTCAGTCGTCCAGGTGATAACTGCCAGACAATAGTTACATCTCAGTCGTCATGGTAATAACTGCCAGTCACCAGTTATAGCTCAGTCGTCCTGGTGATCAGTGCCAGACAGTTACAGCTCAGTCGTCATGGTAATAACCGCCAGTTACCAGTTATATCTCAGTTATATCTAGTCGTCCAGGTGATCAGTGCCAGCCACCAGTAACCGATCACTTACTATGGCAACCAGTGATGGCGCTAACTACACAACAAAAGTAAAATCTCATTTACCGCAATTATAACTGTGGGCCATTATATGGCTCCGTTAGCAGGGTGGCAACTACCCACTACCAATAAAGGATCAGTTATCATGGTGACAACCACAAGTGACCAGTGAAGAGGCAGTTACCATAGAGATAAGAACCAGCCATCTGCAGCAGCTCTGTTACCATAGCAATAACAACCAACGGCATATGACATATCCCGGAGTGTAGGTGGAGTAATCCGGACGTCAGGCTTTACTCTTCCCTAGCGCCCATATTACCGCCAATACTTTGGGAACCATCATTTTCAGGAATGCACGGACTATTCTGGACTGTAAATGCCCCCCCTTTGTGCAGGGTGTGAACACCACAGCGGCTGCCCGGCAGTGGCCATTTGCCATGCCGTAATTTCACTTATGTTGCGGTTTTATGAGCGCCGTAATTTGTCGCTCGTTAGTGCAGCGGGTAATGAGTCACGGTCAGGATCCCCTGGAATCAAGAGGGGAGGGTGGCATTACCGGCCAGGAATGGCGGCTCTTTATACCCCCTGTTCACTATGGCACATTACCCTGAGTGAAATCATGTGTCTACGGCTGTGCTGCGGTATAGCAGAGCCCCCTGCACCAGCAGCGTCCGCCTGACAATGGGGGAGGATGTATGGCCAGGTGTGCAGGAAGACCCATTGTATGTGTGCGCACGTGCGGAAGAGACGGCCGAGAAGACAGAGTGTGCGTGTGAGGGGGGGGGGGGGTAGGGGGCTTAATAATATGGCAGGCCAGGTGGGCACGGACAATTGAGAATTGTGGTGAGGGTCAGGAAGCAGCCACCAACCTTACAAGAACGGAAGGGAATTCAGTCAACCACTCATTCTCAAGATCTCTGCTTGCTGCCAATGAATGTAAACCATCTCCAAACCAGTGTGCCTCCGGCTGTTGCAAAACTACAACTCCCAGCATGCCCGGACAGCTGAAGGCTGTCCGGGCATGCTGGGAGTTGTAGTTTTGCAACAGTCGGAGGCACCCTGGTTGGGTAACACTGGTTTACAAAGATGTTATTCAGGAATAGAAAGACAACACCACTTACCTTCCTCCGGTTGAGTGTGGTATTACAACTTGGCTCCATTCAATTCAATGGAGCTGGGCTGCAATACCATGCACGCCCTGAGGACAGGTGTGGCGCTGTTTTGAACTTGATCGTGTTTTCTAAAGTATTAAATTTGTATATTATTAATAAAATAAAAGTTTAAAAGAAAATACATCTGTTTCTCATTGACTTACGTGACATAACATATCCTTTTATTTTTTTTTTATTATTGGCGTACACAATAGAGTTTCTGTTTACAGCAAAATTAAATGGACTGGAACAGAAACAGCCTAATGGATACAAAAATGCGTTGTGAACGGAGCCGAATGTGCATTGAGGGGGTCTCTGACACTAAGATAACACGCACTCAAGAAGACCACATGATAAGCCCTCGGTTAAGTAGGGGTTAACGCTTTTAGTCTTTCAGATTTTTGTCCCTATAACTGCAACAGCGTGGGGGGGGGTAAGCCGATGCTTGATTTATATTGCTGCGGCGCATCTATATGGCCTTGCGCATGTACGGCGCCAAAGTATAAGCGCCTTTTATTAGACACTGACGGCTTTGCAGACCGGTGAGGTTTTTAAAATGCTGCTTACCCTCTTAAAGGACAAGTAAATTTCCAGTATTTATCAGCTGCTCTATGCTCCACAGGAAGTTGTGTAGTTATTTTCTGTCTGACCCCAGTGCTCTCTGCTGACACCTCTGTCCATGTCAGGAACTGACCAGAGGAGGAGAGGTTTCCTATGGGGATTTGCTCTTACTCTGGACAGTTCCTAAAATGGACAGAGGTGTCAGCAGAGAGCACTGTTGTCAGACAGAAAGAAAATTCAAAAAGAAAAGAACTTCCTGTGGAGCATACAGCAGCTGATGAGTACTGGAAGGATTAAGATTTTTTAACAAGAGTAATTTACAAATCTGTTTAACTTTCTGGCACCAGTTTCTTCCCAAAAAATTATTTTACAGTGGAGTACCCTATTAAAGGACAAGTATCATGTACAAAAACGTATCTCCTATCCAAAGGATAGGGGAAAAGTGTTAGATCGTGGGGGGTCCGAGTGCTGGGGCCCTTCACGATCTACTGTTTAGAGCCCCAGCTCTCCTATACAGCAGCGTGTCATGACCCCTGCCCGAAGCGGGGGCCACCACACCCTTTCTATATAGCTCTATTGGAGAGCCAAAGATTGCCAAACAGCTCTCCCATAGAGTTATAGGAAGGGGGCGTGGTGACCCCTGCTACGGGTGGGGGTTGTGACGCACCACTGTATAGTAGAGCCGGGGCTCTAAACAGCAGATCGCGAAGGGCCCCGCAATCTAAAACGTATCCCCTATCCTTTGGATAGGAGATACGTTTTTGTACATGATACTGGAAAAAAAATTTAAATAAACTGTTGCCAGAAAGTTGAACAGACTTGTAAATGACTCCTGTTAAAAAAAATCTTAATCCTTCCAGTACTTATCAGCTGCTGTATGCTCCACAGGAAGTTCTTTTCTTTTTTAATTTCCTTTCTGTCTGACTACAGTGCTCTGGACAGTTCCTGACATGGACAGAGGTGTCAGCAGAGAGCACTGTGGTCAGACAGAAAAGAACTACACAACTTCCTGTGGAGCATACAGCAGCTGATAAGTACTGGAAGGATTAAGATTTTTTTTAATAGAAATAATTTACAAATCTGTATAACTTCTGTCACCAGATGATTTAAAAAGAAATGTTTTTCAGTGGAGTACCCCTTTAAGTTTACCTAAGTGGAAATCCCCCATTAAGAAAAGACCCCTTTAGATGCAGCGGTGTAGCCCTCCCCCGCCAAGTATTTTCTGGACCCACCACCTCTGCCGTCTTTGTGCTTCCTGACATTCCAGAACAGAGGGATTGAGCTGCCGAGATTACATTCAGGAAACCCTCTCAAGACTGTCAGCCCCGCTGCTTAACATACCGGGCCCCCCGACACCCTATATTGCAAAGGCTTGTTGGTTTTGGCACCGAGCAAAGTGCTGAGAAATTTAGAAAGAGAGAAAACTTCTTTATTGGAAACATGTCAAGAACCAACCTATAAAGTGGGACCCCGGCGGAGGAGGAAGACTCCAAAGATTATAGGTCCTAACAAAGCCTACTCCACCAGAACAAGGGCCTGACCTCTGTATACATTTCTATTAGAGATGAGCGAACTTACAGTAAATTCGATTCGTCACAAACTTCTCGGCTCGGCAGTTGATGACTTATACTGCGTAAATTAGTTCAGCCTTCAGGTGCTCAGGTGGGCTGGAAAAGGTGGACACAGTCCTAGGAAAGAGTCTCCTAGGACTGTATCCACCTTTTCCAGCCCACCGGAGCACCGGAAAGCTGAACTAATTTATGCAGGAAAAGTCATCAACTGCCGAGCCGAGAAGTTTGTGACGAATCGAGTTTACTGTAAGTTCGCTCATCTCTAATTTCTATACAAGGGGCTCTAAAGCTTATTGTAAAACTACAAAGACCAGCATGCTCTGACAGCTGTTGGGATGCTGGGAGTTGCAGTTTTGCAACAGGTAGTGTATATCGACACTATATAACTTCCTGGCTCGAATATGAGCTTGTTACAATTGTACTCGGTTACATTTTATGTGCGCTGATACATTGTGGCAAACCCTCACCTGTGCTGATAATGGATTTATCTCAAAAGATAAATCATCACAGGCTTTGCATCTACAGTAGTGTTTTTCAACCAGTGTGCCTCCAGCTATTGCAAAACCACTACTCCCAGCATGCTGGACAGACAAGGGCTGTCCGGACATGCTGGGAGTTGTCGTTTTTTTCCACAGCTGGAGGCACACTGGTTAGGAAACTACACTTTAGAGCAGGGGGTCTCCAAACTGCAGACCTCTAACTGTTGCAAAACTACAACCCGCAGCATGCCCGTTGGCTGTCCGGGCATGCTGGGAGTTGTAGTTTTTCAACAGCTGGGGGCACGCTGGTTGGGAAACACTATGTTAGAGGAGCGTTTTAAAAACAGTGCGTCTCCAGCTGTTGCAAAACTACATCACACAGCATGTCCAGACAGCCAAGGGCTGTCAAGGCATGCTGGGAGTAGCAGTTTGGCAACAGCTGGAGGCACCCTGTTTAAAAAGCAATGAGCTTAAAGGGGTACTCCGGTTGAAAACTTTTTTTATTAATTTTTTTATTTTTTTTAATCAACTCATGCCAGAAAGTTCAACAGATCTGTAAATTGCTTCTATTAAATCTTAATCCTTCCAGTACTTATTAGCTGCTGAATATTACAGAGAAAATTATTTTCTTTTTGGAACATAGTGCTCTCTTCTGACATCATGAGCACAGTGCTCTCTACTGACACCTCTGTCAATTTTAGGAATTTATGAACTGTCCAGAGCAGCATATGTTTGCTATGGGGATTTTGTCCTACTCTGGCCAGTTCTTAAAATGGACAGAGATGTCAGCAGAGAGCACTGTGCTTGTGATGTCGGCAGAGAGCTCTGTGTTCCAAAAAGAAAAGAATTTCCTCTGTAGTATTCAGCAGCTTATAAGTACTGGAAGGATTACGATTTTTTTTATAGAAGTTATTTACAAATCTGTTTAACTTTCTGGCAAGAGTTGATTTTAGAGATGAGCGAATTTACAGTAAATTCAATTCGTCACGAACTTCTCGGCTCGGCAGTTGCTGACTTATCCTGCATAAATTAGTTCAGCTTTCAGGTGCTCCGGTGGGCTGGAAAAGGTGGATACAGTCCTAGGAAAGAGTCTCCTAGGACTGTATCCACCTTTTCCAGCCCACGGGAGCACCTGAAAGCTGAACTCATTAATGCAGGAAAAGTCATCAACTGCCGAGCCGAGAAGTTCGTGACGAATCGAATTTACTGTAAATTCACTCATCTCTAGTTGATTTAATAAAAAAAGTTTTCCACAGGAGTACCCCTTTAAGGGTTACGGTGTTCAAAGAACTAGTACAGATTTGCCGTCTGTCCTGGAATAGTGGCAGTGCGGCTACTGCACCTACACCTGGTTAGCTCTGCTGCGCGGTCCTGGAACACCACTGCCGCCGATCAATCCATGACGGATCTTAAAAGGTCCCAGACAAGTTCTTTGAAGCCACCATTCAGGATGCCTGTGCTTCCCAATAGGAAGTATTACCTGCGGGGTCTCCGAGCTGAATCTATGGGATCAGAGGAAGGGAAGTAAGAGCAGCAAGAAGCTTCATTTAAAAGGAACGAAAACAACAAAAATAGAAGAAAACTATTTAATCGTAAAAGTAATATAAAAAATACACAGTTCCATGCCGAAAGTCTGAGGCTGCACTACTGAGAGAATATGACCACCATTTCTTTTGTGACTTGCGGTGTTGTCATAGGGAGTTCTTATGGATCTAAATAGTCATCCTAGTATATACGTAGACATTGGAACGGAAAGTGATCGCAGTATAACTCACATCTTGCTCAGACAGCCTTTGGCTGTGCGGCTATGCTGGGAATTGTAGTTTAGCAACAGCCGGAGAGGCGCAGGATTGGGGAACATTGCCCTAAAACAGTGTTTCCCAACTAGTGTGCCTCCAGCTGTTGTAAAGCTACAACTCCCAGCATGCCGAGACAGCCAAAGGCGTAGGATTGGGGAACATTGCCCTAGAGCAGTGTTTCCCAACTAGTGTGCCTCCAGCTGTTGCAAAGCTACAACTCCCAGCATGCCGAGACAGCCAAAGGCATAGGATTGGGGAACATTGCCCTAGAGCAGTGTTTCCCTACTAGTGTGCCTCCAGCTGTTGCAAAGCTACAACTCCCAGCATGCCGGGACAGCCAAAGGCTGTCCCGCCATGCTGGGGGTTGTAGTTTTGCAACAGCTGGAGGCACACTAGTTGGGAAACACTACCCTAGAGGCATGTTCACATGGGTAAAATCAGCACTTATTTGATTTAAAAAAAAAACGCTGAATGCATGTCACTTTACTGCATGTATTCAATGAGAGCTTTAAAATCAAAAGTCACGAATTTTGAAACCTCTTGAAAAGTCTATAGGGGGTAACTATCGAGGGTGCCGAGGGGCCCATTAGGTTTCTCTTTCTTATATATGAAGACCAATACTATCCATTTTTTTTTTTTTTTAAATGAACTGGTGCCAGAAAGTAGAACTGATTTGTAAATTACTTCTTTAAAAAAAAAAAAAAAATCTTTATCCTTCCAGTACTTTTTAGCAGCTGTATGCTACAGAGGAAATTCTTTTTTTTTAATTTATTTTTTGTCTTGTCCACAGTGCTCTCTGCTGACACCTGATGCCCGTATCAGGAACTGTCCAGAGCAGGAGCAAATCCCCATAGGAAACCTATGCTGCTCTGGACAGTTCCTGACACGGACAGAGGTGTCAGCAGAGAGCACTGTGGACAAGACAAAAAAGAAATTCAAAAAGCAAAGAGTTTCCTCTGTAGCATACAGCTGCTAATAAGTACTGGAAGGATAAATATTTTTTTAATAGAAGTAATTTACAAATCTGTTTAACTTTCTGGCACCAGATCATTTAAAAAAAAAAAAAAAAAAACGTTTTCCACCGGAGTACCCCTTTAAGCCAGTACTTTCCAACCAGTGTGCCTTGAGCTGTTGCCAAACGACAACTCTCAGCATGCCCAGACAGCCGCTGTGAGATGTTTTTCATCAGCTGGAGAGCCACAGGAGTGGGAAGAACCAGGGTGCCCTTAGCTGTTGCAAAACTACAAATCCCAGCATGCCCGGATAGCCAACGGCTGTCCGGGCATGCTGGGAGTTGTAGACTTGCAACAGCTGGAGGCACAATGTTTGTGAAACACTGGTTTAACTCCTCAGCCTTGTATGTGTTGTGCTGTGATTCGCCAGAGAAGTAAGGGAGGAATTATTGTTGTGTGTACTTCTGACAAACAGCTGGGAATTGTAGTTTTGCAATAGCTGGAGGCAAGCTGGTTTGGAAATACTGTATTAAACATCATACTTTGGGGCTCTGTATCTTTAAGTTACGCTTTTGGTTGCAACCCAGGCTTCCCCAGACTCCAGAATGACATATCTGCATTACCGAGAATGAGAGATTTATTCTAGAATGTATGGGCAGATTCGCCTTTCAGGAGTCTAGTAAAGCTGGGTGATATCCCACTTACTAAATGATGTTAAAACAAGCAATACTAAGCGGTTGCGACGAGGTACTACAACTACCAGCATGTTGGAATCAATCGTCGGTCCCCGGTGATGAATGGCTCCTGCAGTTAGAGAAATAAACACATATTGGGTCAGGAATGTGCGTATTCTGCGGCGGCCCGGGCGCAGGGAAGCCGTTTATCAGCGAGGAATGCTGGAATGTGTCATAGCCTGGCCCCGCTCCAAGGACACACACACATACCACCCCGGCCCCTAACCCACCAGGGCCCGGCCGACTATCAACCCAGGGACCGTCAAAGGCCAGATCAGGAATAACTACCCTCCATTGGGAAACAATGGAGGGGCTAACGTCAACCGTCCCCCTCCCCGTCAGTACTGAGCTATGGAGGGTTTACAATGTACTCCAGAGCTGGAATCATGCCTAGAACATAGACGATCACTGGGATTAGACCAATGACACAGACCGCGATATTAATGGAGGCCGCGCGGCTATGGCCGCCGGTAAAAAATAAAAGTGACAGATGAAACAGCAGAAGTACAGAGAATCCGCTATAAATCTTTTGGCTTTTATAGGTAGATGAGAGAATGCGACAAAAAAAAAAAGTAACATCACCCTAGTACCCGCGTTAACAAAGTCATCGCAACGTATCCAGATGTGCCCGGATTGGGACAAAAATTTGTGCTCTTAAGGGTAAATCGGCATTAGATTCCTCCTGAAATGGCGCCATTCTTGTCCTGAGTTTGTGTGTGGTATTGCAGTCCCATTTAAGTGAACGGAAGCAGGTTGTAATACCGCTCACAACCTGGGAACGGGCGTGGGCGCTGTTTTACGGAAGAAAAGGGGGTTAGGTCAGCAGAGGTCCCGGATTGTGAGAAAAGGGGGTTAGATCGGGGGGGTCCCGTGTTCCCGTTGAGTTCTACCAGGAGCGATGCAACTCCATTCAATTATTTGGGCCAGACAGATGGCAGTGTGCTGTACTCTGTGCTATCCCACTAATCAAGTGTTTCCCAACCGGTGTGCCTCCAGCTGTTGCAAAACTACAACTCCCAGCATGCCCGGACAGCCAAAGGCTGTCCGGGCATGCTGGGAGTTGTAGTTTTGCAACAGCTGGAGGCACGCCGGTTAGAAAACACTGCACTAATCATTCATTTTCTTTCCTAAATGTTATTTTTTTTTAACCTCTTTAAATCCCACTCCGGTTCCATACAAAGCTGTACGGAGAATCTGGCTGAAATTCATTGATGCAATTCTGGTGGTCAACAAGAAACAGAAAGAACTGTAATTGCAGCTTTGGATGTGACTAGAGTAGAGCTTTGAGTCCTTTCTTATGCTAAGCTGAAAAAGAAGCGATACATTGCACCAAACTGTTTTTATCTACTGCGTCCAGTCACTGACAGCAAGCAGGGTAAGGAATGAACTAAAAAACTCAATTGCATGCGCTGTGCGTTTTTACTCGCGCAAAATTATCGAACTTTCCATCAACCATGTCGCTTGTGTGCAGATGAGCTGAATTGATACATTTTTGCAACATTTTTGTGCTAATGTACTCCAGTGACCAGCTCGCGTAAGTTTTTTTAAAAATGTTTTTCTTTTAGCGCTAATTTATGACCCGCAACTGGGAAAACCACACGCCGGCACAGAGAGGGTTTTGCACTGCGCAAAAATCTCCGCTCATGATCGAAAATCACCAAGTTATGAACGAGAAATCTATATCTATTTATATATAAATAAATATCTATTTATATATAAATATATATATATATATATATATATATATATATATATATATATATATATATGAAAGTTTTTTCGCGGGGAACCCCTACAGAAATTGACGAGCAATGTACATCATTAATTTATCTGTGGATATGTAGATTACAGTGCTCACAGGTGACGTCTTCTAAAATCAGCGTTGTTTCCTTCTCTTCTCCATCTGGTTCGCACTGTCAATTTTTTAGAAGTGAGGAGGAATACAGGGGCGTATAGGTGTAAAGGGGTAACTGAGGGGTGTAGAAAGGTGTACATGGGTGACAGAGGGGTGTAGAGGAGTGTACATGGGTGACAGGAGTGTAGAGGAGTGTACATGGGTGACAGGAGTGTAGAGGAGTATACATGGGTGACAGGAGTGTAGAGGAGTGTACATGGGAGACTGAGGGGTGTTGGGGGTGTAGAGGAGTGTACATGGGTGACAGGAGTGTAGAGGAGTATACATGGGTGACAGGAGTGTACATGGGTCACAGAAGGTTGTAGAGGAGTGTACATGGGTGACAGGGGTGTTGGGGGTGTAGTGGAGTGTACATGAGTGACAGAAGGGTGTAGAGGAGTGTACATGGGTGACAGGGGTGTTGGGGGTGTAGTGGAGTGTATATGGGTGTAGAGGAGTGTACATGGGTGACAGATGGGTGTACATGGGTGACAGAAGGGTGTTGGGGGTGTAGTGGAGTGTACATGGGTGTAGAGGAGTGTACATGGGTGACAGGAGTGTAGAGGAGTGTACATGGGTGACAGGAGTGTAGAGGAGTATACATGGGTGACAGGAGTGTAGAGGAGTATACATGGGTGACAGGAGTGTAGAGGAGTGTACATGGGTGACAGGAGTGTAGAGGAGTGTACAGAGGAGTGAACATGGGTGACCGAGGGGTGTTGGGGGTGTAGAGGAGTGTACATGGGTGACAGAAGGGTGTAGAGGAGTGTACATGGTTGACAGAGGTGTAGTTGAGTGTACATGAGTGACAGAGGGGTGAAGTGGAGTGTACATGGGTGACACGAGTGTAGAGGAGTCTACAGAGGAGTGTACATGGGAGACTGAGGGGTGTTGGGGGTGTAGAGGAGTGTACATGGGTGACAGAGGGGTGTAGAGGAGTGTACATGGGTGACAGAGGGGTGTAGAGGAGTGTACATGGGTGACAGAGGGGTGTAGAGGAGTGTACATGGGTGACAGAGGGGTGTAGGGGGTAAAAGAGGGGTGGACAGGAGTGACAGGTGAATAGTGGGGGTTTGACATTGGTGATAGGGGGGTAGATCGGGGGGTGGTCTGAGGGGTGGTGGACATGGATGACAGGAAAGCGGACAAGGGTAAAGGGGGTAACAGAGGAGTGACTGGGACAGGGGTGACAGAGGGGAGAGGGTGCACTACCTTAATTAAGCTGAGCTGAGACGTCCTTCTGCGGGGGGGAGGGTAACAATCGGGGAGGCCAGGAACATTCTGGCGCACTAATATTGCATTCAACCCCTCCCGACCTGCACGCCTGTGATTCACTCACAGCGCCACAGGGGGAGGGGGACGCTGTGTGCGCATTTAGACGCAATGCGCACACAGTGTTCCCTTCCCCCTGCGTCACCATGACGCGCAGGCCAGGGCGGGAGATTTAACAAAAATAACAAATAAAATAAAATTTGCCTGCTGTAGCCCACGGAGCCCCCGGAACCCCCGGCAGTTCTCGACGAAACCAGTTGGGAATCACTGATCTATCTCTCTATCTCTCTGCAACATTTTTTGATTTGCATTTGCATTACTGGACTAATACGGCTACTCAAATTTTATATTATATATATATATATATATATATATATATATATATACATATATACATACACACACACACACATATACACACACACACACACATGGATACTCTTAGGCCTTTTCAAATTTGGATCCCTGGGAAAGCTTGGTGGCTGCTGTACCCTTTCAAAGGGATGTTACCTTCCTATTGTATCACTGAAAATCGAAGCAGGGTTCCCAATCACATCTCTAGAAAAGCTGGGTGACAATGGGAGACATATTGGGGGACATGTAGTTGGCAGTGCAGGATGAGGGTAAGTGGGGACACTGAACGTCTAAATCTGGTAACATCTGGTAACAAGTGTAGTGTGTCTCATAATGTTACGCGTAATCCAGCGCCGACTCCGTGTCACCCTGATAGGCGTGCAATTCCGAAATCTCTGCGGGCAGGAAGTGCCAAACCTCACCCTGACATAACTGTGGCTAAAAAGGGAAGGACTGTGGTTGTGTGCAGCAGCAGCCGCCGTACTCATGCACCCTCCAGTGTAAGTACAGGGATGGTTTATGGTCGGGGGGGAGGAGGACAGCCGCCATCATGTGGGCAGAGCGAGAATGTGAATTTCAGTATGGATCTTCTTAGGGTATGAATAACTCTGCCACATTATCCTCCTCATTATTGTGTCTACTAATATAAATATATATATATATATATATATATATATATATATATATATCCTTCCGCAGGTCTAATGAGTCATCAACACTGACCACCCACAATGCCCTGTTAAATAAGATTGCCCACTCCCCCGCATTGGAAAACATTTATGGGCATTCTCTGTGACCTTTTGGGAGGTCATTCTACAGGGAGGGGGAAGCTGATTTGCGAGCAATAGCTATTGTGTGTACCTATGCTATCTATATATTGGTCTCATCTTTTACTGTAAACATTTTGGCGAAGGATGAGATCTGTACAGAACATGAAGTACCAGCTCAGTTTTACACCTAGTGGCCAGAATGGAAACTGCAAGGCTTATTAAGGATTACTTTAAAATATAGATAGCAAAATGGGAAATTAGAAACCACATCACCAGAAAAAAAAAAAATTAAAAAAAATTAAAAACATTATTTTAAATTCAAACAAAATACGTAATTTTCTGATGACACATTTACTATGGGGTCGTGGTCACATGTAGCACATTTGTAGCGCAAATTTGGCTTGTAAATTTTTCACAAGCAGAATTTCCGCTTGAGGATTTTCCGTAGCCAATAAGTTAAAAAGTAACTGGTGGAACTGTGAACGCAGCTTTGTTTTCGACAAGAGAACAGGAAGATATTTTAGTTGACTTATAACATGCTGGTAGTTGTAGTTTTGCAACAGCTGGAGGCAGGCTATTTGGAAAACACTGCTTTATGATCATTACTGCCCCCCAGTTAGGATTCCCCCACCTAAAGACAGAACTGGCTCTGGAGGACTCCAAGCTCAATACTTTGTTTTTCCTGTAGGGGAGCTGTAGGGAAATTAAACATTTACATTCCTCCATTTATTTAGGCCTTTTTCCCCCACAGGGCTCCACAAGGTGATCAATTTTTTTAAACAATTCTATAAAATGGAGGAAATGGACACATTGATGGGGTGTGGGGGGAAAAAAAAGGGGTGAATAAGTAAAGATCAAGGAGCCACCAGACGACACCTCTCCTCCTGACCTACAGGAAAAAGTAATTCCTCACAGACTGCAGATTCTTTTCAAGACAGACAATTCGGGAGGATGTTTTCACATTCGCAGGAATTAAAAAGGGGGAATCGCTAAACATTCAAACCAAAGGAAGTCGGAAGGAGAAGACAAAAATAACTTCACAGTAAGTGGAATTTGTTAAAAATGCAGAACGAACCTTCCTAAAAGCTTCTTAGCAGAATTAAGTCAAATCTACTGGTTATGAAAAAAAAATGTGGTCCTTAAGGGTCTATTCACACGTACAGTATTCTGTGCAGAGTTAAAGGGGTTATCCAGGAAAAAACTTTTTTTTATATATCAACTTTCTACAGATTTGTAAATTACTTCTATTAAAAAATCTTAATCCTTTCAGTACTTATGAGCTTCTGAAGTTAAAGGGGTACTCCGCCCCTGGCATCTTATCCCCTATCCAAAGGATAGGGGATAAGATGTTAGATCGCCGTGGTCCCACTGCTGGGGACCCCGGGGATCGCCACTGCGGCACCCCGCCATCATTACTGCACAGAGCGAGTTCGCTCTGCACGTAATGACGGGCAATACAGGGGCCGGAGCAGCGTGACATCATGGCTCCACCCCTCGTGACATCACGGCCCGTCCCCTTAATGCAAGTCTATGGCAGGAGGCGTGACGACCGCCACACCCCTTCCCATAGACTTGTATTGACGGGGCGGGCCGTGACGTCACGAGGGGCAGAGCCATGACGTAACGATGCTCCGGCCCCTGTATTGCCCGTCATTACGTGCAGAGCGATCTCGCTCGGCGCAGTAATGATAGTGGGGTGCTGCAGCAGCGATCCCCGGGGTCCCCAGCAGCGGGACCCCGGCGATCTGACATCTTATCCCCTATCCTTGGGATAGGGGATAAGATGTCTAGGGGCGGAGTACCCCTTTAAGGTTGTTCTTTTCTGTCTAAGTGCTCTCTGATGACACGTGTCTCGGGAATCCCCCAGTTTAGAAGAGGTTTTCTATGGGGATTTGCTTCAAAACTGGGCGGTTCCCGAGACACGTGTCATCAGAGAGCACTTAGACAGAAAAGAACAACCTTATCTTCAGAAGCTCATAAGTACTGAAAGGATTAAGATTTTTTTAATATAAGTAATTTACAAATCTGTTTAACTTTCTGAAGCCAGGATAACCCCTTTAATGCGCAGGATTTTTTGCTGCAGATTTCTATGTAAACTGAACACTGCTTGAAATCCTGCGCATCAAATCTGCACAGAATACTGTACGTGTGAATAGACCCTTAGGGCGTTGGCTGTCCGGGCATGCTGGGAGTTGTAGTTTTGCAACAGCTGGATGTCCACAGGTTGGAGACCACTGCTGTACGCTGTATCTCTATGCCCGGGCTGCAAAAGATAAAGAAAATCAACTTTAACTTACCTACGTCGGCCTCACGCTGGGGACGGACAGCCATCAGCCTATCACCGGCCGCAGCGATGTACCGCCCCGGGCAGTGATAGGCTGAGCCCACTGTCACGTAAGAAGCTCTGGCCGGATTCTTACATGACAGTGGGCTCAGCCTATCACTGGCCGGGCCGGGCCATCGCTGCGGCCGGTGATAGGCTGACGGCTGTCCGACGTTCCAGTCCCAAGGAACAGCGTGAGGCCGACGTAGGTAAGTTAAAGTTTATTTTCTGTATCTTTTGTAGCCCGGGCATAGGGATACAGCGTACAGCAGTGGTCTCAAACCTGCGGACCTCCAGCTATTGCAAAACTACCGCTCCAAGCATGCCCGGACAAGCATGCCCGTTTTGCAACATCTGGAGGTCCACAGGTTGGAAACCACTGGCGTACAGTATAGATTTCCAGCGCAGGCGGAGGGGGCAGTGCTTGCGGGTGACATATGTGAGTAGTACCCCGCTGGGCTGATAATTAATTGGGGGGGGGGGGGGGGGGAAGAGAGAGAGAGCAGAACAGCGCTGGCGGGTCACATGATTTGGCGGGGGGGGGGTGTGTGAAAGAAATACCGTTATATACCGTGAAACCGCCATAAGTTACAAAAATACCGTGACACACATATTTGGTCATACCGCCCAGCTCTAGTTCCAAGACAATAAAACAACCCACTTCACCATCAAATGGACATTTTTCTTCCTCCCAGTCAACTTTATTAGGTCATATGGGAGCAGTTTTATTTGGAAGGCGATCCCTCCCCTCCACGAGCTGCCACTTATCTACTGCTGCAGATAAGCGTTCTCCATGGATTTCTCCAGACGCAGACGGGAATAGAAAAGTGACAAACGTCTGCTTTCTATAGCATCCCGCGTCTCCGCCTGACAGCTTATCTCCTGGCAAGGACTCGCTATTCCTCTATGCCAGTGACGGCTTCCATTCCTTACCTCTGACACGGCGCATACTTTGCACAGACCACAACCATTTCTTGGCAGAGCCTTGCTATGTCTTGCGGACCACAAAAAGCTAGCCATAGATCCGTGAAGGCTTTAGAGACATGAGGGACATGGGGAAGGAGACATAAGGGTAGAGACGTACCGAGTCCTCACATGGAAACCTAATATCTGGACAACAGATCACATTAAGAACACAGAATTTCTAGGAATCTAAAGAGCGAGTAAGGACACTTTAATGGGACGGTCCAGTTTAGAAAACCTATTTTCATAATCCTATAAGATAATAAGGTAATAGGTGAAGGTCCTATATTCAGGACCCTAATTTCGTGCCCATTGAAGTATGATCACAATGAGTGTGAAGACTTGCCCTGTCCTATATTACATTAAAGGGGTTATCCAGCATAAGGTGATTTTAGTAGGTACCTGGCAGACAGTAATGGACATGCTTAGGAAGGATCTGCGCTTGTCTTGGGGCTAAATGGCTATGTTGTGAGATTACCATAACACTGTGGCTAGCTTTTTGTGAACTGGTATTTCTTGTTTGACTCTTCTGTTTTTGACTACAAATCCCACAATTACATTTTCCTCCCTCCCACACCCATTGAAACATAAATGAGCTGCATCCATTCAAAAGACCTGTGGTTTTCAATCAGGGTGCCTACAGCTGTTGCATTAGTTGCAGATTGATCCCTCCACCCATTGAGGCAGACAGGCTCCCTGTCATCAGCTGACTAGTGATGTCAGGTCTCGGCCGCATTGCAACCTGGGAAAAATCTGAGACAACAGTCATTTTGTATGCTGGTAAAAATAAATATTGGGGTGAAAATCAGAAGAAGAATTGTGAGAAAACCGTCACACACAGGTACAGACTCTATATTATGAATTACACTAACTTTACAGCCCCTGTAGCATAGTCAAATAAAAAAAAATATATAAATCTTGGAATACCCCTTTAACCAATGTCACTGAACAGTGTGTCATACTGACTTTCGCCTGTGGTGGCGCTGCAGAAAAACTGAGCACTTACTACCAGTTTCAACTATAGATTGTTGCTGATCGCTGAGATTCCCAGAACAGGAACATCTTGATCAGCCAATTCTAAAGGGATCTTTTATAGGGATTGTTTAAAGGGGTACATCGGTGGAAAACTTTATTTTTTTTTTTAAATCAACTGGTGCCAGAAAGTTAAACAGATTTGTAAATGACTTCTATAAGAAAAAAAGATAATCTTTACCCTTCCAGTACCTTTTAGCAGCTGTATGCTATATAGGGAATTCTTTTATTTTTGAATTTCTTTTTTTTTTGTCCACAGTGCCCTCTGCTGACACCTGTCCGTGTCAGGAACTGTCCCGAGAAGAATTGGTTTGCAATGGGGATTTTCTCCTCCTGTGTACAGTTCCTGACAGAGGTGTCAGCAGAGAGCACTGTGGACAAGACAAAAAAGAAATTCAAAAAGAAAAGAATTTCCTCTGTAGCATACAGCTGCTAATAAGTACAGGAAGGATAAATATTTTTTAATAGAAGTCATTTACAAATCTGTTTAACTTTCTCGCACCAGTTGATTTAAAAAACAAAATGTTTCCCACCGGAGTACCCCTTTAAGGCAGAGAACCCCTTTAAATCAATAATATAACTTTACAGAAGTGTCTAACATACTTAAAGTGTACCTGTAATGTTTTTAAGGAAACCGTCAATCCACGATTTTTCTAAATTACCTTAATTCTAAATTTGGCCCCATGGTCCCCGCAACTCATAGCTGTGCAATCGGAGACAAGCTTCCTGTTTCACCTCCACATCAAGACCTCACTGAAATGACTAGAGGTGTACTGATACTAGTATCGGTAAGTGCTGATACCGGACAAGTATCTGTTGTACGGATAGACCGATTATCGGTTTGGCCGATATTATCGGACGATAATCGCGATTTTGGACATTATCGGTATCGGCGATTACCTTGCTGATATGCCGATAATGCCCCGCCCCCCGGCCAGAGATGACCATCGCCGCCTCTGCCCACATACCGCCGCCGCTGCCCCATTGCCTCCCCCCCATCCTCTGCCCACATACCACTGCCCCATCTCCTCCCCCCATCCTGCCGCCACTGCCCCATTGCCTCCCCCCATCCTCTGCCCACATACCGCCACCGCTGCCCCATTGCCTCCCCCCATCCTCTGGCCACATGCCGCTGCCCCATCTCCTCCCCCCATCCTCTGTCCACATACCGCCTCCGCCCCATCGCCTCCCCCCATCCCCGATGTTATAATTACCTGTTCCCGGGGTCCGCGATCCTTCTGACTCCTGCGCTGCTGCTGTGCACTGCATAATGACGAGTGACGTCCCCGACGTGACGTCACCGTCCGTGCGCACAGTCACCGTCCGTGCAGGACGCAGACGGAGCCAGAAGGATCGCGGACCCCGGGAACAGGTAATTATGACACCGGGGATGGGGGGAGGCGATATATGTGAGCAGAGGATAGGGGGGGGGGAAGGCGATGGGGCAACTGTGGTGGTTAGACTCAGGACCCCAGGGGGAGAGAAGCGGGTGGCTGCGGTGGTCTCTGGCACCGCATAAGCAGCTGCAGTTCATCGATTTAAAGCACCCGCTTTAAATCATTGATCTGCAACGACTTCTGCCCCGCCGGGGGGGTTGAAATAGCCGATAACTTATACGGGAATATTGGTATAAGTTATCGGCTGTCGGCCTGAAAGGTGACCGATTATCGGTATTGGCCCAAAAAAATCTATATCGGTCGATCCCTTATCTGTACTCGTGCAAACGTTCTACCAGGGTCCCTCCAGCTGTTTCAAAACTACAACTCCCAACATGCCCGGACAGCCTTCGGCTGTCCGGGCATGCTGGGAGTTGTAGTTTTGCAACAGCTGGAGGTCCACAGTTTGGAAAGCAGTGCACTAGACGGATCATGGGGAGCAGTGGTACCCACAAGTATGAGGAACTTATCAAACTGAGTCTCATGGGGCATCCTTAAATCCATAAGCACCTTTGGGAACACGTGATGTCACTATGTGACGTCACTAAATCTATTATAGTCATAAAAGCAGAAAAAAAAGGTAGCATTCTCTTTTTTGCAAAGATACGCTAGACGCACCCACTGCAGCAGTGTCATGGCTGCCGCTTACACAACATGTATACTACAATACATAAACACGCGTGTGTACGCAATGAGCTAATGCACGCTTATTGATTAGGAAGCGTTTTTGCAGATGACGACTAGAGAAGAATGACTAATCCTGTAGATGGAAAAAGCATTCGGCGATGACAGGCGGCTCGAACACGGGGCCAGGCGGATGACAACGTTGTTTATGTGACTGCAGATGGGAACTTGGCTCTGCTCAGAGGCTCAGATAGCAATTTTAATCTAGAGCACCAACCCCGGTCAGGTGACCCTGTCAAGCCTGCCGGCGGAGAACAGGTTAAACACAAAGTGCCCAGTGCTCAAAGTCCGCACCTTTGCGACACCTGGCCTCCGCCCGTGACCCCTGACAGTAAACATTTGGTTTAAAAGGGGTATTCCAGGAAAAAACTTTTTATATATATCTCAACTGGCTCCAGAAAGTTAAACAGATTTGTAAATTACTTCTATTAAAAAAATATTAATCCTTTCAGTACTTATGAGCTGCTGAAGTTGAGTTGTTCTTTTCTGTCTAAGTGCTCTCTGATGACACGTGTCTCGGAAACTGTCCAGAGTAGAAGCAAATCCCCATAGCAAACTTCTTCTACTCTGTGCAGTTCCCGAGACAAGCAGAGATGTCAGCAGAGAGCACGGTTGCCAGACAGAAAAGAACAACTCAACTTCAGCGGCTGATAATTATTGGAAGGATTAAGATTTTTTAAATAGAAGTAATTTACAAATCTGTTAAACTTTCTGGAGCCAGTTGATACAAAAAAAAAAAAGTTTTTTCCTGGAATACCCCTTTAATGCGAGGCTAGTAGTGAAAGAAATTACATTGACGCTATGCGCATATTTAGAAAAACATGGCTGCTTTCTTCCAGAAACAGAGCCATACCTGTCCAAGGGTTGTATCTGCCATTACAGATTAGCTCCACGGAGGAGAATGGGGCTGTGCTGCAATACTGAACCCAACTTATGAATTGGGGTGGCGCTGTTCTTGGAAGAAAGCGACCAAGTTTATTTACCCAGAAGATAAAGAACATCCACATTCCTGCTCAGAATATAAGTAAAGATGGAGTCAGGCACTTACATAGATGAGGCCCGAGTAGTAGCGATCCTTGAGGTTGTGCAGAACGGAGGCCTCGTTGAGGCACGTCAGCTCTGCCATGTCTTCCACCTTGGAAAACTTTGGTGGGTTCATCTTTTGGATATCATCTTTGTTCACCATGGCCTTCTTTCCATTCTCGGCTAGCTCCACCACCACCTCGTCGCCTCTTTCCTCCTTGATGCTGGCTGCCTCAAACCCGTGCCGTTCCGACGGCACCCACACCAGTTTCTTGGCCGTCCAGTCGGCCTGCGTGGCTGGATTGTAGACCACATCCCTGTCCACGAAGAGGTATCGCTCGGGGTCATCCTGCCCCACTCTCTGAGACATTGTGACTTGGAGTCTCTGGGAATCACCTGAGGAAAGAAGGCACAAGTCAGCTTGTAACTACATATGACACAGTTAGATACACAGACAGTATCACAGCTAACACGATTAGATACATTGGCTCTGCAGACCTTAGGTTAAAGGAGTAGTCCAGTACTGAAAAACGTATCCCCTATCCTTAGTTTCAGATCGCGGAGGGGGGGAGTCGGAGATTACCAAAGGCAACGCTCCGGCTCTGCCATAGTGTTGTATTGAGGGGGCGTGTCAGCCACCTGTTCTGCGGGCTGCCGTGGCCTCGTACAGGAGATTTGACAGATGGGACCCCCCGCGATCTGAAACTTATCCCCTATGCTTACGATAGGGGATACGTTTTTCAGGACTGAACTACTCCTTTAAGATTCACCAATTCATACTGAAAAAAAATTGTCGAAACTTGTCGAAAAAAAAATTATGTTTCAGTTCACAAAAAAATCTTTATTGTTACATTATATGAAAGCAGTGGCTATAAAAAGGTGATCATCACACATTAGAAACTTGTATATAGTGACCCCCGACCTACAATGGCCCCGACATATGATCAAATCGACATACGATGCTTTTTTATGTCGGGGCCATCGCATTAAGTGCTATCCGGCAGCGCAAAATGCTAAAGCTGCTGCCGGATAGCAGCTTAATGTTCCCCGTGTGGTGCGGTAAGTATTACTTACCCCTCCACGATGCTCCGGGGTGCCCTCCGGGTCCAGCGCTGGTCCTCCGGTGTCTTCTCGGCCCTCTACGGTGACGTAAATACGCTGTTGCGCACGCTGTCCCGTCATCCAATAGGAACGGCGTACGCAGCGGCGTAATGACGTCGCTACGCAGGCCCAGTAAGGCCTTGCGGAAGACAGCGGAGGACCGGAGAAGACCAGGAGTGCCGAGCGGAGGCCCGGAGCGGAGCGGCGGGGACAGGCGAGTACAGCTTCCTATACTTTACATTGCACGAATCCCTCAACATACGATGGATTCGACAAACGATGGCTCATTTGGAACGAATTACCATCGTATGTTGAGGGACCACTGTATATCCACCAAATAATCCTGGCACCAGTATATTCAGCAGCCCTATAGGGCAATGGTCTCCGACCTGTGGACCTCCAGATGTTGGAAAACTACAACTCCCAGCATGCCCGGACAGCCGTTGGCTGTCCGGGCTTGCTGGGAGTTGTAGTTTTGCAACATCTGGAGGTCCACAGGTTGAAGACCACTGCTATAGGGGATATATTTACATTACAGCTACTCTTCTGGAGAAATTTATCAAGACTTGTGCTGAGGAAAAGTCGACCAGTTACCCAAAGAAACCAATCAGATCGCTTCTTTTTTTTAAAAGGTCTCTTAAAAATAAAATAAAATATCTGATTGGTTGTTATTGGCAACTGGTCAACTTTTCCTTAGCCCAGGTCTTGATGAACCTACCCCCACCCCATAATCTCTTGTTGGTCTATGTTCTTTTACATAGGAAGAAGTATTATTGTAGTTATATTCTTGTATATAGGGGGCAGTATTATAGTAGTTATATTCTTGTATATGGGAGCAGTATTATAGTAGTTATATTCTTGTATATGGGAGCAGTATTATAGTAGTTATATTCTTGTATATAGGAGCAGTATTATAGTAGTTATATTCTTGTATATAGGGGGCAGTATTATAGTAGTTATATTCTTGTATATGGGAGCAGTATTATAGTAGTTATATTCTTGTATATAGGGGGCAGTATTATAGTAGTTATATTCTTGTATATAGGAGCAGTATTATAGTAGTTATATTCTTGTATATAGGGGGCAGTATTATAGTAGTTATATTCTTGTATATAGGAGCAGTATTATAGTAGTTATATTCTTGTATATAGGAGCAGTAACATAGTAGATATATTCTTGTATATAGGAGGCAGTATTATTGTAGTTATATTCTTGTATATAGGGGGAGTATTATTGTAGTTATATTCTTGTATATAGGGGGCAGTATTATAGTAGTTATATTCTTGTATATAGGAGCAGTATTATTGTAGTTATATTCTTGTATATAGGGGGAGTATTATTGTAGTTATATTCTTGTATATAGGGGGCAGTATTATAGTAGTTATATTCTTGTATATAGGGGGCAGTATTATAGTAGTTATATTCTTGTATATGGGAGCAGTATTATAGTAGTTATATTCTTGTATATAGGGGGCAGTATTATAGTAGTTATATTCTTGTATATGGGAGCAGTATTATAGTAGTTATATTCTTGTATATAGGAGCAGTAACATAGTAGATATATTCTTGTATATAGGAGGCAGTATTATAGTAGTTATATTCTTGTATATAGGGGCAGTATTATAGTAGTTATTCTTGTATATAGGAGGCAGCATTAGACTTATGATCTCATAAATAGAAGCATCTTTATTGTAGTTATATTCTTGTACATGAATTCTATGTTTTTACCTTGTAGTTTAGGAATCTTGAAAAGGCATCACTTATGTGAATAAATACACTGCTCGAATAAATAAAGGGAACACTAAGACAACACATCCTAGATCTGAATGAATGAACTACCGTAATTGTATGAAATACTTTCCTCTTTACATAGTTGAATGCGCTGACAACAAAATCACACAAAAATGATCAATGGAAATCCAATGTATCAACCCATGGAGGTCTGGATATGGAGTCACACTCAAAATCACAGTGGAAAACCACACTACAGGTTGATCCAACTTTATGTAATGTCCTTAAAGGGGTATTCCAGGCCAAATTTTTTTTTATATATTAACTGGCTTCGGAAAGTTAAACAGATTTGTAAATTACTTCTATTAAAAAATCTTAATCTTTCCAATAGTTATTAGCTTCTGAAGTTGAGTTGTTGTTTTCTGTCTAACTGCTCTCTGATGACTCACGTCTCGGTAGCTGTGCATGATGGGAGAATATCCCCATAGGAACTGCACAGCTCCCAGGACGTGACATCATCATTGAGCAGTTCGACAGAAAACGTCAGAAGCTAATAACTATTGGAAGGATTAAGATTTTTTAATAGAAGTCATTTACAAATATGTTTAACTTTCCGGAGCCAGTTGATATATATAAAAAAAGGTTTTGTCTGGAATATCCCTTTAAAACAAGTCAAAATGAGGCTCAGTAGTGTGTGTGTGGCCTCCACGTGCCCATATGACCTCTCTACAACGCCTGGGCATGCTCCTGATGAGGTGGCGGATGGTCTGAGGGATGTCCTCCCAGACCTGGACTAAAGCATCCGCCAACTCCTGGACAGTCTGTGGTGGATGGAGCGAGACGTCCCAGATGTGCTCAATCCGATTCAGGTCTGGAGAATGGGCGGCCAGTCCATAGAATCAATGCCTTCCTCTTGCAGGAACTGCTGACAAACTCCAGCCACATGAGGTCTAGCATTGTCTTGTATTAGGAGGAACCCAGGGCCAACCGCACCAGCATATGGTCTCACAAGGGGTCTAAGGATCTCATCTCGGTACCTAATGGCAGTCAGGCTACCTCTAGCAAGCACATAGAGGGCTGTGCGGCCCCCCCAAAGAAATGCCACCTCACACCATTACTGACCCACTGCCAAACTGGTCATGCTGGAGGATGTTGCAGGCAGCAGAACGTTCTGCACAGTGTCTCCAGACTCTGTCACGTCTGTCACATGTGCTCAGTGTGAACCTGCTTTCATCTGTGAAGAGCACAGGGCGCCAGTGGCGAGTTTGCAAATCTTTGTGTTCTCTTGCAAATGCCAAACGTCCTGCACGGTGTTGGGCTGTAAGCACATCCCCCACCTGTGGATGTCAGGCCCTCATACCACCCTCATGGAGTCTGTTTCTGACTGTTTGAGTGGACACATGCACATTTGTGGCCTGCTGGAGGTCATTTTGCAGGGCTCTGGCTCCTGCTCCTCCTTGCACAAAGGCGGAGGTAGCGGTCCTGCTGCTGGGTTGTTGCCCTCCTACGGCCTCTTCCACATGTCCTGATGTACTGGCCTGTCTCCTGGTAGCGCCTCCATGCTCTGGACACTACGCTGACAGACACAGCAGACAGACTCTTTTTGCCACAGCTCGCATTGATGTGCCATCCTGGATGAGCTACACTACCTGAGCAACTTGTGTGGGTTGTAGACTCTGTCTCATGCTACCACTAGAGTGAAAGCACCGCCAGCATTCAAAAGTGACCAAAACATCAGCCAGGAAGCATAGGAACTGGGAAGTGTTCTGTGGTCACCTCCAGCAGAACCACTCATTTATTGGGGGTGTCTTGCTAATTGCCTATAATTTCCACCTGTTGTCTGTTCCATTTGCACAACATCATGTGACATTGATTGTCAATCAGTGTTGCTTCCTGAGTGGACAGTGTGATTTCACAGAAGTGTCATTGACTTGGAGTTACATTGTGTTGTCTAAGTGTTCCCTTTATTATTTTGAGCAGTGTATGACATCCAAATCAACCCGAGCCAAGGTTTAGCTCATCTCAGGAGACATCCTACTTGGATTTTGCTGTCTCACAGTAGGGGATGTACTTCGTAATAAGGGAAGACTATATCCAGTATGATTATTGCTGGGTGACTAATGACTTCACCTGTTGCTTCTTTCCTGGCACAGACACACGGACCCTTGTAAACTACAGGAAGCCTTTGGTGTGTGTCATCGAGGCCACTACAGAACCATAACATCATCTCCTTGAACTTCACCCTTACTACCCTTTCCCCAGACGAGTAACCAGTTAAATCAATATATAGGACAGCTGGCATCCACTGCGCCCACATTTGCCTACTGAGTCCGTAACAGCTGGACAACTTTTTGTCATAGTCTTCCAATGCCTTAAAGAGGTACTCCACTGACCAGCATTCAGAACTAAATGTTCTGAACACTGTTTTCCCACAGTGGGGGTCGGCCACGCCCCTCTTGATGTCACAGTCACGCCCCCTCAATTTAAGTCTATGGGAGGGGGTGTGACGCCCCCTCCCATAGACTTGCATTGAGGGGGCATGGCTGTGATGTCACGAGAAGCGTGACCTGCTCCCCGGAACAGTGGAGTGGCCAGTGGAGTACCCCTTTCAGCTCATCTCTTTACCTAACTGAGGTCAAAAATTTGTGGGGAAAATTCATCTAAATTTCACTAAGGTGCCCAAGGCTCAAATGCTCCAATTCTGGTCCATTACGATATCTGGAAGGGTGGGCTGACATCTTGTTTAAGAACTTGTCCATGACACATTTTAGTGGGTTATCTTCTTCTTTACTACCAAGCTGGGGTCAAGAACAACAAGACGCCCAAGATGCTAAAGATCATTGTATTGGAATTTCCTTCCTTTCAGTTCTAGAAAAAGCAATATTCTTAAACAATGGATTACTGATGATCGGGGACCAAGTTGGCCATGGACCTGGCATATTAGTCAGCTGGTTATGGGCCTCACTAGGAGGCTGCTTCTCAGATGCTTTATGGGTGATGTGGCCTCAGGGTCATCCATGCAATAGATATTAGGGATCGACCGATTATCGGTTTGCCCGATATTATCGGCCGATATTCATGATTTTGGACATTATCGGTAATACCTTGCCGATATGCCGATAATGCCCCGCCGCCTCGAGACCACCGCCGCTCCATTGCCTCCGCCATCCCCGGTTTTATAATTACCTGTTCCCAGGGCCCGGGGTCTGCCCTACTTCTGGCTCCTGCGACGCCCTGCGCGCTGCGTAGCGCAATGATGAGTAACGTCCTCAACGCTACGTCACCGTCAGTGCGCACAGTGACAGCTCAGCACGCCGCCGGAGCCAGAAGTAGCGCGGACCCCGGGAACAGGTAATTATAAAACCGGAGATGGGGGAGGCAATGGGGCAGCGGCGCTGGTGGTTGGACTAGGGAGGACCCAGGACAGACAGGGGGAGAGAAGCGGGCTACAGCGGCGGTCTCTGACCCCGCAAAAGCCGCTGCAGTTCATCTGCGCCTGCAACATCCTCCAGCATTGATTGATTCATTGATCTGCAGCTGCTTCTGGGGGGGGGGGTTCTATAGCCGATAACCTATACCGGAATATCGGTATAAGTTACCGGCTAGAAAGGTCACAGATAATCGCTATCGGCCCTAAAAACTCGATATCGGTCGATCCCTAATAGATATATCTGGTAGGTAATACCATAGAAGCGAAGGCACTGGACACAATCCACCCTGCAAGTGACCAGCCAGAATCCCAATCCGGAAACGCCAATAGTGAAGAACACATAACCATGGGGGAGATTTATCAAAACCTGTCCAGAGGAAAAGTTGCCGAGTTGCCCATAGGAACCAATCAGATTGCTTCTTTCATTTTTCAGAGGCCTTTTCAAAAACGAAAGAAGCGACCTGATTGGTTGCTATGGGCAACTTTTCCTCTAGAAAGGTTTTGATAAATCTCCCCCCCATGTTCTTTAGTCCTAGATATACCAAGTACATCGGGCACAATGTCCCCCCGGGTCCGTTAGCAAACTACCATGTGCCCCTTCTCAAATTATATTCATACCACATACATTTCATCCAAGCCTGGTAACACTGTATACCCTAAGGTTGTCAACATCTGGAGGTCCAGAGTCTGAAGACCAATGTCTTCAAGTAATAGCGTAGCGTTAGGATTGAACATCACTTCAGGATCTGTGGAGTCCCAGAGTTCGTGAACGTATCGATGTGTCCTCTTAAATCTCACTTGCACCTTGCCCCCTTGTTGTGCACTTGATCGGGGGCCACATTTTCGTTTCCTGTACAATGACCCTCGGACAACCAGCTGTGCAGGGGGCAAACTTAGATGTGGACACATTGCTACACTAACATTGTGTCCCCATCTTTCTTAGGATCAATGGAGGTACCAAAGGTAATAAATCCAGAGTGCTGCGTCCATGCAAAGTGTCGCTCCGGGTCACCCAATGAATATTTTACCCTATATAACCAGTGTCAACAAATTATATGGAGGCAAAATAAGGATCCTCACCATGACTGTATGTCCTCCTGCCCATCTATCATAGTGTAGAAAATGGGTTTTAAAAGTATCCGGCACGGTATGCTAATTAGATACAAGCAGTCATATGGGCGTGTAGTCACCACCTTATGGGCTGGTATCACGAGTATGTGACTGACGTCCCTGACCTATGTGACTGACCTCCCTGGCACCGCCCAACGTCACAGCTCCGCTCCCCGAAGTCTTGAGCTAACTCAGAACCTGCGTCATGCCCAGGGATATCACTACTTCTGGGCCTGTACGAGACTTCATAGAGCAGAGCGTGACGTCGTGACGTGCCTGGGCTGTCAATCACAACTCCATTCACTTGATTTTCGATTTTGTATCCTTATTTTTTTTTGGAATGAACTGAAAACCGGACACGGTCAAAAATGAACGCACCCTTAATGGTGCCATCCCCTGCACAACTAGATGGCTAGAAGCACCACAATGCAGAGAAGACTTCAATTGGTGCAGTGCTATACTAAAGGGTTTCTCCATCATTTTTGAGATCTGGGGGTGGGGGGGGGGTTCACAGAGGTTGAATGCCCAAAAAAATCCTTGTGGTATAGCACATTATAAAATAAGAATGCCACCTGACGATCATCAACCAGTCTTACGATACTTCATATGCTGCTTATACCCTTCTACCAATGCCCCATCCCTAGACAACAGTTCCTAATTAAACAACCCCCACCCCGTAATACCCCCTATTCGCTCCTGCACTGCTTATATACCCAGGTAACACCCCTACTGTCTGCAGCAATAATAGCGTTGGTGAAATCCATCATCCTATAACTTGGATCACATCCTCCCCGAGCAGCAGGGGAGCTCAGAATATGAGAAGAATTAAAAAACTTCTAAAGAAGAAGAATTAATCCACCTTGATTATAAAATTTGCATCCGAGCTCTTAACAATGACGATTATAAAAGGGTCGGGGGGGGGGTCTTGTGGGAAGATTACATACAGGGCAACGTTTCCCATAATAATACCGCCACCTAATAATCTGGATCCAGACATTACATAGGTTAATACGCCTAGGAATGGCCCCCAAGACCCGAATGCAATGGGAAGCGTGCGGCTGCTGCAGTTGCCTTCTTGCAGACAAAGCCAGTGCAGATATTTGGGGCAGTACCAGGGTGGAGGGTTTATGGCATGGGGCGAGGGTCTTGGGCCTGGTGGTTCGGTTCCTGTAGGATGTGGGCAGGCTGGTGTGTAGTGGGGGGGGGGGGGATAAAGAGGAGGGGGCTAGACAGAGCAGAGGACGACTGACTGAGCGCATGGAAGCTGCAAGTCATGATGTAGACAGGCTCTTTGTTCCCTGGGAGCTGCTGCAATAAGAGATCTGAGCAGCCGCCCACCTAGCGCCGGGTAACTGTTCTCCACACTTGTTTCTCAGACTTAACCCCTTTCATGCCGCCCCGTCCCCTCCCCCTGCCTAAACAAGGTCAAGCAAACCCACCATCCGGGGCTGAAAACAACAGCTCGATAGCAGAGACTTGGGTGGTGCCCCTGATTTATTCATCGGCCTGCAGCGGTGGCGAGATATTCTGCAGCGGGGATGGGGATAAGACAAATGCCCGGGCTAGTGATGGAACCCGCTAAGTGCCCGCCACATGCAGACGACAGCACTGCTCGCAGGCCCGAGACACATGGGCACCAGACTAAGGAAGGGGGGGGTAAAGATCAAGCTGCCCTTGAAGGCATCCAGCGAGTTAACCATATGGCCAATTCATTAACCCTTTCTGTGTTGCAGCAAGCAAAACATGGCCGCCTCCAGTATAACTGAATGAATGAGGAGGGAGTACCAGTCAGCAGCATGGCATCTTCCCTGGCAGATCCCCACGCACCTCATCTCACAGCAGAAATAGTTAACCTCTTCATCTTGTTCTTCTTTACTTTAACACTTTATTTTGGAAGAGGCCGGGTAAAGACTTTTTTTCTCTTTTTTGCGGGGGGGGGGGGGGGGGGGGGTTGAGGTGTCTCAATGTCTCAATACACAACACATTATACATAATACTGCAACCTACATACATAGATTACAGGGAGGACATGAAGAATGGGCAAACACCTTGGCATTGCCAAGTGCAACGACAATGGCTTTTTTTTTTATTGGAAATGAAAACAATGCACCAACATGGAAACCAGTGCCACTTTAAGCTGATCCCTAAGGGTTGGCATCACCTGGCAACATACCTGGAGGTGGCATATTATTATTATTGAGTGGCATGAGTAGGAAAAAAAACATTTGGGCTCCTTAACATGTAAAGTTGGTATTTCAAGGGGCAATTGTTAAGACAAGGGGTTTCAGGGAACAAAGCATCTTGGCAAAGGGGGCAAACAAGTGTTAAGGAATTATTGGCAGTGGAACAGGCAAAGGGTATAACCTTGGCATGGTGTAATGAAGAAGAGGCATAATTTGTGCACAGAGTAGAAAAGGGCATAACCTGGGCAAAGGGTAGTAGAAACGATAACCCTGGGCACAGGGTACTATAGGTGAGGAATAACCTGGACACAAGGGAGTAGAGAAGGGGCATAACCCGGATACAGGGAAAAAGAGAAGAACCTGGGCACATGTACACCAGTGTGGTAAAGAAGGGGAAAAACCTGGGCACAGGGTAGAAGAGAAGAAGAGGCATTACCCAGGCACAGTGTAGTAAAGAAGGGGCATGACCCGGGCACAGTGTAGTGAAGAAGGGGCATGACCTGGGCACATGTTAGTAGAGAAAGGGCATAACCCAAACACAAAGTAGCAAAGAAGGGGCATAGCCTGGGAACAGGGTACCAGAGAAAGGGCATAACCTGGGCATAGTGTGGTAGAGAAGGGGCATAACCCAGGTATAGTGTGGTAGAGAAGGGGCATAACCTGGGCAGTGTGTGGTAGAGAAGGGGCATAACCTGGGCATTGAGTGGTAGAGAAGGGGCATAACCTGGGCATAGGGTGGCAGAGAAGGGGAATAACCTGGGCATAGTGTGGTAGAGAAGGGGAATAACCTGAGCATAGGGAGGTAGAGAAGGGGAATAACCTGGGCATTGAGTGGTAGAGAAGGGGAATAACCTGGGCATAGGGTGGTAGAGAAGGGGAATAACCTGGGCATAGGGTGGTAGAGAAGGGGAATAACATGGGCATAGGGTGGTAGAGAAGAGGCATAACCTGGGCATAGGGTGGTGGAGAAGGGGCATAACCTGGGCATAGTGTGGTAGAGAAAGGGCTTAACCCGGGCATAGGGTGGTAGAGAAGGGGCATAACCCGGGCATAGGGTGGCAGAGAAGGGGCATAACCCGGGCATTGGGTGGTAGAGAAGGGACATAACCCGGGCATTGGGTGGTAGAGAAGGGGCATAACCCGGGCATAGGGTGGTAGAGAAGGGGCATAACCTGGGCATAGGGTGGTAGAGAAGGGGCATAACCTGGGCATAGGGTGGTAGAGAAGGGGAATAACCTGGGCATAGGGTGGAAGAGAAGGGGCATAACCTCGGCATAGGGTGGAAGAGAAGGGGCATAACCCGGGCATAGGGTGGTAGAGAAGGGGCATAACCTAGTTATAGGGTGGTAGAGAAGGGGCATAACCTGGGCATAGGGTGGTAGAGAAGAGGCATAACCCGGGCATAGGGTGGTAGAGAAGGGGCATAACCTAGGCATAGGGTGGTAGAGAAGGGGCATAACCTGGGCATAGGGTGGTAGAGAAGGGGCATAACCTAGGCATAGGGTGGTAGAGAAGGGGCATAACCTGGGCATTGGGTGGTAGAGAAGGGGCATAACCTGGGCATAGGGTGGAAGAGAAGGGGCATTGGGGTCGGGGTACTACATACATGGGGTATTAGTGAGGGGCACTACTTTGTGGTATTACATACATAAGGGGTCTTACCATGGTTTTTACATACATGTGGTATAAGTGATGGGCATTGCCTTGGGGTATTAGTGAGGGGCATTACCATGGGGTATTAGTAGGCTGTGCTGGTGTAGTGTGGGGGTAATAGGGGGCATTATCTGGGCACTGAGGTATATTGTACCACATAACTCACAGCCAGGTGACACTATGAAGGAGCGGGTAACGCTGGAGTATGAGGGGCAGCTCTGACCACCCCGGGTGGGGTAATACAATCATATTACGGATAATATCACAAATATCATGACGATACCCCGGCAGGAGCCCCCCCAGCCCGCGTTCCCCCTCTTACCGGCGGCTCCTGGGCTCCCTCGCTCAGTCTCTGCGCCTCCCGGTAACCACCAGCCCGTCAACTCGGCAACCACGCCCACCGACACCAGGCGGAGCCGTTCTAACCTTTACGCCTATCCTATTGGCCCACACCGTCTCTTCTCCACCCCCATTCTGTGCTGTGATTGGCTGTCGGCACCGTCAATCATTCCGAAACCGTTACTTCGCTCCCCTCTCCATCCTTTTTTTCTCTTTCACCCGCCCTCTCCTGCAGGAAAGAGGCTGGAGGCGGTTGTCAATCATTAACTCAGCGTTCCTATTGGCTAATGTGGTTTCCATGGAATCCGGCAGGGTAGGCGGGGACATTTGGACCGGGAATGCGCATGTTTGATTGACAGCTGTGTGAGCCCCACGTGGGTGTACTGCTGATTAGAATACAGGCAGGTCTCCATGTCTCCTCCATGTCCCTCTTAATTTATTTGTTTACCCCTCATGGTGGACCCCATTATGTAGAAAATCACAGAATTTGTACTGTATAAGGTCTACGTCCGCATAGCAACCTCAAGCATGCTACCATATAATTTGCACAATTTTTTAGCAACCTAATCACTGTAGAACGTTGCGACAATGAAATTAAGATCTTAGTGCCCCCCTCCCCATATTGCGTCACAGCTAAGGCTGGGGCTACACCGCGATTTTGACTATCTGCTTCGTCACAATGTGCGGATCGCGCTGCATTGCATCCACGGTAACCAAATGGGGTCACGTTGCGCCCCACAAGAGGCCAAAAAAGTCGTAAGAAATTAAAGGAATACTGCAGGATAGGGAATATATAAAGGAAGTACAGAAAATGCGGGGGTTCTGTACCCAAGCGCTACTGTTAAGTTGAGTCGGTAGGCCAATAGGTACACAGGATGCTTTTTTATTTCATTGGTACATAAAAAGTACAACTGGACAACGCGTTTCGGCGTGCTCTCACGCCTTCCTCAGGTCCACAATATAAATTTTGTGGGGTCCTGTGAATTTGGACGCCACAAAATTTATATTGTGGACCTGAGGAAGGCGTGAGAGCACGCCGAAACGCGTTGTCCAGTTGTACTTTTTATGTACCAATGAAATAAAAAAGCATCCTGTGTACCTATTGGCCTACCGACTCAACTTAACAGTAGCGCTTGGGTACAGAACCCACGCATTTTCTGTACTTCCTTTATATATAGCTTCTTTCCTGGCCCTGCCCTGCCCTGGGTGTAACAGACAAGGGGGTACCAAGCAGCAAGCTGTAATAACCCACCCCACACTACTCCAGAGCCGCGCCATATATGCCGCACTGCTCTTAGAGGTCAGTACCACTGCACAGGTGTGGTGGTGGGGTCCTTTCTATCTCTCTTCTTCTATTCACGAGGTACAAAACTTACTACGCCAGAGAGCGCCCCGCATCTTTTTTTTTTTTTTCCTCCCTTTCTAGGATAGGGAATAAGTAACTGATCATGAGGGTCCGGCTGTTGGGACCCCCTGCATTCTCTGGAATGGGACCCCATCTGGCTTAGTTTGGAGAACGTGTCGTTTACCGCTGGATAACACAGGCTCCATCCATTTCTATGGGAACTCCGATGATGCCCGAGCGCTGTACTCGAGTCTCTTCGGAGCTCCCCTAGAAATCAATGAAGCACGTGCAGTCTACCACACATGCTCCTCATTCAGAGCCGGGTGCTGGATCCCCCGCGATCAGTTAATTATACCCTGCGGATAGGGGTACCCCTTTAATCTTGGTTGCTGCCACTTTTGGGTCTTGGTGCATCCCCACAACGACTTTTGTTCACGCAACCCCTGTCGCAACAAAATCGCCTTGTAGCTTCAGCCTAATAAGAGGTGAACAGGGTTACCACCGCAAGTAGAAGTCCATCTTGAATGGATATCTGGCAACTGTATGGTCACCGCTGCAGCCTCTTGCTGGTCGCAACGTGACCAGGGCTGGTGCAAGGATCTTTACCACCCTAGGCAAAAGCTAATTCTGCTGCCTCCTTGACTCCTCCCATTGACACGCCCCACCTTACTTAAAGGACATCTGTAGTGCTCTGAACTTTATCCCCTATCCTTCGGATAGGGGATAAGTTTTACATCGCGGGGGTCTGAGCACTGGGGCCCCCGCGATCTCCTGTACAGGGCCGCAGCAATGTACAGAAAAGGGGGCTTCGGTCCCCGCATGACGCGGCAGGCGGCACAGCTCTCCATGTATATCTATCGGATTCATGGAGGGGCGTGCCGGCTGCCGCGTCATGCGGGGACGGAACGCCCCCTTTCCTGTACATTGCTGCGGCCCCGTACAGGAGATTGCGGGGGCCCCAGTGCTCAGACCCCCGCAATGTAAAACTTATCCCCTGTACTTCGGATAGGGGATAAAGTTCAGAGCACTACAGATGTCCTTTAAGACGTGGAGAAATAACTTTCTTGCGGAGGGCAAAACAGTGCCCCCATCAAGAGGACGCTTTAGGCGGCTGCCTATTTTGCCCTTAGGTGAAGCCGGCCCTGAAAGTGACCCCCTATTAAATTTCATTAGCCAGAATGTGGTGGCGATCATCAGGTCACACACCCGCAAGTCACCTTTGGTCGTATCGTGGGATTTGCGCACGATTTTGGTCATGTGACACCCCCCTTAACATTTAATGTAATAGCTTCACGGCCCTACCAAAATCCATCACATGCACGCCGTTTACACAATGCAATTATGACCACGTTTCCCAAACATCACAACAGTTTAGTCAGAGACCATGTGAGACATGGTGACGTCACTATATGTATGTAGGTTCACAGACAGAGTATGGCGGTAACAGAGCCATCGCTGCAGTGCTGGTGGTGTGTCGTACTGTCACTTCGATTATCTGGGTCGGCTGGTCTCCCCTTTTATTTATGACACGTGGCCTAATTTTTACTGTCACTTAAATGGGCAATAGCTTACGATGCGTATCTGTGAGAAATGAACCGTATCAGGCAGTGGTCTCAAAATGTGGCCCTCCAGATATTGCAAAACTTCAACTTCCAGCATGCCTGGACAGCCATTGGCTGTCCAGGCATGCTGGGAGTTGAAGTTTCGCAACAGCTGGAGACACACTGGTGATGAAACACTGACATAAATTCTAAGCCCAGGATGTGTTGTGATTAGCCAGAGAAGTAAGGGAGGAATTATCAATGCGTGTACTACTGGCTAACATCTTAGATCTGGTGTTGTATGCTGGGAGTTGTATGCTGGAGGGCCACAGTTTGAAACCACTGGTATAAAAGGAAAACTGGTAGCCGCCATTTTGTTAAGACAGTCCCTATTTGTACAGGGCTATCATTTAGAAACAAGACATAATAAGGATTAGAAAAACATGGCTGCTTTCCTCAAAAAAAAAACCTGTTTGTGTGTGGTATTGCAGCTCAGCTTCATTCACTCCAGTAAACCAGAGCTGCATAGCAGGCATAACTCATGGACAGGCATGGCGCTGTTTTAGGAAGATAGCGGCCATGTTTTTCTGAAGATTCCGTCTTTAAAGGTGCATTGCCAAAATTTATTTTTTTCAATAGACTTCATACCTCCCCTCCCCCATCATGTTTGTCATCCGTTAGTATCCATTATAGATATAGGATTAAGGGATATGTCGGAGGTATATGTTGGGGAGTCACCCTATGTATACCTCGGACAGAAATTAAGGGGTACTCCGCTGCTAGACATGTTATCCCCTACCCAAAGGATAGGGGACAACTTGTCTGATCGTAGGGTTCCGGCCGCTGGGGACCCCTCGTTCTCTGCCGCGGCACCCCAGTCATTCTGAGCATGGAGGGAACTCTGTCCAGTGCCGGATGGCCGACGAACACAGCTGTCACGCCCCCTCCCATAGACATGAATGGAGGAGGCGGGGAATGATGTCACAATCACGGAAGCCCCAGGCTTCCGTGCCATAACGTCACAGCGCCAGTACGGAGATCCCCACGATTTTCCAACTGCACCTCTTAAAGGGGTACTCCTAAGGAAAAGGGATAACATGTCTGATCGCAGGGGGTCTGGCTGCAATCACACATGTTATCCCTTATCCTTCGGAGTACCCCTTTAAGAGGCGCAGTTGGAAAATGGCCATACTAGGTAAAACCAACGTAGTGTGGTCCCTGATTAAATCACTGTAGCCGGCAGCCATTGGCTGATATCTAGTAATGAATTCTCAGCCATGTCAAAGGTCTATCTTCTAACCAGTCAGAAGTGAGAAACGGCTGAGCAAGGACCCTTCTGCTCATGCTAATCTTTTTGTGGGATTACAACCAGAGTCAGAGCGCAGCTGTCAGGTCACACCCGTCTTTAGTGTATGCCCTGCAATAGGGAATCGTTCTGTGAACCATGAGTAAAGTCTTAAAGTATTTGCAATACAGAGGACCAACCTATGTAGGTTCCCCACAGCAGAGTATAACCTAATTGGGCTGTGTCTCTCCATCACTACTAGCAACCAAAGTGCGAAAAGCATATCTAGAGACTTTAGTTAGTAAAACTCCTCATAAAGCAACTCAAAAAGGGAAGTGTGACAACTGTAGCTTCTTAACCCTGTCCTATAATAGAGAACTTAATGGATTCTGCACAGTGCCCCACAGTAAAGTTTATCCCTGTTTGCAAGTTACCAGTGTGTTTGGACCGTCTCACCCACATCATCCCAGATACATCCTCAGACACCTCACTCACCTGTCCCCCAGAGTCAAGGATATCCAATATGGTGCAGAACCCCCCCCCCAAAAAAAAAAAAACACCATTTACAGAAATTGTACTAGTGCACAGGGTTGACCAGCTGCAAAGACATTCGTGACATCATCATAGACTTTGTCCAGGTGACTACTGCTCTCAGCTGTCTTACACTACCCCTCCTATCCTCCTTGTGGGGACCATGCATGTCTGTATTACGGCCTGACCGCAGGTCTATTGACACACGTCAGCTTGTCATTGTCCTTTACCCCAAGTATCAGAGTGTCCTTGTCCTGTGCCCCAAGTGTCATTATACTGTGCCCCAAGAGTCATTATACTGTACCCCAAGTGTTATCATCCTGTACCCCAAGTGTTATCATCCTGTACCCCAAGTGTTATCATTCTGTACCCCCAGTGTTATCATCCTGTACCCCAAGTGTCATTATACTGTGCCCCAAGTGTCATTATACTGTACCCCAAGTGTTATCATCCTGTACCCCAAGTGTCATTATCCTGTACCCCAAGTGTTATCATCCTGTACCCCGAGTGTTATCCTGTACCCCGAGTGTTATCCTGTACCCCGAGTGTTATCCTGTACCCAGAGTGTTATCCTGTACCTCAAGTGTTATCATCCTGTACCCCAAGTGTCATCATCCTGTACCCCGAGTGTTATCCTGTACCCAGAGTGTTATCCTGTACCCCAAGTGTTATCATCCTGTAACCCAAGTGTCATCATCCTGTACCCCAAGTGTCATCATCCTGTACCCCAAGTGTTATTATCCTGTACCCCAAGTGTTATCATCCTGTACCCCGAGTGTTATCCTGTACCCCGAGTGTTATCCTGTACCTCAAGTGTCATCATCCTGTACCCCAAGTGTTATCATCCTGTACCCCAAGTGTCATCATCCTGTACCCCAAGTGTCATCATCCTGTACCCCAAGTGTCATCATCCTGTACCCCAAGTGTCATCATCCTGTACCCCGAGTGTTATCATCCTGTACCCCGAGTGTTATCATCCTGTTCTCCAAGGGTTATCATCCTGTAGCCCAAATGTTATTATCCTGTAGCCCAAATGTTATCCTGTACCCCAAGTGTCATCATCCTGTACCCCAAGTGTCATCATCCTGTACCCCAAGTGTTATCCTGTACCCCAAGTGTTATCATCCTGTACCCCAAGTGTTATCATCCTGTATCCCGAGTGTTATCCTGTACCCCGAGTGTTATCCTGTACCCAGAGTGTTATCCTGTACCTCAAGTGTTATCATCCTGTACCCCAAGTGTCATCATCCTGTACCCCAAGTGTTATCATCCTGTACCCCAAGTGTCATCATCCTGTACCCCAAGTGTTATCATCCTGTACTCCAAGTGTTATTATCCTGTACCCCAAGTGTCATCATCCTGTACCCCAAGTGTTATCATCCTGTACCCCGAGTGTTATCATCCTGTTCTCCAAGTTTTATCATCCTGTAGCCCAAATGTTATTATCCTGTAGCCCAAATGTTATCCTGTACCCCAAGTGTTATCATCCTGTTCTCCAAGTGTTATCATCCTGTAGCCCAAATGTTATTATCCTGTAGCCCAAATGTTATTATCCTGTACCCCAAGTGTCAGTGTGTCATTGTTCTGTACCCCACATGTTGGTGTATCATAATCCTGTCACACTTCATGTACTTTTTTTTTTACAGGGGAGAAAACTGATGTTGCCTCCAGGATCCATTTCATCCACTACTTGGCACGGACCCCACAAATCTCTGCCGGATCTTAGATGGGCCATGAAGCAAGATCGGGTCATATTCTCTTGCGTCTCATGTGTCATTCTGTTTACATAGCTTTTTAGTCATTCATAAATATACAGTGGGTGAGCATCTGGTTATATATAAGAGCGCTGCTCAGGAGGATGACGCTGACCGTGATCATACAAGGATAGATGCCATGGTGTATACTTATCCATATGATAATACATGTAGATACATCGGACTATACATAGAACATGATGGATTGTAAGGAGTTTAATTTTCCAAGACCATTGCTGGGCACAAAGTCATCTCATGAGATCGAAGGAGATTTATGTTGTTGGTAAGGGCAATAAGGGCATGAAGGGAATCCTTATGCTTATTTGGCCATTACAGTGACCTGATTCCCATATAGGAAATAATAAGGGTTTTAGTTTTGTGTCTGGAGACCCGTGGAGAACATTCTGCTGCCTGCAACATCCTCCAGCATGACCGCTTTGGCGGTGGATCAGTAATGGTGTGGGGTGGCATTTCTTTGGGGGGCCGCACAGCTCTCCATGTGCTTGCCAGAGGTAGCCTGACTGCCATTAGGTACTGAGATGAGATCCTCAGACCCCTTGTGAGACCATATGCTGGTGCGGTTGGCCCTGGGTTCCTCCTAATACAAGACAATGCTAGACCTCATGTGGCGGGAGTGTGTCAGCAGTTCCTACAAGAGGAAGGCATTGATGCTATGGACTGGTCGCCCGTTCCCCAGACCTGAATCCGATTGAGCACATCTGGGACGTCTCGCTCCATCCACCACAGATTGTCCAGGAGTTGGCGAATGCTTTAGTCCAGGTCTGGGAGGACATCCCTCAGGAGACCATCCTCCACCTCATCAGGAGCATGCCCAGGCGTTGTAGGGAGGTCATACGAGCACATGGAGGCTACACACACTACTGTGCCTCATTGGGACTTGTTTTAAGGACATTACATAAAGTTGGATCAGCCTGTAGTGGGGTTTTCCACTGTGATTTTGAGTGTGACTCCAGATCCAGACCTCCATGGGTTGATACATTACATTTTTGTGTGATTTTGTTGTCAGCACATTCAACTATGGAAAGACAAAAGTATTTCATACGATTAGTTCATTTAGATCTAGGATGGGTTATCTCAATGTTCCCTTTATTTTTTTACGCAGTGTGTGTGTGTGTGTATGTGTGTATGTATGTATGTATGTGTATATATATATATATATATATATATATATATATATATATATATATATATATATCACTATTTGAAGCCGGCACAAATTGCTCAACGGCTATTTCTGTCAAGCTTTAAGATCTGGAAAATCAGAAGCAGCAGCCAAAGTGATGAGATTCAATGCTGTGACTCTCTCTCCAGAGAGGGGGAAGTGACACGATTAACCAAATACTTGGAACAGGATCTGTAGGAGGTGAGAATAGGAATGACTCCATCTAGTTTTTAGCTACTGCAGTGTTTTTCAACCAGGGTGCCTCCAGCTGTTTCAAACCTACAACTCCCAGCATGCCCGGACAGCCAAAGGCTGTCCGGGCATGCTGCGGGTTGTAGTTTTGGAACAGCTGAAGACACCCTGGTTGGTAAACACTGAGCTACTCACTGGTGATGGCTGGAACTAGCGTGTTCTAGGCTGATCATCTGTTCAATGGATGGATGTTGCTTGCTTCTTAAAAAGTCCCCATAATAGTTCAAGATTTAAAAAAAATTGTTGAAATAGCGCCACCCCCAGTCAACAGGTTGTGTGAGGTATTGCAGCTCAGACTCGTTGCCTTTAGTTGAGCTGAGCTGCAATACGAGACACAATCTATGGCGCTGTTTCACCATATTTTAATAATCCCATACTACCCAATTTTCTATGTCCCATTTCTTGACTCAGTAAACACTGGTTTCAACGTTCCTTTCTTTATACAGCTGCCATTTAGTCACCCAGTCGGACAGATCTGTCAATACATCATCTGCCCCTATCCACATAACCATGTGGTAACCTCGGAGGTAGGTACAAGGTTGGCTATATGGGTCGTAAACCACATTAGTTTTGTAGAAGGCAATAAGACCACCAATGTGGCCAACATTACACATCATACAGTTGGCACTCTGGTCTTCAGAACAGCAAATTTGTCTACTTACCCGTTAAAAGCTCCTCCACAACCATATCGATGGGTGACAATCCTTGGGAGATATTGTAATGTCGGCCATGTTGGATGTCGCCCAGCTTTAATAAAAGGCTTTATGACTTTTTTTATTATTATTTGGGGATTTTCTTATTTTAGAGACTAGGGATCATGCTTTTTCTGCAGGATACAGATGAGTCCCTCTGCCTATTGGCTGAATGTGATGTATTTAGATTCAGCCGCCCAGAGGCAAAGTGTCGGTAGTAATTACTATACGGCGCTGGTTGTGTCCTGGCAGGGCCCCCAGATGTGGCACGGGTTAACGTTGTCCTGTCTTGTAGACGCTGTGTCACAGCAGTCATCTCCCTGTAGCGAGAACGCCTGGCTGAGAGCCAGGCCCATTGTTAAACGTTACCAGAAGGCCTGGCCGGTAGCCAGTCCCAACTAGTTGCAGTCCTCTAACGCAAGCCACAACGGGTAAGAAACAGGAAGGTTAGGAACTAAGGAATGCTAAGAGAAGAAGGCCGACCACTCCATCACCAAAAGACGAGAATACCTACAGGAAAAACTGTGTGTATGGTTGGTGGAGTAGCTAAAGTCTGTGAAACCTTTAGCAAAAATAATGTAAATCTGCATCTGTATAGAAACTACATTTCACATTGGGGGAAGCAATTCGAGACCACTGGGAAATGTCTGGGCCACCCAATGACTTAAGAAGAAACAGCATTTGAGCCATGTACGAGCATAGTCCTAGAGAGTCCCCCAGGTTGACCAGTATGGAACCAGAGTATGGCATATCTTATGAAAACATCTGCGTTGTAAGCCATACAGATAACTTCTTCAGGAGGTGAAACCAAGCACCAAACAAAAACACTGGGACTATTGCACTGACTTGCAAGGCCGGTTGAATTAAGTTGAATTCACGGAAAGGCTGGTGTTTTATCTCAGTAGGAAGGTCAGTCGCCACAATGTTAAAATTTTGGATTCAGAAAAACCAATCTCCCTTATCGAGAATATGAGGGACTCACCCAAAGTAATTGTGTTCAGTGCAGTGAGCAGACGCAACGTCTATGGTCCTTTCTTTGTTGCAGAGGATCCGATCATACGCCGCTCTTACCTGTACAGTAATGCCTCAAGATGTGATGGCCTCGACATGCGATGGCCTCTCAGAGGCCATCGTATGTTGAAAGCAGTATCGACATACGATACTTTTTGCTGCTGCAGCTGCTACCAGACTACCGCTGGGCTATTAAGCAGGTTTACATACCAGTGCATGCCGGAGCAGCTAACCCCCGTGGTGCCGATGCAGCCTCCTTGCGCCGCGCGGATCCTCACGGTCATGTGACAATGTATTGTCACATGACAGTGACGTTGCCGGCCTGCGCCTCAGTCGAGGAGCGCCGCCGGGAGAGGAAGACGCGGAGCTGGTGAGTGCTCATTTGCATGGCAGCGGCGGCGTTAACCCCTCACCCCATGGCAGCGGCGGCATTAACCCCTCACCCAATGGCAGCGGCAGTGTTATCGCTGCCGCGGGGTGAACGGTTAACGCCGCCGCTGCCATGGGGTGAGGCGTCAACTTAACCCTTCACCCCATGGCAGCGGCAGTGTTAACACCTCACGCAGCGGCAGCGATAAAACTGCCGCTGCCATGGAGTGAAGGGTCAAGTTAACCCCTCGCCCCATGGCTGCGGTAGCATTAACCCCCCTCTCTTAAGCGCAGCACAAATCCCCACCAGGCCTGGCCCAAAGCCCCCACCTCGGGCCTGGACCAAAGCCCCCACCTCGGGCCTGGACCAAAGCCCCCACCTTGGGCCTGGACCAAAGCCCCCACCTCGGGCCTGGACCAAAGCCCCCACCTCGGGCCTGGCCACAAGCCCCCACCTCGGGCCTGGCCCCTGGTTGAAATTTCATGGACTCAGGAACCAATTTCCAGTTTTCCATATACATATGTACTCAACATATGATAGTTTCAAGATATGATGGTCCTCCCGGAACCAATTACCATCATATGTTGAGGGACCACTGTACATGTTAAACAAATGGTTTATGCCAAAGATAGAGGAAGATCTGCTAAATGTACAGTCGTGGCCAAAGGTTTTAAGACTGACAGAAATTTTTGATTGTTATGAAGAGTGGTCAGATGAATAAGTCCTTCCTTGCCATCATAATAAAAGGGGTATTCTGGCATTTGACATCATATTCCGGAATACCCATTTAACACAATAAAAAAGAAAAATAATACTTTCCGCTCAATTTCAGTCCTGCCGCACAATGACTAGCTACCATCTTGTTGGCTCAGAAGAAAGTGTTACGGACGACAAGGCAGCTGATGATATGCTGATGGAATAATAAGAGCAGGCCAGTTGCTTTAAAAGAAAAGGGGAATGGTGATTGAAATCGCTGTCTTCTGTTAAAGTGTACCTGTCATCAACAAAAACTTTTTATATAATGTAGCCAACACCATTATATGTATATTTGTAATATACATTGGTTAAAAATTGTGTATATTTTTGGGTGAAAAAATGCTGTCCCTGCAGCTATTGTCTGTGTGTCTCTGTGAGGAGTCCAAAAACAGGAAGTGAGAATAGGACAAACAGGGATCTGTGCAGGATCTGTGATATATGAGCCAGGAGCGTGTTATAGAGCCTCAGTGCACACTGTCCTGCTTTTTCTTAGTGCACAAAGCCGTGCTTGTCCACCCTCACTTCCTGTATTTGGACTCCTCATAGAGACACACATGCAATAGCTGCAGGTGGAAAAAAAAACATATTTTTTAATGAATGCATATTACAGATATACATATAATCGTATTATCTACATTATATAAAAAAAAAATTTAACGACAGGTACACTTTAACCATGGTTACCTCCATGCAGTTATCATTACTTTGCATCAAAAGCACTTTACAGGCAAGGGTATTGCTGCTTGTAAGCTTGCCATCCAATCGGATCATTAATAACTTCGTGGAGAGAGGTTTAATTGCCCTGAAAAAGGCTTCAGGGCGCCCAAGACCAGCAAGTGCTTGAACCATCTCCTAAAGAGGATTCAGCTACAGGATTGGTTCAGCATCACTGCAGAGCTTGCTCAGGAATAGCAACAAGAAGGTAGTGCTCACCTTATCTTCTCCAGAGGATAATTCATGAAGTACGGGGATTAAACTACTGGGTAATGGGATAAAGTTATTTTTTCTGATGAAACCCCGTCCAGACTATTTGGGACATCTAGAAGAATGCTCCTCTGGAGAAGATAAGGTGATCACTACAAAGAGTCCTGTGTCATGCCGACACTCAAGCCTCCTGAGACCATTCATGTATGGGGTCTCTATTCATCCCAAGAAGTGGGCTCACTCATAATTCATCCCAAGAAGTGGGCCCACTACCACAAATAAAGAATAGTAACAAACACTGTCTTTTCCACCTTGATGGAAACCATGTCACAAGGCAAAAAGGTAATAACGAAGGGGCTCAGTAAACAAAACATTGAGATTTTGGGCCATGGCCTGGAAACTCCCCAGATCTCAATTCCATGGATTTTATTTAACCCCCATAATTTCGTCCAGAATCAGCAAAAAAGGCTACAATATTTACGGCAGTATTTTTGGCCAATTACAAACCAAAAAAAGTGCAGGAAAATAAAATATGCCAGTACATTTTACGATGTGTGCACTTAGTCTAGGAGAACTTTTACACAATTGACCTAGACATTCAGGGGGACGCTAAGCCCACCCACTGACCCACCACCGTCCAACTGGAGAATAAACAAGACTATTGAAAGTAAATTCTTTAAAAGCTCAGTTGTCTCATCAGCCCATCTGGACTAAGCATCACGGCCTCTGACAACCAGCCTCAAGCTTCTGGAATGACACGGGCCCTTGGTATTCTGCCAAAGTAAATCAGCTAAGTGTGACAGGGACAGGCGCTGGTTGGGTCAGGAGGAAGGTTCAACAGAGAGGAGTCCCTTGTGACTCCCAGCTAGAAGCCGGGAGAACCCATCAACATCCAGAGTGGGATTTTATGTTGTTCTCTGTTGACCACACATGATCAATGCTACAATATGTAAAATAGTAAGGCCAGGTTCACACTACAGAATCCACGGCTGGAAAATTACCGGCCGGAGATTCTGTGCGTTGCCAGCGCTGACGGATTCAGTCACAGACGGCAATGTCTGCGGTGAAGATTCCGCCACAACATTGAGCAGGTTCCTTGTTCTGGTGTAATCATTTGAATATCCACCCTGAAAATTCCGCAGTGTAAATGGGTTAACAGAAAACCCAGTTACCTGAATTTTACCTTTAGGCAGCGAAACTCCAACTAAAATTCGGAATTCTGATCGGAAATTCCATAGTGTGAACCCAGCCTTAAAGGGGTACTCCGGGAAAGTAAATATATATATATGCTCCAAAGTCCCCACAGTGCCTGGATATGTTCCCTATAAACCACCCTGCCTGCTATACATGGCTCTTGTAGCCCCTGTTCTCTTCCTCTGGCTGCTTCATATTCTTTGCCATCCTTCCCTCCCCTTGCCTAAATCTCCCAGCAATCATTGCAGCTCTGATCTGCCAGCCAGCTCACTCTCCGAGAGCAGCCCCCACCCTCCTGATCTGAGCAGCAGAGAGAGATTCAGTGTCTGATTGTCTGAGGCTGCACACGTCTCCCAGTTCTCAGCACTAAAGGGAGCATCATCAGTGCAGGGCAGAAACCACATGGTCTATGTCTCTCAGGAGGGTGGGGGCTGCTTTCAGAGAGGGACTTGGACAGATACATAGTGGAAGGCTGGATAATGTCATTTTGTCACTTCATACATTTAAGTGACAACCAAAGAAGGGAAACTGCTCTATACAACTAATTAATGATTTTTAGACAATTAAATAGGTTTATGAGAGAAAAAGATGGGCTATGGGTTTGGTTCCCCGGAGTACCCCTTTGAGGTAAAGGCAAGTAGATATTTAGCAAAAACTACAACTTTCAGAATGTTTCAACAGTCTGCAGATGCTATGGCATGATGGGAGTGTTAGTTTTGGAACAGCTGGAGGGTCAAAGAATGGAGTGCCCTGTTTTAGGGCAAATAAATAAAGAAAACCATCTGTGGTGCTACCTGTAGGTCTGCACCCTTCACTTTTACAGTGTACCTATAGATTTGTGCTTTAGTTTCAAGGGGATTGTCTAGTCTGGGTACCTAATAGAATCAACTAGGGTGCCTCCAGCTGTTGCAAAACTACAACTCTCAGCATGCCCGGACAGCCTACAGCTGTCCGGGCATGCTGTGAGTTGTAGTTTTGCAACAGCTGGAGGCACCCTGGTTGGGAAACAATGGCATAGATACATAGGTTCCCTATTCGAGCTGCAGTATTTAGGTTAAACCGCACCATAACGGTTCCCACAAAGTCACGATTAGGGGGGCTTTACCATAGTGTAAGTGTTGTGTCGCAATAAAATAACTGATACATACAGATCTTTTCTCTTATCACAGACTGTGAGCTCCAACTGTTGAGCGCTCGCAGCTTTTTTGTGGAGTTTGGATGTTTTTGTAGGAATTTGGCCACAATATCGCAGCTATTAATATCCGAGCAATGATTTATTGCCCGTTTGTTCTGGACAAAAAAATCCACTAATCTAAGGTTATTCTTTGTCATTTATTGTTCTCAGTTGGTTTTACTTTTTTTTTTTCGCTTTGATTTTTTTCATAGCCATATATGGGGAAACTAGCCATCTGTAGAAAAGGCAAACATTTGTGTAAGAAGAACAAAAATAAAGAGGAAAAAAAGGGGACCATAGACCTTCAATAGCTGCTATCAAAGTAGAAAAGGATCTGGTTGAAATCCCCATGCCAAATCTGTTAGGTTTGGAAGGCCCCATATATATTAGACAGTCATCCCTAATATAGTAGTTCTATTCTTGTACATAAGGGGCAGTATTATAGTATTTATATTCTTGTACAGTATATAGGAGCAGTATTATAGTAGTTCTATTCATGTACAGTATATAGGAGCAGTATTATAGTAGTTCTATTCTTGTATATAGGAGCAGTATTATAGTAGTTATATTCTTGTGTATAGGAGGCAGTATTATAGTAGTTATATTCTTGTATATAGGAGCAGTATTATAGTAGTTCTATTCTTGTATATAGGAGCAGTAATATAGTAGTTATATTCTTGTATATAGGAGGCAGTATTATAGTAGTTATATTCTTGTATATAGGAGCAGTATTATAGGAGTTATATTCTTGTATATAGGAGCAGTATTATAGTAGTTATATTCTTGTATATAGGAGCAGTATTATAGTAGTTATATTCTTGTATATAAGAGGCAGTATTATAGTAGTTATATTCTTGTATATAGGAGCAGTATTACAGTAGTTATATTCTTGTATATAGGAGGCAGTATTATAGTAGTCATATTCTTGTATATAGGAGCAGTATTATAGTAGTTATATTCTTGTATATAGGGGCAGTATTATAGTAGTTATATTCTTGTATATAGGAGTCAGTATTATAGTAGTTATATTCTTGTACATAGGAGGCAGTATTATAGTAGTTATATTCTAGTATATAGGAGCAGTATTATAGCAGTTTTATTGTTGTATATAGGGGGCAGTATTATAGTAGTTATATTCTTCTATATAAGAGCAGTATTATAGTAGTTATATTCTTGTATATAGGAGCAGTATTATAGTAGTTATATTCTTGTATATAGGAGGCAGTATTATAGTAGTTATATTCTTGTATATAGGAGGAGTATTATAGTAGTTATATTCTTGTATATAGGAGCAGTATTATAGTATTTATATTCTTGTATATAGGAGCAGTATTATAGTAGTTATATTCTTATATATAGGAGCAGTATTATAGTAGTTATATTCTTGTATATAGGGGCAGTATTATAGTAGTTATATTCTTGTATATAGGAGTCAGTATTATAGTAGTTATATTCTAGTATATAGGAGCAGTATTATAACAGTTATATCCAAGTGGGGTAGGGGGTTGGCACTAGGTGCCTCGTACCGGTATCTGGTAAGTCTCCTCGGGATGCGCTTCAGTGTTGGCTGGTAGCGGAGTAGATGAAGTCTGTGAAGCACGCTCTGCTTCTCTGTTTGCAGTGGAGATTAGAGTGATGCGAATCCTCCGGTTTTGCCAAAGATGGGGTGCAAGTGCCGTATCACTGTATAACATCATAGTGTGGAGAAAATCATCATCCTATTCCTTTATCAGTACAATACACTAATATCAAGTGGAGAGTCTCTAAGCCCCCCCAGTAAGACTGTATGCCAATTGGGGAATTAATTTCTGCAAGCAATTTTTAAAAGTCTGCATATTATCATTATCATTTTTAATTAATAATTAATTAATTTTTTTTTTTTACTTATGTTTGATGCAAGGGCCCTGCAGAAGACATTAGTATATTATAAATAAATAGTAAATTAATCTATTGGACATATTTTCCCTTGTCTTTTCTTTCTTTTCTTCCATTTTCATATCCTTAACCTAGCAGGGCTGTTTTTTAATCCAAATTTTTTTTTCAGATTTGTAATTCTATTAAAAAAAATCTTAATTCTTCCAGTACTTATTAGTGGCTGTATACTACAGAGTAAATACTTATCTTTTTGGATTTTTATTTCTGTCACGACCACGGTGCTCTCTGCTGACACCTCTGCCCATGTCAGAAACTGTCCATGTCAGGAGAAAATCCACATAGCAAACATATGCTGCTCTGGACAGTTCCAAAAATGCACAGAGATGTCAGCAGCAGAGAGCACTGTGGTTATGACAGAAAAGAAATCCCAAAAGAAACGTCACGGCCCCCCCCCCCCCCCGTCAATACAAGTCTATGGGAGGGGTGTGGCGGTCTTCACGCCCCCTGCCATAGACTTGCATCAAGGGGACGGGCCGTGATGTCATGAGGGGCGGAGCCTTGACGTCACGATGCTCCGGCCCCTGTATCGCCCGTCATTACGCACAGAGCAAACTCGCTCTGTGCAGTAATCATGGCGGGGTACCGCAGCGGCGATCCCCGGGGTCCCCAGCAGCGGGACCGCAGCGATCCAACATCTTATCCCCTATCCTTTGGATAGGGGATAAGATGCCAGGGGCGGAGTACTCCTTTAAGGCTTTGGTCTGATTTTTTCACTTACAATCATAAGAATAAAATTGTTCTATAAGTTTAAATAACTTAAATGGGTTATCCAGGAAAAACGTTTTTTTTATATATCAACTGGCTCCAGAAAGTTAAACAGATTTGTAAATTACTTCTATTAAAAAAATCTTAATCCTTTCAATAATTATCAGCTGCTGAAGTTGAGTTGTTGTTTTCTGTCTGGCAACACTGCTCTCTGCTGACATCTCTGCTTGTCTCGGGAACTGCAGAGTAGAAGAGGTTTGCTATGGGGATTTGCTTCCAAACTGTGCGGTTCCCGAGACACGTGTCATCAGAGAGCACTTAGACAGAAAAGAACAACTCAACTTCAGCAGCTCATAATTACTGAAAGGATTAAGATTTTTTAATAGAAGTAATTTACAAATCTGTTTAACTTTCTGGAGCCAGTTGAGATATAAAAAAAACGTTTTTCCTGGATAACCCATTTAAGTTATTTAAACTTATAATCCTTTCAGTAATTATGAGCTGCTGAAGTTGAGTTGTTCTTTTCTGTCTAAGTGCTCTCTGATGACACGTGTCTCGGGAACCGCACAGTTTAGAAGCAAATCCCCATAGCAAACCTCTTCTACTCTGCAGTTCCCGAGACAAGCAGAGATGTCAGCAGAGCACTGTTGCAAGACAGAAAACAACAACTCAACTTCAGCAGCTGATAATTATTGAATGGATTAAGATTTTTTAATAGAAGTAATTTACAAATCTGTTTAACTTTCTGGAGCCAGTTGATATATATATAAAAAATTTTTTTTCCTGGATAACCCCTTTAACTAACAAGGTTAAATCTTTAGCTGGGACCTTAGTCTTACTGCAGGCCCCAGCTTCACAATGGTTGGACATTCATATTACCGATATTTGTATTACAATCCTTGGAATGTGAATTCCATCCATTATCTACAAACTTGACTTCAACGTTGCGGCTCCTTGTAACAATCCTGCCATCTAGAGGCCAAATCTAACATAACATCCTATTAATTATTGGCTACACATTGTTATGGGACAGTTATCCTCGACCTACAGCCCAAAGCTATTAGGACAAGCTGCAAGTTGTAGTTTTGCAAAGGGATCCCAGCTATAGGAGGTTTAGTAAAGTGAATATTGTTCTTGTTGTTTTTTGTTTTTTTTTTTCTGTTTTTTAATTTCTGACATCCTAATGCTTGGGGTGATAAAATTATATAAATGAATGAGGAGGAAATGGGATCTGTTCTAATCATTTTTTTTTTCTCTATGAGGCAGGAGTTACGCTATTTCTGATCGTCCCTGTTGATGAATGGTCTAAAGCAGTGGTCTCCAAGTTGCGAACCTCCAAATGTTGCAAAACTACAACTCCCAGCATGCCCAGCATGTTTGTCAGAAGTACACACACCAATAATTCCTACCTTACTTCTCTGGACAATCACAGCACAACACATACACAATCACAGCACAAACATTGGGCCTCCAGCTGTTGCAAATCTACAACTCCCAGCATGCCCGGACAGCCGTTGGCTGTCCGGGCATGCTGGGAGTTGTAGTTTTTCAACACCTGGAGGTCCGCAGGTTGGAGACCACTGGTCTAAAGCATGAAACTTCAACTTCTATGACTGGTAATTGACTTACCATGTTCATCATTATGTCCATGTGTCATGTTTTCTCTCAGTTGCGCCCCCTAGCTCTTTGCACAAGATCTAAATAAAAAAAATATATCTCTCTCTCATATATATATATATATATATATATATATATATATATGCGCACTGTCAATAATAACCATTCCGATGACCTTTAATGACCCCTGCCCCCCCACCCCATGGTTGCTATGGCGCACAATAAGTGGCATTAACACCCCCTCACTGCACCACAAATGCTACACAATGAGCAATCTGTTTGTGTCAGGCTGATCTAGTTGCCATGGTTACAGTAATAGACATTTTTATTTGTGCGCCGCAGTATCTTTCCGGGATACAAAGTGTCTTAAACCTGATAGATTATCCTGTGCGTGCCGCCATACCATCCATTATAAAGGCTTTGGGTGAAATGGAGCGGATGCTGGTAAACAAACCAAGTTTATTCAGAAATCTGTTCTCTTGTGGCAAAGAACCTAAATATCGACACCATATAGCGGTGACTTGACAGCTGAAGCTCCTGTAATGCAAAGGGGAATTATTAATTTCTACACGAGGCAATAAGGATAACGTACACTGCTGGTGTAAAGATGACAGGGATTCATAAGGCACCATTAAAGGGGTTATCCAGGAAAAAACTTTTTTTTATACATCAACTGGCTCCAGAAAGTTAAACAGATTTGTAAATTACATCTATTAAAAAAATCTTAATCCTTTCAGTACTTATGAGCTTCTGAAGTTAAGGTTGTTCTTTTCTGTCTAAGTGCTCTCTGATGACATGTGTCTCGGGAACCTCCCAGTTTAGAAGCAAATCCCCATAGCAAACCTCTTCTTAACTGGTCGGTTCCTGAGACAAGTGTCATCAGAGAGCACTTAGACAGAAAAGAACAACCTTAACTTCAGAAGCTCATAAGTACTGAAAGGATTAAGATTTTTTAATAGATGTAATTTACAAATCTGTTTAACTTTCTGGAGCCAGTTGATATATATAAAAAAGTTTTTTCCTGGATAACCCCTTTAACTAGCAGACATGGTTCATCATTTAGCGATATTGCTATTATAACTCAAATAGGCACTGTCATTTGATCACACTTTACATAGATCAATAGTGCAAGTAAATGTGGGATACTGCCTACTCAAATCTATTTCCCTGAAAATCAACTTAGCTTTGTCCTCAGTCTGCATGACAAGCAATACAAGTCTATGGAGGAGGGAACTCCGTCCGTCAGCTCTGGGAGAACCGCAAATTATAGATGAAGCCTGCCAAGCAGAAATGTGCTGAAAAAATACCATATACAACAAGTTATCTACTGCCCGTGTACAGACACAGGACAACTTATGCTGAAAAGTCAACTAAAATGGCAGGTGCGCTTTAAAGGGGTACTCCGCCCCAAGACATCTTATCCCCTATCCTTTGGATAAGATGTCTGATCACTAGGGTCCTGATGCTGGGGACCCCACGATCTCCCTGCTGCACCCACCATTCGTTTAGAGCGTTGGATGCAGCGCCGGAGGCTCGTAACGTGACGGTCACACACCCTCAATGCAAGTCTATGGGAGGGGGCGTGACGGCTGTTACGCCCCCTCCTATAGACTTGCATTGAGGGTGCATGGCCTCCGGCTGGATAGGGTATAAGATGCCTAGGGGCGGAGTACCCCTTTAAATCCAGAGCTTTATGTAGCTCCTTACCACACCCAACACGTTTCCTATACTTGAGTACAATATTAAGGGGCTTGTTTTTAATGGCTATTATCAGTGCCTATGGAACTACCGTTGTCACTTGGCTCTCCCTGACTTTCCCTGATGAATGTAACCAAGGAAACACGTTGGGTATGGTAATTAGTTACAGGAAGCTCTGGACTTCAGTTATATAAAGTACTGTAATAGCAATATACTAAATGATGGAACATCCTCCTGTGCTAAAGTAGTATAAAGTATAGAATAAAGATAGACTTGGTATGCAGACGTGCTACCAGTATTGTAACAGCATGTACTTGGTATGCACCTTGTGCTAATGGATAGTATTCTTTTATTACCTGCTCTATACAAGATGCACCGAGAGTTCATAAATATTGATGATATTGTCTGCTAAAGCACTGCATGTGTATATGATCTATACATTATTGGCTTTTTTTTTGGGAGACTGCTAAATATGAATGCACCTGCACCATAGCCTCTGGTGTACGATTGAAAGTGATATACAGGAATAGAAAAATAGAGCCAATTTCTTCCAAAAACACTACCACACCTGTCTTCAGGTTGTGTGTGATATTACAACTTGGCTCTGTACACTTCAATGGAACTTAGTTGTAATATGTGTCCATGTCATGAACTGTCCAGAGCAGAAACAAATCCCTATAGCAAACCTCTCCTACTCTGGACAGTTCCTGACATGGACAGAGGTGTCAGCAGAGAGCACTGTGGTCAGACAGAAAAGAGATCCAAAAAGAAAAGAACTTCCTCTGTAGTATACAGCAGCTGATAAGTATACAGCAGCTGATAAATACTGGAACGATTAAGATTTTTATATAGAAGTAATTTATAAATCTGTTTAACTTTTTGACACCAGTTGATTTTAGAATTTTTTTTTCCACCGGAGTACCCCTTTAAATATATTCTTTACTCCTGATCCAATGACCAGGTTTGGACTGGCGGTGGATGTGTTTGGAAAGTTAGAAAAGAAGCCATATGTCCCAGCAAAGAAGGATGTGGCTAGCTATAGGAAGAGATGAAATACCTGGTCAATATTTGGAGTGGAACTACACGTACCAGGTGTCAAATCTAAAAGGTAAAGCAGAAATGTAATTCAGGATCAAAGCCAATATCAGGATCAGAGTCAGGAGTTGAATTGCAATAGGAAGAATCGCTGAGCAAAAGATGTATCATAAACTGAAGGCAGGGTACAGAAGATTGAGTCCCCAATAAATAGGCAGCCGGGGAAGAATTTGCCAAAAAATGTATATATATTTTTTTTCACACAAATTTTGTGACTTTTCGCCATATATACCTTTAACGCTAAGGAGGAGGGAAGGAGTTTGGCAGGGGCGTAGTCCTGCATGGAGGGGGCGTGCTGGAGGATAGCTCTCCTCACATGCCACTTTAGGGCTAATTTGCTACACTAAAAGTCGCAGGATTTTCGCCAGCTCAAAGCTGGTATAGCTTTCTCTGCTGGTTGGAATTGCAGCCACTGGGCTGCTGGATTTAATAAAAGGTAAGTAAATCCAGCATGGCAAAAATGGGCGGAGCTTTACTTGCAAAAACGCCGCACATAGTAAATGACCCCCGTAGCTGTTTACTTGGCATGGATGAAAAGAAAGGTAAAAGAGAGATGATACCCAGCACTCACCAGTAATGCACAGTGAAGATTTATTTTGCCATAGTGTAGTACAAAGACGCGTTTCGGCGTGGGAGCCTTCCTCAGCTGTCTGCCTAGGCAGACAGCTGAGGAAGGCTCCCACGCCGAAACACGTCCTACTACACTATGGCATAATAAATCTTCACTGTGCATTACTGGTGAGTGCTGGATATCATCTTTCTTCTACCTGTGGCTTTACCCTACCTCGTGCACCACCACAGATTCCATGGAAGTGCCGACATATCCCTATATTGAAAAGAAAGGTAAGACATGACATTTTTAGCTAACAAAATATCTGACTTGTTAGGGAGGGTTCAGACGAGCAAAGGGCATCGGCCCATGCATTCTATAGTGAATGGTTGCCATGGCTGCTGCCCAGTATCCAATAATTCCCCGAGCTGGCATTCACAACCTTTCATATTGTATTTGTCTATTCCATTGCCATTGAATACATTGCTATCCATGCCTGTTCCCCAGAAATGCATATTCAGGATTCTTAATGGAGCTGTGCGGGTATAGACACTTCTATTTCTATAATGGTCACCATGGCAACAGTATTATTAATCCCTGACTCCCTCTGGGTATCTGTCCTTGTGCCGCGCTGGCCGTCACGGCCTGTGTCTTACGGCATGACGCACGTGCATTAAGATTTAACAAAGTCGGGATTGAGGGGGAGGACAGGTTAAGAGAGTTCGAGAAGGAACGAGAGAGAGAAGTTAATGAGATATCAAAGAAAAAAAAGTGAATTTTATATACAGTTAGATCCGGGGTTTGGCTTTTCGCAAATAGTTGACTCCATGTTTTAGTAATTCTGTTATATTGGGTTGAATGGCAGACCAACAGTGATCGTTTACCATCGTTATAATCGAACAAACATAGAAAAATCCAAACATTCAAAAATTCATAATACTGTATAGTTCTATAATGGTCAGAGCAATGTATTTCTGCTGAGCTCCAAATCCTCAAACAAGCGCTGGGCCCCTTTATATCGGGATGATCTTCTTAGAGTCCATGCGCACTACAGGATTTCCACCCCCGAGATTCTGTGTGCAGCAGGCGTGGCCGGAATGAATCGGTGCTATGACCACGCAGACATTGGCGACATGTTCCCTCTTTTAGCGAAGTTTGGAATTGGAATTTTAAAAGGGGTACTCCGGTGGAAAACTTTTATTTTATTTTTTTAATCAACTGGTGCCAGAAAAGTTTAACAGATTTGTAAATTACTTCTATTAAAAAATCTTACTCCTTCCATTCCTATTTAGCTTCTGAATACTACAGCGGAAATTATTTTCTTTTTGGAACACAGAGCTCTCTGCTGAATCACGAGCCCAGTGCTCTCTGCTGACATTTCTGTCCATTTTAAGAACTGTCCAGAGTAGGAGAAAATCCCCATAGCAAACATATGCTGCTCTGGACAGTTCCTAAAATGGACAGAGATGTCAACAGAGAGCACTGTGCTCTGTGTTCCAAAAAGAAAATAATTTCCTCTGTAGTACTCAGCAGCTAATAAGTACTGGAAGGATTACGTTTTTTTTAAATAGAAGTAATTTACAAATCTGTATAACTTTCTTGCACCAGTTGATAAAAAAAAAGTTTTCCACCGGAGTACCCCTTTAACTGTGGAAATACCACAGTGTGCACAGTGTAGCAACATTTAATTGAAGACAAAGCTGCTGCACAAAATCTCCAGGCTGAAATTGCGTAGTGTCCGTGGGCCCTTAGTATACACCATCAATATCAGCTCTCCATTGGTTACCAGAAACCGCTCCATATTTTAGTAGTGGTTGCTCCTGGTATTGGAGCTCAAAGCAGTTCAGTCCCATTCAGAATAAATGTAGTACTCCGCCGAAAAACATCTTATCCCCTATCCAGTGGGGGAACTCCCGCAATCTCCGGCGTGGCACTCGAGTCATCCGCGCACGGAGCAACCTTCGCTCCGTGCCGGGTTTACTAACGACAACAGCCGCCACACCCCCTCCATTCATGTCTATGGGAGGAGGCGTGGCAGCTACGTAGTAGCTGCCACGCCCCCTCCCATAGACATGAATAGAGGGGGCGTGGCGTGACGTCACGAACACAAAAGCTCCAAGCTTCCATGTTCTGGATGCCGACATTGCAGGCCTGGAGATCGTGTGGGTCCCCAGTGGTGGGACTACCACAATCAGACATCTTATCCCCTATCCTTTAGATAGGGGATAAGATGTTTTTTGGTGGAGTACCCCTTTAATGGGACTGAGCTGCAATACCAGACACAGCCACCACATAAAGAATGGCACTGTACTTGATCAACAATCTTCCGATCGGAATGGCTGCTGAGAGGTGGAGCCTCACTGCTCTTAGTGCAGCGTGCCCTGTCCTTAGGAAAGTCTATCCGTTTTTTTTTAGAGCATATTCTCATAAATATAAATATATATATATATATATATATATATATATAAATAATTATCCTGAACATTCTGGTTTACGATTAGGACTAATCTTCTGAATGTAGACGTATTCCTAGAGGCCATCTAGACAGCAGTAGCACATGAAATTGTCCTCCATTCACTGCTCATCCTGAGCCCCCTGATTCATGAATATAGTGAAGACACTGAAGCAGGTGGGATATAACTAGGCATAACAATGCAGACAATGCAGCCGTCTTTCAGAGTGGGTGGAAAGCTTGGTGACAATTATTCATTTCTATTCAGCATCTTTTTCCTTGGAGAAGCTTATAGCGAGCAGTAGAATATAGGTATGTGGTTGAGTTCCCCCCATTGTGAGGATCCCAGCACCCAGACTGCTTCACATTAACATTCAGCGCAGCCCGTGCTGATGAGTCACCCAATCATTGATACTGATATGCGCCCAGACATCTAATTCCTTGTCAGCGGAAGATCAGACCCCTGCACCCCATGAGAATTGAGTTTCATAGTAAATTACAGCAGCCAGCTCTCACCTGCTGCGCCAAGAGCACGGCGGGGGCTGGAAAAAAAAAACGTGCGCTACAAGCCTTTTAGATTAGACTGGCACAGGGGAATGGATGCCATAAATCCAGCAATTGTTTGCGTTTATGGCAAGATGAGCTGCTGGAGGTCATACGATGCCATTCTTCTGACAGATGCCATATTTAAAGGGGTGATCCACCATATGATGATTTTAGTACGTAGCTGCCAGACAGTAATGGACATGCTTAGGAAGGCTCTGGGCTAATCATTGGGCTAAACTGCGATGTTGTGTGATTACCATATTTCCTGCTGAAGTTCGTATTCTAAAACTACAAATCCCATAATTCCTTGTTTGTAAGTGTGAGGTCACTTTCCTCCCTTCCACACATTATCCACCCGACCCATTAAAATACAAGTAAGCTGCATTCCACTCAAAAGACCAGTGTTTTCTAACCAGAGACAAGGAAAATACAGGGGTCCCAGCCCTCACATTATGCTTCAAGCACCTATGAGTTTATTAATAAAGAATCTTTAAAAGGTAAATATGTATGCTGTAAAAAATAAATATCGGGGTGAAAATCACAGAAGAATTGCGAGACCAGGATCAGGTACAGACACAATATTATGTACACTAACTTTACAGCCCCTGTAGCATAGTCAAATATAAAAAAAAAAAACAGTGATACCCCTTTAAAGAGAAAAAAAACCATTTTTTGTGTGTGTTTTATGAAAGAGGTTATCCGGTATCAGGAAATTTTAAGACTATTACACCAAGATATATAACTTACTAATAAAGTGTTACCGCTAATTGTACTAGCTGCAGTGTGCTTTTGCAGGTTTCACCCCAGGCAGGGAGTTGTGTAGCCCTTTCATTGTCCGTGTGGTGTTGTCTCAGCAGCTCCCCAGTTTCTTCCTCTCTTCTGAAAGAAAAATAGATTTTACTCACCGTACACTCTCTTTCTCGGAGGATCCATTGTGGGACACAGAGACCATGGGTATATGATGCTGACACTAGGCAGCAAAGAGAAAGTCGTCCCCTCCTAGCAGGGTATACTCCGCCTACAGACTCTGAGCTATCAGTTTAGTCCCAAAAGCAGTAGGAGAGGACCGACAGGAAAAGAAAAAAAAAACAGCAACTGTCCAAGGAAACCACAGACAAAAAAATAACTGAACCAACCATCGGACAAGCAACCGAACCAAGAACACCAGAACAAATGGGTGGGTGCCATGTCCCACAATGGATCATTCGGCTCCTTTGGGGGACACAGACCGTGGGATGTACCAAAGCAGTCCTCGGGGTGGGAGAGAACCCAAGCAACTCAGGTGGAAGGCAGGGCCACAGCCGCCTGCATCACCTTGCGACCCAAACCAGCATCAGCGTACGCAAAAGCGGGCACCTTACAGACTTGCAAGGCCGAAGCCCTGTTGCATAGAGCGCAGGAGGCCCCAACGGAACGAGCGGAATGAGCTGAGACCCGGAAAAGCCTGAGATGTGGCCAGACTACTATTGGTGGAAATTTGACAACTGGGTCAAAGCATCTCCAGAACGACCAGTCTTGTGGGGTGTTCCTGGTATGTAGTGGTTAGTAACTACCAAAAGTGTCCAAGGGAAAGGGACCAGGGAAAGGGACATGGAAGCCCAAGAGTCATTAAATGAAATCTGTCATCAGTATCACCCGCACTAACCTATCATTCAGGCTTGTAGTGCGGGTGATACTGAACAAAATGATACTTAAAATGTCCTGAATGGCCCAACTGTCGTGCTGTGATCGTTGTTTTTCCTTTTTATGTAAATGAGGTCCTTGGGGCATGGGCGGAGCTAGGACCAGAACTCTGGGCACCCCACGAGATTTTCTGCCAGTCGGGCGCTCTGACCGGCTCATCAATATTCACGGCCTCCCTCCCTGCTCTCACGGCAGATTTTCGCCACGGCGCATGCGCCACTCCCAGAGTACACCCGGGCGCGGCATCAGTTTCAGCCTCATTCCTGCAGCCAGCACTTAAGTGTGAGGATGCACAAAAGCGCAAATGAGGTGCCGAAACTCACTGAGAGGATGGGCTCACTGAGTGGAAGCACTATCGCTTCTCGGCCTTTTGGCTAAGATCAAGTGAAGTATCTGTTCTTATCAGTTCATGCCGGTGTCCCAAAACACCAGTATTGGGCTGGTAGGGATGTACCAGGGTGTTCCGGGGCTGGTTCTGAAGAATCAGCTCGACGGCTGCCCTGATGTGACCTGTTCCCACCCGGTCTCTCCATGAGGCTGGGAGGGTCTAGAGCAAAGGTAGTGTAGTGCCTCGGGTAGTGGTTACCCCGAGGAGCCAAAACTCACTGGGTGTACAGGTTCACTGAGTTGAAGCACGGGCACCATGAACTCTTCCCCTTGTGGCACTCACCTCTTGATTCCCCGCCTTCTGGCTAGGATCAAATCAATTTTTATAGATCCGGACGGATGTCCAGGCAGTATACCTGCGTACACTCATTTATTTATCTTTGTCACTGTGTCACTGTGTCTTTTTGCGTGTTGTGTCCACAGGATTGTTAGGATGCAGTAGCCCTTCGGTAGCAGTCTAAGGGAGGTGTGTGTGGCCATCAGGTTCTGCACCTCCTTGCAAAAACCCTGGGTACTCCTGCATGGGCAGGGTACAGACCAATTATGGTTCTGCAGGCAGATACCTTGGCCAACACCAAGGGGGATGCCGGAAGCATTTGTAGTCCCTTAGAAGCTTTGGCGAAAAGGAACATCGAACCTGGAACCTCACTGGTACCTTCTGGTCCAGAGGCGAAGGGTAAGGTTTGTTGGGGAGCCTCTCTCCTGTAGGAGAAGGGCTTGCGATAGACCGAATCCTTTGTGCACTTTTTTTTAGGGTAACACGTTTTGCATTTTCTTGCACGTTCCTCGGCTCTTAAAAAAATAAATAAAAAAAAAGAGTTAAATCACACAGAACTTTGCAGCTTGCTGGCTATAGGACTGTGTAGTCCCAGTTAGGTCAGAGCGCCCATTCTGACCCCTGTCCACTACCAAAAGTGCCTACAATGAACACGGGAGTATCAGAACTGAAGCATGGAGCAATGAAAGAAGTCTGATGGATCATGTCTTCCATCTAGTGGATAACCATGTGTGTGTGCGTCACTTACCTGAAGAAGAGATGGCACCAGGATGCACTATGGAAAAAAGAAATGTTCTGCTGGAAACCTTACGTCCTGGAATCAATTTAATCCAATTAATAATGTGGGATGTGTTGGAAAACAAGTCCAATCCATGGAGGCCACACCTAACAACTTACAGGATCTACTGCTGATACCACAGGACACATCACAGGGCTATGGTGTCCAAGCCTCGTGGAACCCACATAATTGTTAGGTTACACACCCATACATATAAATGCACAGAAGAGCAAACTATATGTTGTTAATGCACACATATATTATAGAAACATTTTACATACACAAATATTACATATCTCACATTTGTACATACACATGTTGACATGGTACTCGATGTAATGTAAATACATTAATATATATATTATAAAATAAGAGAAAACACAAAACAGTCTGTACAAATACACAGGACCATCCTACAGAGCGATGCAAATAATATAGTGCAAAGGGTCATTCAATGGAGGCAGTCATATTGGTTCAGGGAAAGCTCTGCCTCCCTGACTCCTAACAAGCAAGATACAAAAGAGTCAGGAGTCATGTGATCAGTCTTGGTTCTTCTGAATGGCTGAGAAGGATTGTAAAGGGAAGGGGCATGTATGACAATACTTTAAGAGTCAGTCCCAGAATCTAGTTTAATAAAAATCATTTTGATAAACACTACAATCTACAGAGCCTCGAAATGAACCTACAAGGAAATGTGCACCTTCCCCTATGTAAGACAGTTTTTAGCATGTACTGTATATACAAAAGGTAAAAACATGAACGCTGGTAGTATGGGAACCGTAAATGCGTCCCGGCCAATGAGAATAAAGTTCTTGAGGGCGTCCGTCATAAAAGCTCCAGCTTCAATGAAAGGTTGAGTGTTACATAATGGAGCAGGTGAATCCACAGCACTCCTTTAGGAGTGTCAATCCTGTTTTTGTGACATAGGGATTGGAGGTTTGCTGGGAGCGGGAGGTGACTGTGGCCGCCTTCTCCTTCCTGCGAACTAAAGAAAAATTATACATGTACAAAGCTAGAAAATGGCTACTCAAAATGGTAGAAAATGGTAGGACTCCATCCTTGTTTAAAGAATCATCAATAAGACTCACCTGCTTTCTTCAGGTAACTTTTAGAGAGTTTACTCTGTAAAAATTCAGCCATGTCTTTGTCCTCCTCACGTTCTCTATGAAAAGATGAGGCACAATATTTATGTATAGCTGGTATAAGTTATATATCTCCTGTATATAGTGATATGGACCATGCTGGTATAACCTGGGTATATACTGTATATAATATATATGTACAGCTGGTATAAGTTATATATCTCCTGTATATAGTGATATGGACCATGCTGGTATAACCTGGGTATATACTGTATATAATATATATGTACCTCTGGTATAAGTTATATATCTCCTGTATATAGTGATATGGACCATGCTGGTGTAACCTGGTCTATACTGTATATAATATATATGTACAGCTGGTATAAGTTATATATCTCCTGTATATAGTGATATGGACCATGCTGGTATAACCTGGTATATACTGTATATTAGATATATGTACAGCTGGTATAAGTTATATATCTCCTGTATATAGTGATATGGACCATGCTGGTATAACCTGGGTATATACTGTATATAATATATATGTACAGCTGGTATAAGTTATATATCTCCTGTATATAGCGATATGGACCATGCTGGTATAACCTGGGTATATAATCTGGGCATTAAAGATAAATAACATTGTACTGTGTAGAATTTCTTACCGTAATCTCTCAAAATCTGCATCATCTACTAGGAAATCCCGGGTCTCCACCAGTTTATGGATGCGTTGTAGAAGCTCCTCTTCTTTCTGACGGTCTTCCTGGGTTTTGTCTTTATCTTAAGTACAGAAAAAAGTTTTTAGCAGGTGGTCACTGAACTTTCACAGATTTTAAATTGAAAATCTTCCTTGTTTCATACTGATGCATCCCCTGCTTGTTCGGGAAAAATTTGCCATATCGGTTGTCACTCAAGTTTCCTAAAAGCAGAAAACACCATACAAAAGGACACCTAGAGTCTACAAATACTACATTATCATCATAAATGTACTTACCGGCTTTGGAGACGAGAATCTGAAGATCTTTCTTGAGTCGTGTAATTTCTTGACACAATTGAAAATCGTCCATCCTATAAATACAACCCCCCAAAAACATGATTTTTTTAAAATGATACCGTACATAATCAAGGGCTAAAATAAGTCACTTTACTTTCTGCAGTATTATATTACAGAGGGCAATTGAGAAATTATGAGACAAAGAGCTCCGCCCTGAGTGTAGAAGATCTAAAAAATTGACCTTTTAGTTGGGAATCAGCCAATGTTTTAAAGTACAGTGATCCCTCAACTCACAATGGCCTCAACATACAGTAGTTTCAACATACAATGGTCTTTTCTGGACCATTGTAAGTTGAAACCAGACTCAACATACAATGCTACGGACAGTCCAGATCTGTGAAACGTGTCAATGGCTGAAAGAACAGTCCAATCAGAATGGACATTCACTGGTAAAACCCCTGTATTCCTAAAGTGCATGCACCGAATTCCTGTCTGGTAGCGCCCCCTACAGTACAGGGAGGTATTACATGTTCTGTACTCTTTACCTGTGCCACAGTTACCTGCTCCTTTGGACACCAGGTGAGGGCAACTCCATGTTACTTTCTGCGACACTGTGTACTGAACAGGACCCCGAAGAAGCTCCTGTCCTCTACATAGACCAGTTTTTACCCAAGCAGGGTACCCCCAGCTGTTGCAAAACTAAAACTCCCAGCATGCCTGGACAGCCTTTTGCTGTCCGGGCATGCTGGGAGTTGTAGTTTTGCAACAGCTGGAGGCTCCCTGCTTGGGAAACACTGACATAGACAGTGATTACAGCTCCCAGCAGATCTTTCTTACTTTTATATATAAGGATTTGCTTTATCTATATTAGTTATCTACTTATTTTTCTTTTTTCTTACTTTTTCCTATTTTTGGAGGACATTTTGGTGCCTTTAGAACCAATTACCAGGTTTCCATAGAGTTATGGTCTCAACATACAATGGTTTCAACTTACAATGGTCGTCCTGGAACCAATTAATATTGTAACTTGAGGGACCACTGTACTCCGCAGTGGACAGTTTCTACTTGTAGGGCTATGTGCACACACACACACACATTTTTAGAGTAAATTTTAAGGCTTGTATTTCACATTTGGTTTCAGTTAAATGGGTACTCCGGTGGAAATATATATATTTTTTTTAATCAACTGATGCCAGAAAGTTACACAGATTTGTAAACTACTTTTATTAAAAAATCTTAATCCTTCCAGTACTTATTAGGTGCTGTATACTACAGAGGAAATGTATTTTCTTTTTTTATTTCTTTTCTGTCACGAGCACAGTGCTCTCTGCTGACACCTCTGTCCATTTTAGGAACTGTCCAGAGCAGCATATGTTTGCTATGGGGATTTTCTCCTGCTCTGGACAGTTCCTTACATGGACAGAGGTGTCAGCAGAGAGCACTGTGGTCGTGACAGAAAAGAAATCCAAAAAGAAAATAAATTTCCTCTGTAGTATACAGCCGCTAATAAGTACTGGAAGGATTAAGAATTTTTAATAAAAGTAGTTTACAAATCTGTTTAACTTTCTGGCATCAGTTGATTTTAAAAAAAACATTTGGTTTCAGTTAAAGGGGTACTCCGGTGGAATTTTTTTTTTTTTTTTTTATATCAACTGGTGCCAGAAAGTTACACAGATTTGTAAATTACTTCTATTAAAAAATCTTAATCCTTCCAGTACTTATTAGGGGCTGTATACTACAGAGGAAATTCTTTTCTTTTTGGATTTCTTTTCTGTCATGACCACAGTGCTCTCTGCTGACATCTCCGTCCATGTAAGGAACTGTCCAGAGCAGGAGAAAATCCCCATAGCAAACATATGCTGCTCTGGACAGTTCCTAAAATGGACAGAGGTGTCAGCAGAGAGCACTGTGCTCGTGACAGAAAAGAAATCCAAAAAGAAAAGAATTTCCTCTGTAGTATACAGCCCCTAATAAGTACTGGAAGGATTAAGATTTTTTAATCAAAGTAACTTAGAAATCTGTGTAACTTTCTGGCACCAGTTGATTAAAAAAAAAATATATATATATATATATATAGTTTTTCACCGGAGTACCCAGAGTCAGAGTTTTTAAAACTGTCTAATTTGAAGGCTGTCAGACATGCTGGGAGTAGTAGTTCTGCAACAGCTGGAGAGGCACAAGTCGGGAAACACTGCTCTAACACGTCACCTCACATTGCAGTGTCCCATGCCATCAGGGTATGATGAGAGTTGTAGTTGCACAACAGCTGAAGAGTCCTGGGTCGGAGGACACTACTGTGTGACCTTCAGATGTGCACTTATCTGCATTGCAGTCACGGGTTGCACTCTCTTCCTAATAGGCGGGGATTCTGATTCGCTGCGCACCTTGATAGGACTTCATGCGCGCCGTTGTGCATGGGACCTCTGCAATCTACATCCCTGATCGTATTTCCCTAACAAGTCTAGTTAGCCGCTTGCTAATAAGACTGGACAAGGCCCTCGCTGCGCTGCATCCTGCCCGTTGCTAGGCAACTCGTGGAGTAGGGGAGCAGTGACTCATCGCTCAGTGACTCACACCTGCGTTCCTGCGCTTCTCCTAAAGGAAGATGCCCGATTAACCCTCTCCTCCCCCAAAATTATTAAAAGCGTAATATAGGGAACATAAGTTTATTTTTATTTTTTTGTAGTTTGACTAAGGTTCTGCGAGGACAGAATCTGCGCAATGCGGTACACAGTTTGTGTCGTCGCGTAGCGGTTCGTCTCCAAACTGAGCTCTGCATCATCTGCTATTCTGATACTAATTCTATTTTCAAGGTTCTCTTTTAAGCCTGTCTCCTATAGGAGTCTCCGTCACATATTCTCTTGTGTATAACGATTTGGGGGGGGTAGGAGTGATGTGCGCAAAAGATATTTGTCACACGACAGATCCAGCTCAGCTCACACAGGTTGTCCCATATTAAAAAGTACGTAGATGTGTTCTTCCGGAAATAGCACCACACTTGTCTTCAGGTTGCGTGTGGTATTGCAGCTCAGTTTCATAGACGTGAATGGACGAGAGTTGTAATAGTGCCCAAAGCCTGAGGACAGGGGTGGCGTGCTTCTGGAAGAAAGCAGATGTGTATTTTCTCCTTTAGAAGGTAATGACTGACTGCTGCGGAACTAATGGCTGGGACCTTGGTCATCAGTCACAAGAAAGGGAGGTCCTGTTTAGACAGGCATGAACTTGGCTATATTTATGGAATCCATAGAGGGCGCATGTCTGACTGCTGCAAACGTGGTGCGAGAGTCCTGTTATTATTGATTGGGGTCCTGATGATTGCCGCCCCCCCCCCCCCCCACTGTTCAGATACCCATCCTACAGATAAGTCAAAAGTTTTATTAGTGGGAAAACGCTCCTATTCTAGTGCGCAAAATAAACTGTATGACTTATTCCACTTTGCTACATCTGTAAAAAAAAAAAAACTGTTCAACCCCACAATCTCTATATGGCCAATCCAAAACTTAAAAGGAGTTCTGTAATGAAATATAGAAAAAAAAAAAAAAATATAGAAATATGAAAAAAAAAAGTTATAGATGGCGGGGGTCCGACCATTGGAACCCCCTGCAATCTCTTGAATTGGCCCCAGCAGTCTGCTGGAAGGGGGTGTGCCGACCTCCGCATGGAGCGGCGGCCAACGCACCCCCTCCATGCATTCCCTAGAGATACATGGAGGGGGTCGGAACGGCCGCTTCCGGCAGACTGCTTGGGCCACATTCAGGAGATCGCGGGGGTCCATTGGATAGGGATAAGTTCTATTTAACTGCACTACTCCTTTCAAAGAACAACAAAAACTGTAAATTTTACTCACACAAATATTTAATGAAAAAAAAAAAAAAATACCCACATCTTCCATTGATGTTTATAAAGAGGGATTCCACCAGTGAGAATAGGGACCAGGACCCCTTGTTCTCCTAATCATTGGGATCCAGGCATTGATGGTGGGCACATTACTGAGCATGCCAGGCATGTCATCCTACAAATGATTGCTAGATGTGGTGGTGGGTATACAGTTCCTGGTCCCCCATCTGTGATATTTTTTAGGGTAGGCCCCTTTAAATGATCTGCTGTAATAGACTGTACTCACATGTAACGAAGCTCAGACTCCCTCCTGACCAAAATCTCCCGGATCCTTTCTATCTTAAACAGCTCATCTTCAATATCATCCACGGTGGTTGTGGAGTCGGCCATGGATATAACGTCATCTGCTGACAGATAAAGGAAAAAAATATGTCCCAAAACTAATAAAATGACATACTATATGCCTAAATCCTTCAATGGTTGTACAATGGTAAGTAGGGAACTACAGGGAAGCTTATCCTCAGCATCCTGATTTATGAATACAATTCCAGCGCTCCAGTGAAGACCGACACAGAGAGAATAAGAGAAAACAGTTGTCTCCATGTGTGAACGGGTGCGACATTGTGTAAGCATAGCCGGGAGACCTGTGTGGAAAACAGCGCCACACCTGTCCACAGGTAGTACCTTGAACTGCATTTCAGCCCGATTGACTTTATTGGAGCAGAGCTGCAATACCAGCCTTAGCCCATCATGGGTGAAACTGTCTGCTCATCCAGTGTATCTTACCCTATCATGTGTGATACCAGGTATCTAAGCCTTTCATGTGTGGCACAGTTTGCTGAACTGATATATCTAAGCCTGTCATATGTGATACTGTCCGCTAAAGCTCTGTACCTAAGCCTATCATGTGTGATACAATTTGATGAAATTATATATCTAACCTATCATGTGTGATACCATGTATCTAAGCCTATCATGTGTGATACAATTTTCTGAAATTATATATCTAACCTATCATGTGTGATACCATGTATCTAAGCCTACCGTGTGTGATACAATTTGCTGAAATAATATATCTAACCCATCATGTGTGATACTATAAGAACATGGCTGTTTTCTTCCCAAAACAGTGCCCCGCCTTCCCTAAGGTAGTATCTGGTACTGCATTTTAGCCCTATTAATTTCTTTAGAGCTGAGCTGCAATACCAGACATAACCAGTGAACAGGAGTGGAGCCATTTCTGGGAGAAAAGAGCCATGTTTTTTTCAAATTCTGTAGAAAAGCTTTAATAAAATATCACCCTTCCCTATGTAGCCAAATTATAACTACTTAAAGGGGTTTTCTTCTTTGATCAATCCCTACTTGTTAGAAGGGTCCATTGTCAATAAGCTGATCACAAAGTGTCACCTGATCAGCTGTAACATCAAAAGGAAACCTATCAATAAATGTTCAGTTTCCCTGCAGTGCCACCACAGGAAAACTGAGGCATTACACATAGCTCATTAAAATAATTGGTTTGTCTGTGTAAGGCAGGACAGGTCAGGTCCTCCGGGGGGAAGGACGCTCTTTACAGAGTGTATAAAAATGAAACTCAGAATTCATGTTGTGTCTAATTCATCTTGTGATCATCAAGTATATTTTGTGCATACACAATGGGTTTTGGAGTACAGAATGTACAGAACACCTATCCCCGCCTACAGGGCTGGTGCAAGGACTTTTGCCGCACTAGGCAAAAGCTTGGTCCGCCCCCTTTACTCATCCCATTGACACGCCCCACCTTTCTACTGGGGTGACACACTGTAACAAACCTCCTCCTCATGTAATATCCTTAATACTGGGGTGACACACTGTAACAAACCTCCTCCACATGTAATCTCCTTATTACTGGGGTGACACACACTAACAAACCTCCTCCTCATGTATTCTCCTTCTACTGGGGTGACACACTGTAACAAACCTCCTCCTCATGTAATCTCCTTACTACTGGGGTGACACTGTAACAAACCTCCTCCTCATGTAATCTCCTTACTACTGGGGTGACACTGTAACAAACCCCCTCCTCGTGTAATATCCTTACTACTGGGGTGACACACTGTAACAAACCTCCTCCTCATGTAATCTCCTTACTACTGGGGTGACACACTGTAACAAACCTCCTCCTCATGTAATCTCCTTACTACTGGGGTGACACACTGTAACAAACCTCCTCCTCATGTAATCTCCTTACTACTGGGGTGACACACTGTAACAAACCTCCTCCTCTTGTAATCACCTTACTACTGGGGTGACATACTGTAACAAACCTCCTCCTCATGTAATATCCTTACTACCGGGGTGACACACTGTAACAAACCTCCTCCTCATGTAATCTCCTTACTACTGGGGTGACACACTGTAACAATCCCTCTCCTCATGTAATCACCTTACTACTGGGGTGACACTTTTGCGGCACTCAGGATCTGGAGAAATAACTTTCTTGCGGAGGGCATAACGGTGCCCCCATGAAGAGGGTGCTCTAGGCAGCTGCCTATTTTGC